>NC_138207.1:99112644-99390144 GCF_964194415.1 Vipera berus | reverse complement strand
TGGGTCCTTTTGACTTCCAGAACATTAGCATGGAGACAACTCATTTTGTGGGTGATGATGTTGCATAAAGCAGGTGCCCTGTCAGAAAAGACACCAGGTGTTAGCTTCTTAGCAGATGGGAATCATGCCATACCTCTTCTATGGGATTGACAGGTATAATTGGTCCCTCCAATAACCTGTCCCCATGCCACTAAGGGCTTTAAAAGTCCACACCAGCACCTTGAATTGGACCTGGAAGCAAACTCGCAACCAATGCAGCTCAGGAAACAGAGGTACAATATGTGCTATTCTAGACATAAGGTAAAGGTAAAGGTTCCCCTGCACATGCGTGCTAGTCATTTCTGACTCTAGGGGCCGGTGCTCATCTCCGTTTCAAAGCTGAAGAGCCAGCGCTTGTCCGAGGACGTCTCCGTGGTCATGTGGCCGGCATGACTAGACGCCAAAGGCGCACGGAACGCTGTTACCTTCCCACCGTAGTGGTCCCTATTTTTCTACTTGCATTTTTTACGTGCTTTCGAACTGCTAGGTTGGCAGAAGCTGGGACGAGTAACAGGCGCTCACTCTGTTACAGGGCACTAGGGATTTGACCCGCCAAACTGCCGACCATCTGATCGACAAGCTCAGGTCCTAACCCACTGAGCCACCGCATCCCTATTCTAGACATACCACTGCATTTTTTGTTTTAACAAGAGAAGCTTCCAGATAACTCTTCAGCCCCATGTAGAGTGTGACCAAAATCAAGATCATACCAAGCAGAATATAACCAGAATGCAAAAATTGAAAATGCTGAAAAGGTGTTTTGATAAATTGCTACATTACTAAAAATAATACTATATTTTTAGTATCAAAATACTAAATTAGTAATATTTATTAATACTAATACCGTAGATTGCTAATATTCTAGGTTCTAACGTAATAACCTAGAACATTAGTAATTTACTGTATTAGTATTAATAAAATGCCATTGATCCTATTTCTCAATGTTTGCTTTCCAATAAAATGCCATTGGTGCTATTTCTCAATTTTTGCTTTCTAATAAACTGCCATTGATCCTACTTCTTAATTTTTGCTTTCTAATAAAATGCCATTGGTCCTATTTCTCAATTTGTGCTTTTCTAATAAAATGCCATTGGTCCAATTTCTCAATTTGTGCTTTTCTAATAAAATGCCATTGATCCTATTTCTCAATGTTTGCTTTCTAACATATCCTCGTCCTGCATGATATTGTCTTATCATTACATGATAATGTGATATTGGGGTTACTACCTTCAAGAGAGGGAACCAATTTGGTGTAGTGGATAAGGGACCAGGCTAGTAGACAGGAGACCATGAGCTCTGGTCCCAAGAGAACAAGCCATCTGGGTGATCTTGGGCCAGTCACTTTCCCTCAACCCTAGAAAGGAAACAATGGCAAACCACTTCTGGAAAAGGGAAAAGAAAAAAGAAAAAAAAAACTTGTCAAGAAAATTGTAGGAACTTGTCCAGGCAGCCTCCAAGAATCAGACACAACTGAACTGAGGAAAAATAAAAAGACTCATGTCGCTCACATAAAAAAAAATGAATTTTGGTCTTATATTTCTGATATTTTTGTTGATTTTTTTTAAAAAAATTGGTATGCTATCCAGAGTCATGTATGTGAGATGGGCAGCTATATAGATTTAACATAAATAATAAACAAACAAACAAACAAACACATATTAAGAGCAGGAAAGAATGAAAGCACTTCAACAGGACAAACTGTGGACTGGTATCCCAAGTGGCAATTCCTGAGCAAAAAAATAAAAAAGGAAATCCAATTTTGCTTGACATAATTGAGCAGGATTTTATTAAGTTTCTACTGCCTGAGGCAAAGAGTCCTTACGTGAATAAACCAGCTCATCCATTCAAGAATGCTTATTACACCCAACAACCGTTTTGTGAAGGATCACAATCGATAGAGAAATTTCACTGTCCACAAATCTTGCATTTCATTTCACTTTGATTTTATTACTTCTCTGCTAGCATGACAACAATCACCTTCCACAGAAGACTGGCAAGTGTGTTCTGGTTTCCCTTCTACCAAGAAACAGGATTCATCTTGATGATGTGAGGCTATACCAAATACCATTGAATGTCTACTTGGATCTGATTCAGCACTCCATAGGTAGTTCAAGACTTCTGTTGGTTTTTAACAATCCATATTTAGCAAACTTAACTCTGCTTTTATCTTCCAAGAGGAGAATAGAATAGAATAGAATAGAATAGAATAGAATAGAATAGAATAGAATAGAACAGAACAGAACAGAACAGAACAGAACAGAACAGAACAGAACAGAACAGAACAGAATAGAATAGAATAGAATAGAATAGAATAGAATAGAATAGAATCTTTATTGAGAATAGAATAGAATAGAATAGAATAGAATAGAATAGAATAGAATAGAATAGAATAGAATAGAATAGAATAGAATAGAATAGAATAGAATAGAATAGAATAGAAACTGGAAGATACCTTAGGGGTCTTCTAGTCCAGCCCCCTGCTCAAGCAGGAGAACCTATACCATTTTAGAGAAGTGACTGTCTAGTCACTTCTTAAAAAATCTCCAGTGATGGAGCGCCCATGATTTCTGGAGGCAAGCTGTTGTGCTGGTTAATTGTCCTCACTGTCAGGAAGTTTCTTCTCAATTCTAGGTTGCTTTTCTCTTTGATCAGTTTCCAACCATTGTTTCTTGTCCTGCCCTCTGGCGCTTTGGAGAATAACTTGACCCCCACATCTTTGTGGCAGCCCCTCAGATACTGGAATACTGCTATCATGTCTCCCCTATTTCTTTTTTTCCTTTAGACTAGCCAAACCCAAGTCCTGCAGCCGTTCTTCATATGTTTGAGTCTCCAGGAAGAAGAAGAAGAAGAAGAAGAAGAAGAAGAAGAAGAAGAAGAAGAAGAAGAAGAAGAAGAAGAAGAAGAAGAAGAAGAAGAAGAAGAAGAAGAAGAAGAAGAAGAAGAAGAAGAAGAAGAAGAAGAAGAAGAAGAAGAAGAAGAAGAAGAAGAAGTATTTTTGTTTGTGTATACACTGAGCACTGAGAACTCCTGCTCCGGAGACAAATTCCTTGTGCAGCCAATCACACTTGACCACTAAAGAATGTACAGTATTCTATATTCTATATGCTATACAAGCAGGAAAGGTGACAGTCAAACACAGCTCCCAAGGAAATATAATCTACAGTACAATTTTAGAGCAACACGGCAGAACAGCAGAAGTTCTGCTTTCCTTGTTGCCAGTCACTCCAAGTATTATGGAGTGGTTAGGCCCCTAAGTCACATAAATATTTAAATGTGCACTTTTTTCTAGGCAAGAAGTCTGTTATCACCAATAAATGACTGCCCTTAACTTCACTGTAGGCATATTTATGTTGTAACTCTGAGGCAGCCACCCAGTATAGAAATTTTCTGACATCTTCCGCTCAATAGGGAGGGAAATAGGATAGGACTTAACGTTTGGGATTTTGAAGCTTTCCAGACTGTGAGGGTCAAAAGCTACCCTGTGAAAGACAATTCTCGAGCAGTCATCAGCAAACCGGTAAGTATCAAGTCAGCCTGACACCAAAATGAGAGTCACCGTCAAGTCCCCTTGGTTACCAGTTCTTACAGTTCCTTACCTAGCCAGCTAAGAGATCTGTGACATCGTCATTTGTCAAAGACTGACTGCTCTCCACTTTGAACGCCAAACCATCTGTTCCGTTAATTGAGTTGGAGACATTTGTTAACACACAACCAGTTAACCCCCCTTCCCCCTTTTTTAAAACAGCTGCTTTTCTCAACTTTGGGTCATCCAGTTTGCGACAGCAACCTGAAATGACTTCATAGCGTTTGGTCTAAATAATTGATAAGTTGCTGTCTGTGTATAGGGACAACAGTTTGGGAATAACTAATTTATTCCACACATGACCCTATAATAAGAAAATGCTAAGACATTTTTACATCATATTCCATTTTGCTACCTTATGCTATGAACGGTCTTGGAGGACCATCTCTTTCAAAATAAAATCATCCATCCATCCATCCATCCATCCATTTATCCTTCCATCCTACCTTCCATTTATCCTTCCATTCTTCCATCTTTCTATTTATCCTCCCATCTTCCAACCATTGATCCTTTCATCCTACTATCCTTCTATTTATCCTTCCACCCTTCCCTCCATTTATCCTTTTGCCCATCCATCCATCTTTCTATCTTCCATTGATCCTCCATCCTCCTACCCTCCCACCCTTCTATTTATCCTTCCACCCTTCCCTCCATTTATCCTTCCTTCCATCCATCTGTCGCTCCATTCATTGATCTTTCCATCCTTCCATCTCCCTTATCTTTTCTGCTTATTCTAGACTGCTAGAGACAAAATATCATAACTAGAACTAAATTAAACAGAGGTTTGTGTATGACAATTTTGCAATATTAAGGAACAACTGCACTCAAGCTCCTTATGTTCCCTATGATTTCCAAACAAATAAACTGTATTGCTAGGGATGAACAATTATTATGAACTACAGTATCTAAACGTACTCAACTAAAGAGCTGACAAATGCATATTATATTAGCCATGTATTTCTCTTTTACAAAAAAAAGATTTTTTAAAGAGTCTTCTCTTATATAAATATTTAACACAATGTATTTACATTTCTAGTTGGCGCATGCTGCCATAGCATGATTGCATCTTAAGAGCATTTTAGTAATATTTTAAAAGGTTAAAAAGGTAGTTATTCAAACCTTTCAATTTTAGACACTTTTCTCAAGATAATTAAATCATTCATGACAGATTACTTATCTAACAGAACCACAACATAAATCTCCAAATATTCAAATCCCTTTAGGGTTCATGAAATTGAAATTATTTATTGGACGCTCTCAGAATGCTTAATTCAAAAGCAGACAGACACACATTCTATTTTCCAAAGATGAGATTTCATGCAAATTTATTGGCATATAACAGAAGTAAGTACGTAGTTGGCAACAGCAAATAAGTTCCATGTTAATAAACTGTTGAGAAACACAACTCCTCTTATATCCAAAGGGCATTTAAAGGTGGGCATGGAATACAATTTAATTCTCTGCTTGCAAATAAATTGCATTGCGCTCAAAGACATTTATTTACTAGTAAATATATTTAGAACTTTAAACATAATATATTCTCTCAGTACAAGCTAGGAAGGAAATTCCATTCCATATTGGCCTACTCCTAAATAAAGACACACCTGATCAAGATAAATCCAGCTTCAGCATCAATCCGGTTTAGATGCTTTCATTTAATGATGTGAAATAAAACCAACCCTTAAATTCATTTACCCAGAAATACATTTCTTGAATTTGATGCTCTTACACCTGGTGAATGCTCCAACACTGTAAGTTTTTAAGAAGAGACTGGACAGCCATTTGCCTGAAATGGTATAAGGTTTCCTGTCTGAGCAGGGGGTTGGACTAGATGACCTCCAAGGTACTTTCCAACTTATTATTATTATTATTATTATTATTATTATTATTATTATTATTATTATTATTATTATTATTATTATTATTATTATTATTATTATTATTATTACTTTAATGTTGGACCAAAGGCTCATGCTATTGTTTCTAAATGGGGAAAATGTCAAGGTTATGAATTCATGACAAGGTTAAGCGTGTTTAAGCAGCATGTCTTGGTAAATATGCTTGAACACAGTGGTAGTTATTCAAGAGTAAAGATTATATATTATGTTTGTCTGTTTGGATCCAATGATCTAGACAAATTTAGCTTTTTCTCTTTTCTATTGATTTGTTTATTCTTTCTTTCTGTCTGATTATCTACCTGTTTATCTGTTTATCTATTCTATCATTCATCTATCCATCTAGCCACCTATCTATCTATCTATCCATCTATCTATGTATTTATCTGTCTGTCTGTCTGTCCGTCCGTCCATCCATCCATCCATCCATCCATCCATCCATCCATCCATCCATCCATCCATCCATCCATCATCTCTCTCTCTCTCTCTCTCTCTCTCTCTCTCTCTCTCTCTCTCTCTCTCTCTCTCTCTCTCTCTCTCTCTCTCTCTCTCTCTCTCTCTCTCTCTCTCTCTCTATATATATATATATATATATATATATATATATATATATATATATATATATATATATATATATATATATATATATGTGGATCTTTGGTTATTCGGGTTTTTCCCTGCGTAGAACTAAAGGTGTAGGGGCGACGTTTCGACGGAATCCCATCCGTCATCATCAGGCTGGTGGCTTCTGCTTCCTTCTTCTGGCAGAAGCATGTGGTAGTGGCTGTTTGTTCCTCTTTTTTAAACTGCCAGAGGGGGTGTGTTCTGTGGGTGGAGGTGTGCTCTGATTGGGTGGGGGAGTAAGTGTGTTCTGATATATATATATATATATATATATATATATATATATATATATATATATATATATATATATATATATATATATATATATATATATATATATATAATTTATTTGCCACCCATTTTTAAATTCAAGGTGACTCTTTTGTGGTTCCCCTGTCTTGATTGCAGGCAAATTGTATTTCTTGCAGATAGTCCAGCACATGCTATATGCCATGCTGTTGTTTGTAGATAGTTCTTGCAGCAACTAACAAGATGTTCCACTGTTTCTTTAGTTTCTTTTGCAGGGGGAGCTCCATCGCTGGAGGCTTTTAAGAAGAGACTGGACAGTCATTTGTCTTAAATAGTATTGGGTCTCCTGCTTGAGCAAGGGGTTGGACTAGAAGACCTCCAAGGTCCCTTCCAGCTCTATTCTGATTGATTGATTAATTGATTGAAGTGGCATGTGCTGTGTGTTACCGCCTTTTCAATTATGTCTTTGTATGCATTTGTTTTTGCGTAGCCAGAATTAGCCCCCTGTCTCTTTGTTCTTCTTTTCTGCTCTTTAGTAATTACTGACAACTGGAGCACCACTTGAACACCCTCAGCACTGACAAAATCACCATCAGTCAATTTCAGAAGACAGCTGTACTTGGAAACTATTACACTCTGTGCCTGTTCTGTACCAGCCTGCTACCGGCCCTGCAGCAAAAGCAGGGACGACCCCTTTACAAACGGCAAGAGGCTGGAATGAAGCCTGCCAAATTTATTCACATAAAACAGAGCAAGACAAGACACCAACCATGAAACACGAGCTAAGAAACAGGAACTATCCAAGCGGTTGCCTTCAGCAAACCAGCCCTCCCACGCATTCCCCTTAAATACAGTTCAGGGTGTGGCTTCTCTCTGCCTCCTTCCGAGGAGCCCCATTGCCTTCCTCTGTTTACTCCTGACTGACTGCCTCCTGCGTCGGGCGTCCTTGAACAGGGCCAGCTGTGGGTCATCTTCATCCACGCTGTCAGGCTCACACAGCTGGGTCTGCATCATGACCAGATGGGAGGGGCCTGGCTGGGGGCTCTCATCAAGCTGTCCAATCCCCTCAGCAAGCTCTTCAACACCCCCCTCCTCCTCCTCTGAGTCGTCCGACCCAACTGCCAAACCCACAGGCTGACCCTGAATCACAACAGTACCAATGCCACTAACACTATCAAGCAACAATATCTACTCCTTAGGAAGGACTCGATAAATGGTCAAAAATGTAGTATCCAGTCTAAACGTCTGGTCCTCTATGCAACCGTTCATAATGAAACAACGGTGTTGTCGACACAGTCTGGGATTGATATGTGAAAGTTGAGCAGCAAAAAAAAAAAGTTCTTTACCTTTTGAAGAAGAAAATTGAAAACAAAGGCATGTTTTAAACCAAAATACAGGTAATTCTTGACTTACAACAGTTCGTTTAATGAATGCTCAAAGTTACAACGGCACTTTCTTTGTTTACAGTATTTCTTTAACAACAGCTTGACTAATTTAATAACTACACATTCACTTAACAGCTGTGGCCAGAAAAATTGCAACATGGGGCAAACTCACTCAACAAATGTTTCACTTGGCAACAGAAAATTGGTGCCCGGTTGAGTTGAGGATTACCTGTGAAAAATAATTTTCTAAGACATTCAGCATTTTTCAAGGCGCATGAGTTTGTTTGAAAGAGCCATTGCAATGAAATCTTACAAAGAGAAAGTTTGTGTCTAAAGGATCAGAGATAAAATGTGTCTTTCAATGACAGTTACTGAAGGAAATGAAATAATTTCCTGGAATCAAAGAAAGAAAGAAAGAAAGAATGATTAAAAATAGAATGGTTTATATGTATGTATAACCTGGTTGAGTTCAGGTTTAAATATGAAAGGGAACTTCGACGTTCAAACAACCATGTCGATTGCAAATTGAAATGTCCAAGTTAAACACAAGAAAGATATGGATTTAATCTAGCTTGATGTTTGTCAATGTCAGTGTCAACAGCCAAAGAGAGAAGCAACCTGGAATTAAGGAGAGACTTCCTGACAGTGAGGACAATTAACCAGTGGAACAGCTTGCCACCAGAAATTGTGGGCGCTCCATCACTGGAGGCTATTAAGAAGAGACTGGACAGAGATGGTATAGGTTATCCCACTCAAGCAAGGGGCTGGACTAGAAGACCTCCAAGGTCCCATCCAGCTCTATTCTATTCTAACACTACTGTTGGTTTATGATAGGCCCGCGGAACAAAATTAATAAATTTTAGGTTCCATTTTCATTTTCTCCATTTAATATTTCATTATATATCTTCTGGTAATTTATTTGTGAATTCATTAGCAGGGAAGGTTTTTTTTTATGGTTTCATGTTGGCTTACTTCAAGGAAATAAATCCATGGGAAATTCTAACATGGTGCTAGTTTGAAGTATGTGCAATGTCCCTGACCTGATTAGAAACTGCCTAGCAAATATGTTTCGTGCATCAGACATATATTTTGGGAGACATATTGTTCTGAAAAAGGTTGTAGGATTCCCACTCTTAATTGCCTGAACTTGTGAAACAAATGGCCAGGGATGGTGAGAATTGTACTCCAACATCTGGAAGGGTAGCATGTTTTCCACTGCTGTAGTACTTGACGTCAGTTGCCAAATGCTGCCAAATTCCAAATATCAATTAAACAAGACAACCAGCTATAAAACCTCGACTGTCAGAACCAAGTATCCACAGATGTCAACTGCGAATATAACCGCTGGTGCGTGAGAAAACATTGATGCATTTCAAACTTTTTAATCTTTAAAATGTATCCACGGCCATTACTCCGTGAATGCCTTTGTTGATTCAGATAGATTTGACCTCGATACCGGAGAGCACCAACAGTTCGGAAAAGAGGTGGAAGGAGAGAGATTTTCCACCACCGAGCAGGGTTTTAATGGTGATAGTAAAATGTAACGCCTGCTTGAGCCTAAAGGGGAAAAAAAAGGAGGAAGGGAAAAAAAAAAGGGTAAAGAAAAAGAAATAAGAAAGAGGACAAAGAAAGCGAAAGGATGACTACGATAAAGGAAGAGAAAAAATATATTTATTTTTTTATTTTATTTTAATTCCATTTATATCCCGCCCTTCTCCGAAGACTCAGGGCGGCTTACAAGCTTAGCAGTAGCCTTCATTCTATGTATATGCCTGCTTATTAGGGCTTTCATACACCCCCCAAGCGGCATTATTACAAAGTCAGCTTAATTGCCCCCAACAATCTGGGTCCTCATTTTACCTACCTCGGAAGGATGGAAGGCTGAGTCAACCTTGAGCCTGGTGGGATGCGAACCTGCACTAATTGCAGGCAGCTGGTGTTACTTAAGGAGGCATTAGCCCACTGCTCCACCAAGGCTCTAAATACAGAGTAGGGACTTGCAATCTTCATCACGCTTTAAGCGTAAACACATTTTTTATCGATTGTTTGCCCCCGCCAGGATAACCGACATTGGTATCTTTACCCCAAATTTCATCTCTTATCTATAGACAAATCCATAAAACATTCTCTTTTCACTTCTGCTACCAGCAGAAAATTGTGCTATATTGAGTTTCTTGGTCAGGCACTTTTTTTTTTTGTTTGGATGAAGTTCCATTTTGGTGGAAGATGTATAGATGATCTGTTTCCTTTTTCTGACGTTTAGGCTTCCTGCGGTGTCCTTGTCTAAACAGTGTTTTTACACCTAGAACATAGAATAGTAAAGATGGACTTGGAGGTCCCCTGTTTGAGCAAGAGACCCTATACCATTTCAGTCAAATGGCTTGTTCTGTACCAGCCTGCTACCGGCCCTGCAGAAAAGGCAGGGACAACCCCTTTTACAAGAAGGCAAGAGGCTGGAACTAAGCCTGCCAAATTTATGGACACAAAAGCAAACAGAACAAGACACGAACCATGAAACAGGAGCTATTCAAGCGGTTGCCTTCAGCAAACCAGCCCTCCCACGCATTCCCCTTTTATACAGTTCAGGGCATGGCTTCTCTCTGCCTCCTTCCGAGGTGCCCCATTGCCTTCCTCTGTTTACTCCTGATTGACTGCCTCCTGCGTCGGGCATCCTTGAACAGGGCCAGCTGTGGGTCATCTTCATCCACGCTGTCAGGCTCAAACAGCTGGGTCTCCGTGGTGACCAAGTGGGAGGGGCCTGGCTGAGGGCTCTCATCAGCAAGCTCTCCAACCCCCTCAGCAACCTCTCCAACACCCCCCTCCTCCTCCTCCTCTGAATCGTCCGACCCAACTGCCAAACCCACAGGCTGACCCTGAATCACAACATGGCTGTCCAGACTCTTTTTTTTTTTGAAAGCCTCCAGTGATGGAGCACACACAATTTCTAAAAGCAAGCTATTCCACTGGTTGATTGTTTTCACAGCTAAGAAAATTCTCCTCGGCTCTAGGTTGCTTCTCTCCTTAACTACGGTAAGTAGTTTCCATCCGTTGTTTCTTTTCATCCATTTTGGTGCTTTGGGAAATAGTTTGAGCCCCCCCCGCCCCGTTCTTTGTAGGAGCCCTTCAAATATTGGAGCACTGCTATCATGTTAATAATAATAATAATAATAATAATAATAATAATAATAATAATAATAAAGTTGGAAGGGACCTTGGAGGTCATCTAGTCCAACCCCCTGCTAAGGCAGGAAATCCTATACCATTTCGGACAAATGGCTGGCCAGTCTCTTCTTAAAAACTTCCAGTGTTGGAGCATCCACAGCTTCTAGAGGCAGGTTGTTCCCCTGGTTAATTGTTCTCACTGTCAGGAAATTTCTCCTTAGTTCTAGGTTGCTTCTCTCCTTGATGAGTTTCCATCCATTGCTTCTTGTCCTGCCTTTGGGTGCTTTGGAGAATAGCTTGACTCCCATTTCTTTGGGGCAGCCCCCGAGATATTGGAAGACTGCTATCATGTCACTCCTCGTCCTTCTCTTCATTAAACTAGACGTACCCAATTCCAACAACCGTTCCTTATATGTTTTAGCCTCCAGTCTCCCAATCATCTTTGTTGCTCTTCTCTGTACTCTTTCTAGAGTCTCAACATCTTTTTTACATCGTGGTGACCAAAACTGGATGCAGTATTCCAAGTGTGGCCTTACCAAGGCATGGTATTAAGTGGTATTAATACTTCACGTGATCTTGATTCCCTGTCTCCCCTGGTCCTTTTTTTTTCCATTAGACTAGACGTACCCAATTCCTGTAATCATAACATGGTTTCTCTTGTGAGAATTTTGGTTGTCACTTTGGAACACTTGTTTGGTGTAATGTTTGTTTGTTTGCTTGACAAACGTGTGTTTCTCGCTTACCATTTGTCTCTGCCGATGAGGATATTCAGGAAGGATAGCGTGTTGTTTTCTCCTTCCCTTGTGAATGTTACACCTTTGTTGATGTTGTTGATGGCTTAATGTGTGTTCTGTACTTGGTGATCTTAGTTTTCTTCGAAGCTGTGGTTATTTGGAGTATTAATTGTACCAGTTCAAAAATGGTCATTGCTTTTATTTAACAAATGGCTAAAATATAACCAAATGTAAGATCCTTCACATTTTACATATCAAAACAGCCATTGGGTTAAACTTCCCAACAGGTAAAAAAAAATGTCTGCATTTAAAGACAGCACATTGCTATCTCTTGGAGATGACCAAGGCAAATCTAGTTTGAGAATTCCCCAAGCTATTTTGTGTATTTCTCCCTCTCCACTTATTGAATTGTTCCTATCCCAAATAAGCTGTGTGTGCTGGAATTGTTTTTTATTATTATTCTAAGAGCAACAGAAAGGATGTCCAAAGTAGTTTAGAAAATCATCAGCCATCAGGAAGATTTAGCTACGATCAATGCAGTGATCTATCTAAATATATCATAAGACGAAGATATTGGTATTTGGCTTAGAAGATCATTCATCTGGAGGAGAAAGGATTTATAGAAGACTATCTTTGATCTCAACATTTTATTGAATAAAGAATTATGCGTATTTCTGGATAAAAGCTTTCACGTTCATATTGATTGCACAGACCAATAATACTGAATGGGGAGAAAGAGCTTAGGATGAAAGATGCATCCTGGCTCGTTAGAGAAAGATAACTCTTCTGTTTTCCCAGTCTTACAAGTGTATCATGAACTTGCCAATATCTAAGGATTCTTTTGCCTTTCTTTTCTTTTTGTTGTTTCACAACATGCAAACCATCAAATTCACATTTGCCAATCTCTAACTCTGTTTCATGGGGGGGGGGGTTGTCTTTGAACCACTTTGCTGCAGCCAACCTGCCACAAAATAACTCGCCGTGGGACAAGAGTTACACTAATCTTGAAGAAATAGTCAAATGGAATCATTAAAGAAAGGAGGGACAAAATGAAATGCGCGGGACAAAAAAATTAAAATATTTTTTTTAAAAAAAATAAAGAAAAAAAAATATTTCAATCAAATTGAATTGCTGAATTGTCCCGCAACGAGTTGTCTGTTGGGAAGTTGACCGTGGTGAGCTGGCAGCAGCAAACTGGCCATGACAAGTTGACCATGGGCAGTTGGCTGTAGTGAGTTGTCCCATTCCTTCTCATGGTCCATCTGGTGCAGAGGTTCCCAACCTTTTGGGCACCAGGGCATGGTTCCACGGAGAACAGTTTTTTCCAGGGACCGGAGAGTGTGTGGTTTTGTGTGCTGCCTCCATCCCATGGATGGGGCTTTGCTTGTTTGCGTGGACCAGTTTCTGGCATGCTATGGCCTGGTACTGGTCCATGGACCAGGGATTGGGGCAATGGTGGGATTCAGATATATGAACAACTGGTTCTCTTCATGGATGCTGCTTCCGGAAGTCTGGAAGTCTGGGCCTGGGCAACAAAAAATTAGCTACCGGTTCTGCCGAAGTGGTGCGAACTGGCTGAATCCTACCACTGGTTTGGGGACCCCTGATCCAGTGCACCAATTTTATGTAGTTTAGCAAAGGTTGGTTTAGCTTGATAGCCGCAAGTGCATAGTTGCATCAAAAGAAAAGTCTTGGCCCACTTATTACAACGATGCATATCCCAGCTTGCAAATAGCACTCTAATCTGTCCGTACAATTTGCAGTGTGCAAGCAGTGTTCAGACATTGCTTTTGGGCATCTGTTGTGTTGCTAAATGAAACTATAATATGTTATATTTAGCAGGACGATCCCCGGTGAGACAATCGTTTAAAAAGATTGACTTTGAACCCAGCCAAGTTTCATCTCAGGTCCTGGGTAGGACTTGGTAATAATGGGCCCTCTGCTATTCCATCCAATACTTCTTGTTAAATGTGAAATGACACTTAAATATTCACAACAGAGGAACAGATGGTGAAGCTGAAAGAATTTGCAGAAACTATCAAGTGGACTTGTTCAAACAAAAGAGCAACTGTGAGAGGGACCTTGGAGTCCTAGTGGACAATCACTTGACTATGAGCCAGCTGTGCGCAGCAGCAGCCAAAAAAGCTAATGCAATCCTGGGTTGTATAAGCAGAGGCATAGAATCAAGAATCACGCAGAGTATTAGTACCGCTTTATAAAACCCTAGTGAGGCCACACCTGGAATACTGCAGCCAATTTTGGTCACCATATCACAAAAAAAGATGTTGAGAGTTTGGAGAAAAAAAATTCAGAGAAGAGCAACTAAGATGATCAAAGGCTTGAAGGCTAAAACATATGAAGAACGGCTACGGGACATGATAGCAGTGTTCCAGTATCTGAGGGCCTGCCACAAGGCAGAGGGAGCCAGGTTGTTCACCAAAGCACCAGAGGGAAAGACGAGAAACAATGTTTGGAAACTGACCAAAGAGAGAAGCAACCTGGAATTAAGGAGAAACTTCCTAACAGTGAGGACAATTAACCAGTGGAACAGCTTTGCCTCCAGAAATCGTGGACTTTCCATCCCTGGAGGTTTTTAAGAAGAGGCTAGACAGTCACTTGTCTGAGATGGTATAGGTTCTCCTGCTTCAACAGGGGGCTGGACTAGAAGACCTCCAAGGTCCCTTCCTGCTCTATTCTATTCTATATATATAAAAAAATAGGGAAAATACAGTTCATTTAGTGACCAATCAAAGTTAGAACAACCACTGAAAAAGGGACTTATGATGATTTTTCACATTTATGACCGTTGCAGCATCCCCCTGCTCACGTGACCAAAATGCAGAAGCTTGGCAAATGACTCATATTTATGACCGTCGTATTGTCCTGGGGTCACATGATCCCCTTTTGTGACCTTCAGACAAGCAGATCCAAGGGGAAAACCAGATTCATTTAATAACCATGTTGTTAACTTAACAACTGCAGGATGTCAACGCTGTGACAATGGATGTCCATGCTCTGACAAATGAGATTCAGCAGCCATTTTTACTTTTGCTTTTAATGTGCCTTTTCTGTTCCTTTAGAGTTCAGAGGTAGAAGGGGGGATGTGGTAAATGCTTGAGGGTTTGGCTAGCCATAACAAAGCAGTTGGACCATAAGAAAGGCCGAGCGCCAAAGAATTGAGGCCTTTGAACTCTGGTGCTGGAGAAGACTCCTATGAGTCCCTTGGACTGCAAGGCGATCAAACCGGTCAGTCCTAGAGGAGATCAACCCTGACTGCTCTTTGGAAGGCCAGATCCTGAAGCAGAAACTCAGATACTTTGGCCACCTAATGAGAAGGAAGGACTCACTGGAGAAGAGCCTAATGCTTGGAAAGGTTGAGGGCAAGAGAAGAAGGGGACGACAGAGAATGAGGTGGCTGGATGGAGTCACTGAAGCAGTAGGCGTGAGCCTAAATGGACTCCAGAAGATGGTAGAGGACAGGAAGGCCTGGAGGAATGTCGTCCATGGGGTCATGATGGGTCGGACACGACTTCGCAACTAACAACAACAACAAAACAGAAGTGTGGGAACTCATGGTCATTGTCTGATAAGCTTTTGGCGGGCTGAGGAGCAGGAGAGAAAAGCTGGCATCTTGTGCTAATTGGGGAATGTGATTTACAACAGCATTTGTGGCTGGGAATTGCAACGTGTTACTCTGTATCTGGGGGGAGGGAATCTCAGTCTTGGGTTCAACTATGGGAATGCCGATACTCTTGTTTCCTAGTAAAATGTTCTTTGAGGAAGAATTATTGCCTTGAAGTTCTTTTACCTGTTTCATCTATCGGGGCCATGACACAGTGATTCACCTAACACCTGTGGCAGGAAATGTCATAAAATCAGGCGAAACTCACTTAACAAATGTCTCACTTAACAACAGACATGTTGGACTCAGTTGTGATAGTTAATTTGAGGAGTAGCTGAAACTAGGTTTGTTACTGACTGGAAACCCTTTATGGACTTTTTGCTGACAACAAAAAATCCATGAACTTGTGATCGATGGGTATGCTGACTAGAAAATATAGCATATGTAACCTGAGAGAGACAGGATAAAATATAAATCCAGTTATAACTGGCTGTAAAGAAAATTAGAAGCTATTCCTTTATATCATTTTTTTTTACTTTTTCTTTCTTTCACTTTTTTCTTTCATTTCCTTCCTATCTGGTTGTCACTTTTGTTCCAGGTTTCTTCATATTCTTCCCCCCCCCCTTAAATTTGTATTATATTTACTTTGTAAAACACTTAAATAACTAAAAAAACACTTCACATTAAATAAATTATACTACTTTGATGTCTATTCATGTAGGGAAATTTTATATATCTTTTATCAAAATAATCTTAGAATGGAAGTGATTTAAGATTATGCTTTTTATGGTTCTAATAATAATAAAAAAAAACTAGTTCCAGCACAATGCATCATTGAAATCTGTAATACAGAAAAGGAGTAACTGTTAAATATCCCCCCCCCCCGGGTCTCCTGGTTCAAATCAGGGCAAATTTCTCATGGATTTTCCTATTCCTATAGAAGTTTGTTTGTTTTGTTTTTTTTAAAAAATAATCTTAGGCTACGTTGCTTTCATTTGTTTTGCACTGCAATAACCTTGTGCTATTGAAATGCTAATGTGTTCAAATAAGAGTTATTTTTTTCTCTTTTTTTATAAGTAATGTGCTAAAAATAATAATAAACAGACTCATAGACTGAATAGAGCCCAAGAAATTGAAATATAGTGAAATAACAACCTTCTCAAAGGCTACCACACAAGTTCATGCGATTCATTAAGTCATATTTAATAATATGAATGGCAAACTAAATTTTGGCCTTCAAGAAGTTGACCATGTTCTGCGTGGGGCAAATATCACATCAATTAAAAACACCGGTTGGCAGTCAAATGCCCCGATTCCCAATCCTTAATCTCTACCCACACTCCACGCTACCACCCGCCATGCTCGTGAGTTCACTGAAGTCCTGACATTCCACAAGCAATTCCATCAACAGACACGTTGACCTACAACCAGCCTGTATGAACCTCTCAGGATCCGAATCAACCACACAGCCAACCAGAGACAGCACCATCCCTCAACTATCCTACACAAGCCCCCTTTCCCACCATTAATTCATCTTCCAGTGACCCACACCTGATGTGACCTCCCCATCACAGACCCATCGCAAGCCTCTCATTGATGACTCACGCCTGACCCATCACAAGACCCATCACAAGACCCTCCCTTGACACACCCACATCTGACCCATCACAAGACCCTCACTTGAACACACCCACACCAGAAGCCCTTATAAACAGAAGAACACTGACATCCCGTGAACTCCTCTGAAGAAGTTACCTAGCCTGGTAACAAAACATTCAGAAACCAAACCACAAGCTCGGAGAATGAATGAATATGGGCTTTGTTTTTCTTTGTTCGTTTATTTTTTTTTCTAAACAACGAAGTGTAATCATCCTTGTTCAAAGTAGCAGCCAGTTACTGAACCTGGTTGGTCCATGAAAGTTAAGCAGAATTGACCCAATTTAGCAACTGGATGGGTCACCCTCTGGGAAGTCCAAGAAACCCTACAAGAAAATAGTGGTCAACCACTTTCATAAGGTTAAATAGTGACTTTGTTCTTTTGGTCAAAGCTTTAAATATAATAACCAGAGCTGCTTGAAGAATAGAATAGAATAGAATAGAATAGAATAGAATAGAATAGAATAGAATAGAATAGAATAGAATAGAATAGAATAGAATAGAATAGAATAGAATAGAATAGAGAAGAACAGAACAGAACAGAACAGAACAGAATAGAATAGAATAGAATAGAATAGAATAGAATAGAATAGAATAGAATAGAATAATATCTTTATTATCACTTTGAACGTACACTAATCGGCATACATTAAAATGAAATTTTGTTACATACAGCTCTCAAAGGGTCACCATCTCCAATATACTCTATATAAATTTGACATAAATAAATAAATAAATGAAGGAAGGAAGGAAGGAAGGAAGGAAGAGAGGAAGAAAGAAAGAAAGAAAGAAAGAAAGAAAGAAAGAAAGAAAGAGAAAGAAAGAAAGAAAGAAAGAAAGAAAGAAAGAAAGAAAGAAAGAAAGAAAGAAAGAAAGAAAGAAAGAAAGAAAAAGAAAAAAAGAAAGAAAGAAAGAATTATGCATATACCCACATGTATTAGATGACACGGAGACAGCATGGTTGCCCTCATCCACCTTCCTGAGGTTTGGTGGACATGTTGCCAGCATAACCAGGAAATTATTTGCACAGTTTACAGGAAACAATCTCTGAAGGCAGCTTATCTTCCTGCCCATCAAATCTGTGCACAACCTATCCTTATACAAATGCCATTTAACGATTCCCATTTACCTGCCACCCTGAGGGGAAAACAAGGAAGCCAAGCATGAATAGGAACATGCATTCTAAGCTGTCGTGTTTGTTTTCCCTTTAGGGGACTGGGGGACCTGTCCATCAGAGTGATGAAGCCACCAGTGACCTTTGAAGAAAGCAATATTTATAACATGGAGAGCTGTTGAAAAGAAATGATGGAGAAATACTGAGTTGTCAAAGAACTTCAGCCACGCCGGGAAATGGAATCAAAGAGGGTTTCACCGTCCGGCTAATCCTACAGCAAAGATTCTCTAAAGGCCCATCTCCGTTGGTTTGGTCTGTCAAAACCTTGGCAAAATACTTGTATCTGCATTTTTCGTTTCTCTCTAATGACAGAGGTGGAGACCGTTTTGACCAAGATTGTTGCAAATACAGGAAGGGAAAAAAAATCAGTCTGAGATAATAGTTTCCCTAGGTCACCACAATCCTGGTATATTTTTGATGATCTCGGCAAGTAATTTTAAGCAAATCATAGGAGACTATTTATGGGTGAAGCTTTCTACTGCTCATGCTTGATATAGAGGAAAAAGGAACATTAGGAAATCAGGAGAGACATGAAATGTAGAGGAAGGTCCATGAAATTGAATTTTTGCCATGCTTAGTTCTCTCTCTCTCTCTCTCTCTCTCTCTCTCTCTCTCTCTCTCTCTCTCTTTTATCTATCATTTATCAATCATCTTTTTCTCTCTCTTTGTGTCTTATCTATCTATCTGTCTGTCTATCTGTCTATATCGATCTGTCTGTCTGTCTATCTATCTATCTATCTATCTATCTATCTATCTATCTATCTATCTATCTATCTATCTATCTCATCTTCTATATCATTTATCAATCTGCAATGATCCTTTTCACTGAGAATTTTAGAATTATCCAACCAGGTAGAGGCGATTAGATATCTCCAACAGATTCCATTTTTCATACGATTGGATTCATTCTCCTGTATCAACAAATCCACACCACAGATTGTAGACTAGTTAATAAATAGTCTACCCCATCCCTTTCAACTTTCAAGATCCAGATGCAATTGAGCTCCTCTCTAATCTTTTATCAAGTCACTAATCACTTGGTTTGGTTTTTCACACACCGCCAGCAACCAAATGGGTGAAGAGCAATGAATTCCTTGGCAGCAAGTCAGTGATCTCAGGATAAATGGCAGCACATACGCGCGAACAAAGACACAGGAGGAGTATAAGAGCCAGCAATTGGGTAGTCATTCGTAGCTAAGCAGCAGGTAGGTGCGAGAGCCAAGCAAAAAAAAAAAAAAAAAGATGTCAGGAGACCATCTTATGATAGAGCAGGACAGAAGACCCAGAACTAAGAAGAGTCCTTAGAATTAAAATGGAAAGAAGAGGTGAGACAAAATGGAAGATTTTTTTCTCTTCCTAATTAATTAGCCAAGAGCTCTATACAGCCCCTTTCTGTGGTGGTTGTTGTTGTTAGTCGCGAAGTCGTGTCCGACCCATCGCGAACCCGTGGACAATGTTCCTCCAGGCCTTCCTGTCCTCTACCGTCTTCTGGAGTCCCTTTAAGCTCATGCCTAGAATTCTTGTGACCCTTTGAGATTTGACATTGGGGGTTCTCTACTGCAGCCCAGTGTTCAAGGCAAGAGAGCTTATAACCACCCTGATCAAATGGTTGCCCAATCTATTTTTGAAAACCTCCAGTGATGGAGCATTCACAACTCCTGGAAGTAAGTCATTCTATTGATTAATTGTTCTCCCTGTCGGGAAATTTCCCTTTAGTTCTAGGTTGCTTCTTTCATTGATTGCTTTCCATCCATTGCTTCTTGTTCTGCCTTTAGGTGCTTTGAAAAATAGATTGACACACCCCCTCTTCTCTGTGAGAGCCCCTCAAGTACTGGAAGACTGCTATCATGTTGTCCTTCTTTTTGGTAGACTAGACATGCACCTAGTGTCAAGCAACATGGAAATCAGGTGATTCAGGCAGTTCAAAAGAGCTATTGCAAGCCTGAGCTCTCGACAAGAATCTGGGCTAAAATAAATAAGTGGGAGTTAAGAAGGAATTCAAGGTGGGCTGGACTTAGGTCGCTTGTGGTCATGCATGACTGATGATGCATTTCACCCCTCCTTGGGCTCTGGCTGGTCATCTCCAACACTTAGCTCCCTCAACATTCATTATCCAATTTAGCATCCAACCCTGATCATCTTTGTTCCTCTTCTCTGCACTCTTTCTACGGCCTAGAATCTTTCTTGTATCCTGGTGACCAGAACTGGATGCAGTACTTTAAATGTTTGCCCTCACGAGTGCGGTATAAAGAAGCATCTCTCGATGTTGAGGCAACCCATAATTCCATTGGCTTCTTTGGCAGCTGCCGCACACTGCTGGCAAATTTCGCTAAGGGACACTACGGTTCCCTCACCTGAGTTAGTCTGAATATTGTCTTCCATCTTCCGTGCTAGCTTTGAAAATGGCTTGGCAGAAGTCATCAGCATTTCTTCTCCTCTCTTTGTCTCTCTGCTCTTTTTCTTTCCCTTTTTGAAACCGCAGCAGCTTCCCTTAATATATTAAAAGAGTGTTTCTCATTTCCACTGTAAATACTAAGAGGAAATCTTGGAACTTTAGCAGCGGTATCTTGTTCAGAAAGAGCTGTGTCTTTTTTTTTTTTTTGGTCTGGGAAATTGCCTGTCTAGAAAATACATTACAATCAATGAAAATAGAGGCTGGGATTAGACCATTTGGAAGGTTAAATTGTCAAGACGTAAGCAGGAATCACGCAGGTTTTCAAAGGGGTGAAGCAGACTGTCACGAGATTACAATAAATGTCATGCAACTTATCACGGGGAATGATAAGAACAGGCAATGACAAGCCACTTTTGTATCTCGTTGAATATAATATCCTTAACTCTAAGTTGAAAGCATCCTTAACACCACTTTAATTGCAGCCCACCTGCTGTTAAGGCAGTGCTAGAAAACTGGTTGAGTTGAAAGGGACATCAGTTCTTCTTGCTAATCAGTAAGGCTTTTATCTTCCTGGGCTCAAAAAAAATACACCAGGATGGTGACAGAGGCCCTGAAATAAAGAAGTGTGAGCTGCTTGAAAGAAAGACTACGACAGATCAAGATAAAATATTAAAACGCAGAGACATCATTCTGATAACAAGCCGTGTATTGTCAAGTTGCTTGTTTCCCAAGCTGCAATATATGGCTGCGAATGCTGGATCAAAGAGTGGAGGGGGGGGAGAGAGAGCAGGGGAAAATGCCATTGAATTGTGGTGCTGAAACAATTGTCTAATATGAGATGAAGTAAACCTAGATTGCTGCCTGGAACTACTAAGAATAAAACTGAAGCTTGAATCTTTGGGACATATAACACAACGATGTGAGCTGTGGCAGAAGACAACTCCAACGTCTGGGCTGGTAGAGGGGAAGAGCGATTGGAAAAGAGGTCAGCAGAAGAGTAGCTGATGTCACAGAGGACACCAGTGTGAACTTCCAGGAACTCAAAGAAACAACCATTCATGGGCAATCCTGGGGGAAAAGACCACAATCAGTTAGGGAGACTTGGAAGTAACTAACAATAACAAGCTGCAGTGGGCAGCAGCAAAGGACAAAAAAGATGTTGAGACTCTCTCTCTCTTCCTCTCCCTCTTCCTCCCTCTCTGTCTCTTTCTCTCCCTTCCTCTCCCTCTCTCTCCCCCCACCTCCCTCTCCTTCTCTCCCATCTTCTGCTCACCTGGCAAGTTGGCTTCACGCTGTTCTCCGACAAGCTGACACACATTCTTATTGGGCTGGCTCTCCTGCCCTTGAGACTGCTGCTTTCTGCTGCTTCCTGCTTCCTGTGGAGACACAGCAAAGGCAGGAGCCCCACCCAATAAGCTTGTCAGCTTGTCAGAGAACAGTGTGAGGCTACTCTCTTTTTTACAAACACAAACACACACACAGAAAGATACACACAAACACAGAGGGAGACAAACAGACAGACACAGAGAGAGACAGAGAGCTGCTGCTTTCTGCTGCTTCCTGTGGAGACGCAGCAAAGGCAGGAGCCCACCCAATAAGCTTGTCAGCTTGTCAGAGAACAGTGTGAGGCCACTATCTTTTTTACAAACACAAACACACACAAACACACAGACACAAAGATACACAAAAACACAGAGGGAGACAGAGAGAGAGAGAGTGTGTGTTAGAGAGAGAGCTGCTGCTTTCTGCTGCTTCCTGTGGAGATGCAGCAAAGGCAGAAACTCCACCCAATAAGCTTGTCAGCTTGTCAAAGAACAGTGTGAGGTCACTCTCTTTTTTACACACACACACACACACACAAACACACACACAGAGAGAGAGAGAGAGAGAGAGAGAGAGAGAGAGAGAGAGAGAGAGCTGTTGCTTTCTGCTGCTTCCTGTGGAGACGCAGCAAAGGCAGAAGCCCCACCCAATAAGCTTGTCAGCTTGTCAGAGAACAGCGTGAGGCCACTCTCTTTTTTACACACACACACACACACACACACACACACAGAGAGAGAGAGAGAGAGAGACAGAGACAGAGACAGAGACAGAGAGACAGAGACAAAGACAGAGACAGAGAGAGACAGAGAGCTCTCTCTCTCTCTCTCTCTCTGCAAATGGCGGAGGATGACTGGCAGCTGCAGGAAAAGGCTGAAAGAGCCGCATGCGGCTCCAGAGCTGCGGGTTGCTGACCCGTGCCCTAGATATTAAACTGGTGTCTTAAGATTGTTTACTTGTTCAACACAGGAAACATTTTCTGAAGATTGCGGTTGGCCTTTCTTTTTAAAAGCTATTTCTCTACTTCTTTTTCCAAGTTAGAGATAAAGTCAATGGGAGAACTAGTTCTCTCGAGCACAGCTGAATATTTGTTGTGTGACTTTGACACAGATTTTAACTCATTTTCTTCCCCCCAACCAGCCAGCCTTTCCTTCTCCTTTTTCTTCCAATCCTCTCAGCCTCTTATTTTGGAATAACCCTGGCCATTCCATCTCCTCAAATAAATAATTCATAATAATCCTGTCATGTAACACATTCTTTTATCATCATCGTCGTCGTCATCATCATCACCATGATCATCAGTTGCCTAAATACCTTACATGATACTATTTATGCTCAAGGTACTACGTGATTTTGAACCCTGTTTGATAATTTTTTTCCAGCTCTTCTCTTATCAAAATAAAGCAGTGAATCCAAATATCTTCATAAATCACTACACACACACACACACACACACACACACACACACACACAAGCAAGGAAAACTCTTTGGACAAGCCAAGGGAGTTTTCGAATTGCAGAAGGAGATACTGCTAAGCTTGTAAGCCGCCCTGAGTCTTCAGAGAAGGGCGGGATATAAATGGAATTAAAATAAAAATAAAAAATAAAAAATTCTGAAAGGATCTAAAATGAAGGGAAAAAAGGGATCTCTTGTGACAAAGACTGATCAGTTTAAATCTGATGAGCTCCACATTTAGTCTACAAAGAGCATTAATATGTGGGGAGCACCTCAAAGGAACACACAAACCAGCCTTAACCACATACTGTAGGCTTTCCACATTTTCATGCTGCTAAACTGAGGTAAAGATCAGGATTGCCAAAGCTTGTGTGGCAAATCTGACTAGTGTGGAATTTACCACTTTCTCAAAACTGCCTCTAATACTGAGGGAAAGCGAGATAAAATGGCTTCTCTTTTGAGGAGCACATGACACGGGTTTCATAATTTGTTAACTAACACAGTCATTTTGCATTTCAATTTGATGTATTTTCTCTCTTTTAAAATAATGTTGGGTCGTTACAGATTGGAATGTAGGAAAACTTTTATCCTACGGTTGTATGGATTGATTAGAGAACTTTTTAACATGCCTAGACTGGAAAGATAATTTACAGAAGGATACGATAAGAAATGTTTGTCAGTGTCAACCAAGATCTGGCTACCTAAATTCAAACAAATTTTGGGTTTGATTTACTGTGCAAGGAGGGGTTACTTTTAATTTGTCCAACCAATTTTCCCATTTCACTTTTCTTTGTTGTGTTAACTATAAAAAGGAATGCAGTGTGGGGCTGAAAGGTCTCTCCTTTGTACCCTAATAAAGTGATTTATCAGGGTACTCTAATAAACTGCTTTTAAATGACCTTCCAACTTGGTTGCTTATTGGGAAGGTAAACCGGGGCAGAACCTAGGGCCAGATTTGGCTATCACTATACAAGATAGTGACGCGGTGGCTCAGTGGGTTAGGATGCTGAGCTTGTCGATCAGAAGGTCAGCAGTTTGGCAGGTCGAATCCCGAGTGCCGCGTAGCAGAGTGAGCACCTGGTACTCGTCCAAGCTTCTGCCAACCTAGCAGTTCAAAAGCACGTAAAAAATGCAAGTAGAAAAATAGGGACCACTATGGTGGGAAGGTAACAGCGTTCCGTGCTCCTTTGGTGTCTAGTCATACCGGCCACATGACCACGGAGACATCCTCGGACAAGCACTGGCTCTTCGGCTTTGAAACGGAGATGAGCACCGGCCCCTAGAGTCAGAAACGACTAGCACGCATGTGCGGAGAACTATAGAAGATATTCTGTGTGAATGTGGAGCAGAACAAACTAGCACACACATGCTACGATGCATGCAACATCCTCCAACATATATGGAGGAAGACCTCATTCTGATAAGAGAAAACTGTCAATCTGGCCCAATACTGGGCAAATGTCATTTAATTTTAATCCTGAATTATTTTTACAGTTGAATCTAAATTTCTTTGGTCAGTTTTATAGGAGGGGGAGTAGAATAGGAGAGGCTTCAATAGTTTGCACTCATCAATGGACATTTTACACAGCAACATGCAAGGATGTAAGAGTTACCTGGATGTAAGATGGGCAGCCCATAAATTTTATAAATAAATAAACAAATGTCCACAGGTACCGAGTCAAAAATGTCAACTTGACAATTGCAGGTTTGTGATCCTGCTCTCCCCCCTTTTTTCCCCCCACATGCTTTTGAGTTCTCTTGGTTCCCCTGTAAACAACCACAACCATGGAAAATTATAAATCTAAACTGTTGTATAACACACATGGGTGGTGTGGTGGCTCAGCAGTTAAGACACACTGGGCTTGTCATCTGGAAAGCCAACAGCCTGGTTTTGCAACCTGAGCACCGTGCAAAAGTGTGAGTTCCTGTTTCTTGTCCCAGCTCCTGCCAACTTAGCAGTTTGAAAGGATGCCAAAGCGAGTAGACAAATAGGTACCACTTTGGTGGGGAGGTAACAGCATTCTGTGACATCATGATTGTCATATGACCTCAGAAAAGTCTTTGGAATGTCCTTCAACATGTACAGACCTTGTGCTGACGAGAGAGAACTCTGTCAATGTGGCCCAATACAGCCCCCAATAGGGGGATGGACTAGAAGACCTCCAAGGTGCCATTCTATTCTATTCTATTCTATTCTATTCTATTCTATTCTATTCTATTCTATTCTATTCTATTCTATTCTATTCTATTCTATTCTATTCTATTCTATTCTATTCTATTCTATTCTATTCTATTCTATTCTATTCTATTCTATTCTATTCTACTGGACAAATACCATATAGTTTTGTTGTTGTTGTTGTTAGTTGCGAAGTCGTGTCCGACCCATCGCGACCCTATGGACAATGTTCCTCCAGGCCTTCCTGTCCTCTACCATCTTCTGGAGTCCATCTAAGCTCACGCCTACTGCTTCAATGACTCCATCCAGCCACCTCATTCTCTGTCGTCCCCTTCTTCTCTTGCCCTCAATCTTTCCCAGCATTAGGCTCTTCTCCAGTGAGTCCTTCCTTCTCATTAGGTGGCCAAAGTATTTGAGTTTTAGCTTCAGGATCTGGCCTTCTAAAGAGCAGTTAGGGTTGATCTCCTCTAGGACTGACCGGTTTGATCACCTTGCAGTCCAAGGAACTCGCAGGAGTCTTCTCCAGCACCAGAGTTCAAAGGCTTCAATTCTTTGGCGCTCAGCCTTTCTTATGGTCCAGCTTTCACTGCCATACATTGCAACTGGGAAGACCATAGCCTTGACTATGCGCACTTTTGTTGACAGGGTGATGTCTCTGCTTTTTAGTGTGCTGTCTAGATTTGCCATGGCTTTCCTCCCAAGGAGCAAGCGTCTTTTAATTTCTTGGCTACAGTCCCCATCTGCAGTGATCTTGGAGCCCAGGAAAATAAAATCTGTCACTACCTCCATTTCTTCCCCATCTATTTGCCAGGAATTGAGAGGGCCGGATGCCATGATCTTGGTTTTCTTAATGTTTAGTTTCAACCCAACTTTTGCACTCTCCTTCTTCACCCGCAACAAGAGGCTCTTTAGTTCTTCTTCACTTTCTGCCATTAGACCATAAAGTTTTAACCCTGAATTATTTTTACAGTTGAATCTATATTTCTATGGTCTGTTTAATATTATACTGTTTTTCAATCTTGGTCACTTTAAGATGGGTGAACTTCAACTCCCAGAATTCCCCCAGGCAGTTTTACAGGCTGGAGAATTCTGGGAGTTGAAGTCTACCCATCTTAAAATAGCCAAGGTTGAGAAACGCTGTTAAACATTTTTACTTGCGCAGTGTTGAATGCTATATGTCTATAATTTGAAGGTGCTTCAAATTTTAAAATCATACCATTATACAATTATGCAATCATTCACTTTAAGACACACAAAGCAAACAACCAGATCCACTGTTTTTCCAAGGAATACAAATCAGGAAAAAAATAAAATCTTGTGTTATATAGTTGGTAGGGCAGATATATATGACCTATTTTAGTCTCATTGCAACCTGACCTAAATTGATGTTTGACTGCTCCTGAATTCCATAAATAAATTTAACAATATTCCATAAATGCATTTAGGATTAGAAAAAAATAAATAAGAAAAGAAAATTTATCTGACTGGCAGTCCTTGCATGATACAGCAAACTCTTCCTTAAACTGAGCTCAATCAACAAACAAATTCTGATTTTACATTTATCCATGTGGGATAGAAACTTGCTATGATGGACCAGGGGGAAAAATATTTGATTTGTGAATAGTTCAATGCAAATATCAGTGCACATTGCATAGGAGAAAGATAAATTCAATCGTTAGGAAAGGGAATGAAAACGATCAATATACAGTAATAATAGA
The DNA here is from genome assembly GCF_964194415.1 of Vipera berus. Taxonomy (NCBI): domain Eukaryota; kingdom Metazoa; phylum Chordata; class Lepidosauria; order Squamata; family Viperidae; genus Vipera; species Vipera berus. The sequence continues at coordinate 99,362,956 of NC_138207.1, read as the reverse complement.
CCACTTGAATTTGCATGTCATTGTGTTCAGAATACTATGATTCTTTCTTGACCCCATCAAGAGGAGCTACACAAATCAAGGAGGGGTTAAATCTCAACACTACTTAGTTAAGGGCAGGAGTACAAGGGAAGCAGTGCATAATGGAATTGAAATGGATGCTGGAGGTCATCTAGTCCAACCCCCTGGTCAGGCAGGAAACCCTATACCATTTCAGACAAATGGCTGTCCAGTCTCTTCTTAAAAACTTCCAGTGTTAGAGCTAATTCACAACTTCTGGAGGCAGGTTGTTCCACTGGTTAGTTGTTCTAACTGTCAAGAAGTTTCTCCTTAGTTCTAGGTTGCTTCTCTCCTTGGTTAGTTTCCATTTGCTGTTTCTTGTTCTGCCCTCTGGTCCTTTGGAGAATAGGCTGACCCCCCCCCTCTTCTTTGTGGCAGCTCTTCAGTAGGGTCAACTATCAAGATGAATAAGGCTCAATATGGAGAAACCAGATAGACATTCCTCCCAACCCCATAATGTTAAAGTGTCGCTAATTGTGGGATATTCAAATCAAGCCAGATGACTCATTTCTTTCCATGGCATTTAACAGAACTGCAAGGGTTTAAATGGAGATTCAAGCTGCAGAGGGTAGATTAAGCAATTGCTAGCTGCAAAATCGTAGCTAAAACGGTCTTTATTGTGCCTGTTCTGCAGGTATCGTGTTTGATTGTAACAAGACTACAGTTCCTGAACTTAGTAATTGGGAAAGGCGTGTGTTTTTCCCCCCCAAAGCCTACCTGGAAAGCATGCTCTACTCAGAAGAACTTTTGATCCAGTAATTGATGTGGGTTTTTTTTTTCTGATGAGGACCATTGGAAAGCATAGACGTCCTTGATGTCTCCTGTGTCTTGATGGGGCTTAGAGGTATTTGAAGAAGAATGGAAAATGTCTACCATTTTTCTAATGGGAAAGCCAAGAGAAGCCAAGCAAGCTAGCTTAAAATAACCAGAGATTTCAAACAGAGTTAGTTTTGGAGTCATGGAACAATATGCTACTCCCCCCCCCCAAAAAAAAAAAAATCAAGCACGTGTCCTTCTGATATGTGACTTGTCTTCTCTAATTAGTGTGTAGAATTCTTTGCTAGTAATGGAAACTATAAATGGGCTTCAGGATTCCAATCACTGCCATTCTTTTCTTCTTTGTCGTTCACAAAACTACAATAATTCTTTGGGTCGTTTTATCTACGTTGGACCGAGCGCAACTCTTATGGAGAAATTAAAGGAGAAATAAAAGTTGTACCAATGGAGATGACATTCCCAGTCTTCTCCAGTCTTTATTGTTGTGTGAAGATATGAAGAACCTTTTCCAGGGTGCTTGGGCAGGAGATTGGACTAGTAGACTTTGAGAGATCCTTCCAGCCCTATGGTTCTACAATCTAGTCCAATCACTTTTTGGGGATGACTGAAGAGGTAGAACAACATAGCCCTAAACAAAAATCAGGTTCTTCTGGGATAAAATGATCCCAGTCCATGTTTTTTATGTGTTCTTGGTAAAGGTAAAGGTAAAGGTTCCCCCGCACATGCGTGCTAGTCATTTCTGACTCTAGGGGCCAGTGCTCATCTCCGTTTCAAAGCCGAAGAGCCAGCGCTTGTCCGAGGACGTCTCCGTAGTCATGTGGCCGGCATGACTGGACGCCAAAGGCGCACGGAACGCTGTTACCTTCCCACCGTAGTGGTCCCTATTTTTCTACTTGCATTTTTACGTGCTTTTGAACTGCTAGGTTGGCAGAAGCTGGGACGAGTAACAGGCGCTCACTCTGTTACGCGGCACTCGGGATTCGACCCGCCAAACTGCCGACCATCTGATCGACAAGCTCAGCGTCCTAACTCACTGAGCCACTGCTTGGGACACAGTAATCCTGTTCATGACCCAGGTAAGCTAAGGTTAGCAGATACGGACTGCAAAAAGTCAACAAATCCCAGTCTTTGTGCCAAATAAGATAAAAATATAGAAAACAATAAACTTTTGCCTGCATATATATGGGGAGTAGAATAGGAGTGCCTTCCGTGGAACTTTTTTAATAGTTTGCACTTATCAATGGACATTTTACACAGCAACATGCAAGGATGTAAGAGTTACCTGGACGTAAGATGAGTGGCCTATAAATTTTATAAATAAATAAACAAATGTCCAAAGGTAGTGAGTCAAAAAGCCAAGTTGACAATCACAGATTTGTGATCCTGCTCCCTTTTTCCCCCATTATTTTCAGTTTGCTTGATTCCCCTGTAAACAACTCCAACCACAGAAAATTATAAATCTAAACTATTATATCACACACATAGGGTGGCACAGCAGCTCAGTAGTTAAGACACACTGGGCTTGTCATCTGGAAAGCCAACAGCCTGGGTTCGCAACCTGAGCACCGTGCAACAGTGTGAGCTCCCGTTTCTTGTCCCAGCTCCTGCCAACCTAGCAGTTTGAAAGCATGCCAATGTGAGTAGATAAATAGGTACCACTCTGTGCGGAGGTAATGGCATTCTGTGACATCATGCTGGCCACATGACCTGAGAAACGTCTTTGGACAGAGCTGGCTCAAAGATACTTGAAATGAGTACCATGCAATGGCAAAACAGAATAAAATCCACAGGGACTTGTTATATGTCACACCTTTCTTTCTTTCTTTCTTTCTTTCTTTCTTTCTTTCTTTCTTTCTTTCTTTCTTTCTTTCTTTCTTTCCTTCCTTCTTTCTTTCTTTCTTTCTTTCTTTCTTTTTCTTTCTTTCTTTCTCTCTCTCTCTCTTATCTATTTCTCTATCTAATCTCTATCTATCTATCATCTATCTATCTATCTATCTATCTATCTATCTATCTATCTTCTATCATCTATCTATCTAACCATACATCCATCTATCATCTATCTATATCTAGCATCTAATTATCTATCTATCTATCTATCTATCTATCTATCTATCTATCTATCTATCTATCTATCTATCTATCTATCTATCTATCTATCTATCTATCTAACCATACATCCATCTATCATCTATCTATATCTAGCATCTAATTATCTATCTATCTATCTATCTATCTATCTATCTATCTATCTATCTATCTATCTATCCATATCTATCTATCTATCTATCTATCTATCTATCTATCTATCTATCTATCTATCTATCCATACATCCATCCATCATCTATCTATATCTAGCATCTAATTATTTATCTCTCTCTCTCTCTCTCTCTCTCTCTCTCTCTCTCTCTATCTATCTATCTATCTATCTATCTATCTCTATAATTTATTTTAGAAACTGTCCATCTCACCCACTGAGATATATTTGTCTCATGATGAGCAGCTGAAGCTGTGAAGATGCTGATGGTCTTACTATTGCGGCACTTGAAAAAATTAGAAAAGAGTTTCTTGGTTCTCTTTCTGAACATGGGTATTTTTTTACACTGCCTTGGAAATCAGTATAATGAAATAATAGATGGGATTACAATAGCATCACGGAAATGAAAAGAATTAGTGGATATTCACACTGAGCACTTGCTTTTTATTGTTTGCCTTGGGCTAATCTGAGCTACCCAAAATAAACAAGGTAGTTAGATTTATTTATTTATTTATTTTGCTTATTAATCCTTTTTTCAAACAAGAGCAAGGGGATAAAATCCATCTGGCAGAAATGCAAAGTGGTTCTTCATCGAACAATGCCTATGGAATTTAATATGCATGCCTCTTTTTTTAGTCTTAAACAAAAGATATGTGAAAGGGACATTTCTGAGTAGGGACTTCCACAGCCTTCTTTAGAACAGAACAGAACAGAACAGAACAGAACAGAACAGAACAGAACAGAACAGAACAGAACAGAACAGAACAGAATAGAATAGAATAGAATAGAATAGAATAGAATAGAATAGAATACTTTATTTGACCAAGTGTGATTAGACATACAAGGAATATTAGCGCCTTGTACCTATTTATGGGAATTCCAAGATTTGGTTTTGTAACTTTTATTTATCCTGAAGTGCTGCTGCTGCTGCTGCTGATGATGATGATGATGATGATGATCATCATCATCATGATCACAATACTTATTGAAGGCATCACATTGCCAGAAGTATTGCTAACAAACCACAGTGATGTCAAAGGATGACCCATCAATAACATTGTCACCATACAATTGACAAGAGTGTCGTGCTGTTCTGCTCACACTCACAGACACACACCGCATGTGTTAGGAGTTTTTATTAAGGCTTCCAAGTCTGAATTAGTGTTCCCCAGCAATGCCCTGCGCCAGCACCAGCTCCACCCCAATGAATTCCATAGGCTACTCAAAAGAAGCCAACACTAGTCCCTAAGGCAAAGGCAAGTCCACGTGACAAGGCCAGTCCACAGACAAAGGCAAGTCCACCGAGCAAAAGCAAATCCACAGGGCAAAGGCAAGTCCACAAGGCACGGGCAAGTCCACAGTGGAAAAGACACCATCCAAGATTCAAGGCAAAAACACACAGCGAGGACATGGGAATAATGTTGTTCCCATCTTCTTTTCACTCCCCTTGCTGAGCTAAATAACCGCTTCCTGGTGCAGCTCATCAAGAAGGGTGAGGCTGCCTCCTTGCAAGTAGCCTGGCTGACCTTTGTTAAGCCTGCCTCCTCTCAGCTCTACCTGTTTCAGTTCTGGAAGCAGCTCTTCATGCCCACTTCTCAGCTGCAGCTGTTCTCTCCTATCCCTAGCTCAACCGGTTGTTCATCTGGTTGCTTCTCTGTGTTCAGCCCCTCCATTCCTGGCTTGTAGCCCTTGGCTGCTGGCCCATCCTCCTCCAAATTAGCACCTAGAGAGGCATCTGGAGAAGCATCCAAGGGAATCGTCACAAGTGTGCAGTTAGGTTGACCTCTGAATGCAAGTAGAAATGCTATTGCTGGTATGCAATAATTTTTTCTCCCTTTTCTTCCTATGCACTCTATAAATACATTGGAGTAAACGGCTGCAAATCAAGGAGATGTATTAGAACCTCAGGTACATTATACCAGAAAAAAGTATTATCCAATATGACCAACTCTGACCCATTCTAAAATCACAGAAGAAAAAAGCATATCTTCATTCATGTGCTCACTCCCAGTCTTTGCCCATTATCTGACGTTCAACCCCTAAGTGGCGGGACAGCCACCACTCCACAATACCTATTCATCAAGCTGGAATCATAGGTCTAACACATTTCATTTTTTTATATATGCCCATGTGGGACACAAAACTCCCTGTTATTACTACACCATGAAATAATGTAACGTTTGGCATGAAATACTGGAGCAAACATACTGGCATTAATATCCCGACACAGGGTTCATTAAATTCATTAAAGCAGTGTCCCAATTTCTAAGGGGCTGCCACAAGGAAGAGGGGGTCAACCTATTCTCCAAAGCACCTGAAGGCAGGAGAAGAAGCAACGGGTAGAATCTGATCAAAGAGAGAAGAAATATAGAACTAAAGACAAATTTCCTGACAGAATAATTAATCAATGGAATGGTTTGCCTCCATTCCACTGGGTATGTGTTCCAACACTGGAGGTTCTTAAAAAGAGACTGGACAACCATTTGTCTGGAATGGGATAGGGTTTCATGCCTGAGCAGGGAGATGGACTAGAAGACCTCCAAGGTCCCTTCCAATTCTGTTATTCCGTTACTCGGAATGGAATGGAACGGAATGGAACACAACGCAACGCAATGCAATGGAACAGAATGGAACAGAACACAGTAGAATATTCTTTATTGACCAAATATGATTGGCCACACTAGAAATTTGTCTCCTGTGCATAGGTATTCAATGTACACACAGACAACAAAGTAATATAATCATAAGATACTAATGGGAGAAGTAATAGGAAAGATGAGAAGGATAGTAGTAATACACTAATAATATACAGCCCTACTACCTGGTTATGTGTCCTTATAGTGCTGTGGGAATTAGATGTTCAGCACAGTGATGGCATGAAGATGTCTTTGAGTCTAGTTGTTTTGGAAATGCAATGTATTATAGCGGTGTCCCTGTGTATTATATATAATACACATTACAATAAGGTGCATTATACATAAGGTTAACATATTCTGACAATTGTAGTTTTGGTGGGAAACTGCAAGTATTTTGTCTCCGCTCCTCTTTCCATTTTTTGAAGCAAAGGGTAAGCCTTGAAAAACATGCAATTTGGATTTGACGGCTCAACAAAGAAACGGGTTCAAGTTATTTAGCCATAGCAAGAGAGCCAAAGCCACGTAAGATGTTATCATTTCTGAATCACACTCTTTCCTTTTCCTTACTGGTATAGGGGAAAATGACTTATTATAAGACAATTATTCTGAAGCATTTCCATTTTGCGTTTTGCTCTTTTTCTTCGGTTGGAGAAGCCTGCAGTCTCTATATCCGTTTCTTGTTTTTTTGGCACAGCCAAGCAAAAATGCAGAAGCTTGGTCTTCTGTTATTGCCTGACACACAGCTGAGTACATCCAGCATTGATTGCCTGCCTGCCTGAATAATTAGGTGCCATCAAGTCACTGTCAACTCTTATTGACCACCTAGACAGATTTGTCCAGATCTATCTCTAACCTGGTCTTTCAGGTCACTCATCTCCATTGTAACTGAGTCCATCCACTTTGCTGCTTGTCATTGTCTTCTCTTCCCTCTCACCTTTCATATCATTAGTGTAGGACAAGAAGAGACAGAGTTAGGAGGCAGAGTCAAGAGAGGAATCAGTCTGGAATCGTTACGTTGCCACAAGTGAGCCAAGTCCAGCCCCCCACCCACCCCCAGCTTAAATTCTGTTCACTCTTACCTAGCACCAATTTAGTGCTGACCATTAGTTAACTAGATTATTTTGTGTGGGCTTGAGTGCTGCAGCTGCCAAAAAAAAACCAATACAGTGCTAGGCTGCATTAATAGAGGGATAGAATCAAGATCACGTGAAGTGTTAATACCACTTTACAATGCTTTGGTAAGGCCACACTTGGAATACTGCATCCAGTTTTGGTCACCACAATGTAAAAAAAGATGTTGAGACTCTAGAAAGAGTGCAGAGAAGAACAACAAAGATGATTAGAGGACTGGAGGCTAAAACATATAAAGAACCATTGATGGAACAGGGTATGTCTAGTTTAATGAAGAGAAGGGTGATAGCAGTCTTCCAGTATCTCAGGGGCTGCCATAAATAAGAGGGAGTCAAGCTATTCTCCAAAGCCCCTGAAGGCAGGAAAAGAAGCAATGGATGGAAACTAATCAAGGAGAGAAGTAACCTTGAACTAAGGACAAACTTACTGACAGTTAGAACAATTAACCAGTGGAACAACCTGCCTCCAGAAGCCGTGAATGCTCCATCACTGGAGGCTTTTAAGAAGAGACTGGACAGCCATTTGTCTGAAATGGTATAGGGTTTCCTGCCTGAGCAGGGGGTTGGACTAGATGACCTCCAAGGTCCCTTCCAATTTTTTATTATTACTATTACTATTACTATTATTATTATTATTATTATTATTATTATTATTATTATTATTATTATTATTATTATTATTATTATTATTATTATTGTTGTTGTCGTTGTCCTTCTTCTTCTTCTTCTTCTTCTTCTTCTTCTTCTTCTTCTTCTTCTTCTTCTTCTTCTTCTTCTTCTTCTTCTTCTTCTTCTTGTTATTATTATTATTATCTTCTGAACTAGAAGTTAACATTTGATCCTGATTCTTAAAACAGGACAATTAGCGACTTTTCCAGAGTTAGATCTTCTCACAACATCTTCAGAATAGGATAATTTGAACCTGGTCATTTGTGGCTTGTGTGAGAACTCTTGAGTTGATTTAAGGATTGCGCCTGAAGCAATAGACAACTCAGTAAGAATCATCAGTCCACATTATGACAAGCCTTGATTAGAATAAAATGTGTTGCCAATAGAGGAGAATATTTGAGGCGCAGGGTTGAAAGGAGGGGTCCTTGATGGTCCCTGAGATTGGTTGTCTTCTTGCAGAGGTTTCATTATCAAACTAGGCAGCAGCATCGGTGGACAATGAAACGTCTGCAAGAAAAAACAACAACAACAACCAACCTCGGAGAGCACCAAGAACCCCTTAATGAAATGTGTTTTTCTCAAGAAGCAACGGATGGAAAGTAGTCAAGGAGAGAAGCAACCTAGAACTAAGGAGAAACTTCCTGACAGTTAGAACAATTAACCAGTGGAACAACCTGCCTCCAGAGGTGGTGAATGCTCCAACACTGGAGGTTTTTAAGAAGAGATTGGACAGCCATTTGTCCGAAATGGTATAAGGTTTCCTGCCTGAGCAGGGGGTTGGACTAGATGACCTCCAAGGTCCCTTGTCCCTTCCAACTTCTTCTTCTTCTTCTTCTTCTTCTTCTTCTTCTTCTTCTTCTTCTTCTTCTTCTTCTTCTTCTTCTTCTTCTTCTTCTTATTATTATTATTATTATTATTATTATTATTATTATTATTATTATTATTATTATTATTATTATCATCATCATCATCATCATCATTATTATTATTATTATTATTATTATTATTATTATTATTATTATTATTATTAAGTTTTCTCTTTCAAGTCTTATGATCTACCTCATAGAGTTGTTGCTGGGGGAAAGAAGAAGAAGAAAAAATAAATTAGGAAGGAATGCAATGAACTTATTTTGAGGTCCTGGAGTACAATTCTGTCCTGTAAATAAATAAATCCCGTAGACAATAGATTGGGATATAGTTAACAGAAAGAGGCAAGCGGAGAGTGGCCATTCATAAATCTTAAGCTTGCTTTATTAAGTGTTCGCCAGCTTTATTTAAAGGATTTGAGATGATTTTTAAGGAAGTTTTATTATGCCATTTTCAGATTCCAGTGTTATGATGTTCGAGCTGGATTTATTGCTGTCTCTTCCTTACTGTTTTTAGAGCACTCTGCTGGAAGATGACAGGAGCCTTAAATAATAAAAAGAATAATAATAATAATAATAATAAATAATAATAAAATTGAATGTTCACGTTCATTGTGTGGATAGCATAATCTATGACTGAGTTTTTAGGGCTTTTAAAATTGTATTTGTTTCTGCATAATGAAGCGATATAATGCAAATTTAATTTATCCTGTTTGGATTTTTCTCCCTTTGTTTTATTTGGATGTGAACATGCATTATGGATTCTATTCTACCATCGCTGACTTTTTCTGTCTCTCTCTCTCTCTCTCTTGGAATTGATAATAATAAAAGGATTACTTAAAAATTCCTTCCAGGTTCTTTATATTTTTTTTCCTTCCTGTGCATTTCCATCCTAAGGAAAATTATAGCAGACTTGCATCGGCACAGTGCATTTATTTTGCAGTTACTGCATTCCTGGCATCAAAGGTCACCTCAAAATGTTGCCTCATTGCCCCAAACAGATCAATCAAGAAAACATCAACCTTGATCCAAACAAATGGAAACCCTGGGTAAAAAAAATCATTTATTAATTACAGCTTTCTGAAACTCAGTGTTGCCTGATATTTATTTACTTTCTGTAGATATCTGGTTATATGAGGCGAGGAAACCCATAACAACTCAGAAAGAAATGTAGACATGCATAAATGTAGACATTTGCTTCTTCAGTGGAATCAGAGCAGTACACTAGAAATTCTTGAGTCCATCCAAATGTATTTGTAAGTTCATAAGGGTCCTCAGAGAGGGACGCGGTGGCTCAGTGGGTTAGGATGCTGAGCTTGTTGATCAGAAGGTCGGCAGTTTGGCGGGTCGAATCCCGAGTGCCGCGTAGCAGAGTGAGCGCCTGTTACTCGTCCCAGCTTCTGCCAACCTAGCAGTTCGAAAGCACGTAAAAATGCAAGTAGAAAAATAGGGACCACTATGGTGGGAAGGTAACAGCGTTTCGTGTGCCTCTGGCATCTAGTCATGCCGGCCACATGACCACGGAGACGTCCTCGGACAAACGCTGGCTCTTCGGCTTTGAAACGGAGATGAGCACCGGCCCCTAGAGTCGGAAACGACTAGCACGAATGTGCGGGGGAACCTTTACCTTTACCTTTAAGGGTCCTCAGAAGGTGTCAAAATTGGACAAATTGTGATGACGCAAGATTTGCCTCCCCCCCCTTTTTTTGTAATACAACGGGCATTACAAAGATCCAACTGATGTCAGTTTTGACATACGCACGTACAAATGATGAAACTAACCAAGGAGAGAAGCAACCTAGAACTAAGGAGAAATTTCCTAACAGTGAGGACAATTAAGCAATGAAAGAGAATCTGCCTTCAGAAGTTGTAGGTGCTTCATCATTGGTGGTCTTCAAGAACAGACTGGTAAAAAACAGGGAATTAATTGGTTGAATCTTGAAGGTTTAGATTAACAAGGGAAATTTAAATTAACTATAAGGAAATAGGTTTGAATTATTGATTAGCCCAGTGTATATAGATGATGGATCTGAACTAGTAAAAGTTACTGTATTATTATAAGGCAGTGATCTATTAGGATGGGAAGTAGAAAATGTTTATGGAATAGCATAAGAACATATTTAATAGGTGTATTTTAGATCTTATATTTTTTTAATGAAATGAGATGAAGGAAATTTGGGTTACCTGAAAGTTAACTACTATGGATATTAAAGGTTAAATTGGCATACTGTAATAAAAAAATAAAATTGGTAAAATTTTGTAACAGGACATCGATTGTCTATCGAGAACTATTAAGATATGTATAAGCAAAAAGAAAAAAAAAGTATTTATAAATGTGATAATGAAATTTTTTACTGAATTTTGATATAATTAGAAATTTATTAGCATAAATATGACATAGCAAATGTCAAGGGAAACTGAGAAGAAATATACTACTACTACTACTACTACTACTACTACTACTACTAATAATAATAATAATAATAATAATAATAATAATAATAATAATAATAATAATAAAATAATAATAATAATAATAATAATAATAATAATAATAATAATAATAATAATAATAATAATAATAATAATAATAATAATAATAATAATAATAAGAAGAAGAAGAAGAAGAAGAAGAAGAAGAAGAAGAAGAAGAAGAAGAAGAAGAAGAAGAAGAAGAAGAAGAAGAAGAAGAAGAAGAAGAAGAAGTTGGAAGGGACCTTGGAGGTCATCTAGTCCAACCCCCTGCTCAGGAAGGAAACCCTATACCATTTCAGGCAAATGGCTGTCCAGTCTCTTCTTAAAAACTTCCAGTGTTGGAGCATTCACCGCTTCTGGAGGCAGGTTGTTCCACTGGTTAATTGTTCTAACTGTCAGGAAGTTTCTCCTTAGTTCTAGGTTGCTTCTCTCCTTGACTACTTCCATCCATTGTTTCTTGTCCTGCTTTCAGGTGCTTTGGAGAATAGCTTGACTCCCTCTTCTTTGGGGCAGCCCCTGAGATATTGGAACACTGCTATCATGTCACCCCTCACCCCTCTCTTCATTAAACTACACATACCCAATTCCAGCAACCGTTCCCTATATGTTTTAGCCTCCAGTCCCCCAATCATCTTTGTTGCCCTTCTCTGCACTCTTTCTAGAGTCTTGACATCTTTTTTGCATCGTGGTGACCAAAACTGGATGCAGTATTCCAGGTGTGGCCTTACCAAGGCATTGTAAAGTGGTATTAGTACTTCACGTGATCTTGATTCTATCCCTCTGTTAATGCAGCCTAGCACTGTGTTGGCTTTTTTGGCAGCTGCAGCACACGGCTGGCTCATATTGACGTGATTGTCTACTAGGACTCCGAGTTCCCTCTCACAGTTACTACTATTGAGCAAGGTACCCCCTATACTATACATGTGCATATATTGTGTGTGCGTATATTTGATAGTGTAACCTGAGATACTCACTAATGATTGCATTACTGACCTATTGTTTAACCCAATTTTTTATTCATGTATTTTTATTTTATTTTAATTCCATTTATATCCCGCCCTTCTCCGAAGACTCAGGGCGGCTTACAAACTTAGCAGTAGCCTTCATTCTATGTATATGCCTGCTTATTAGGGCTTTCACCACCCCCCAGCGGCATTATTACAAAGTCAGCTTAATTGCCCCCAACAATCTGGGTCCTCATTTTACCTACCTCGGAAGGATGGAAGGCTGAGTCAACCTTGAGCCTGGTGGGACTCGAACCTGCACTAATTGCAGGCAGCTGGTGTTACTTAAGGAGGCATTAGCCCACTGCTCCACCAAGGCTTTTACCACATTGCCTTCCAAAATGTTATTCTTAACCCTATAAAATCTAATAAAATCTTTTTTTTTTAAAGAAAAGTGGACAGCCACTTGTCTGAAATGGTATAGGTTCTCCTGCTGGAGCAGGGGGCTGGACTAGATGACCTCCAAGGTTCTTCTTTCCAACTCTATTCTTCTATGTTCTTTGGACATATATCTAAACTGTATATCTAAATTGTTTGATATTATTTATACACGGACGATAAGGAAAATCCGAATGTGGATGTTTGTGTGTGAGTTATCCCGCCCCCACCACCATTTTGCTCTGTTTTGCATTCCAGAGCCATTAGATTAGAGAAATAGCTATTTCTTTTTCTGAAAGATATGATGGTTTTCAAAACTATTTCCTTTCTCACAGTTTGCATTACCACCGAATATTTGAACATTGAAAGGACAGTGCAGTTTTTATGGTGATTATAAGGGTGGGTGTTGTTGCTTTTTTCCTGCAAAGTTTTATTGATTTGCAAAGATATCTTGCACATAAAGCGCCAGGGGGGAGGGAGGGAGGAAAGAAGGAAGGAAAGAAATTATACACTCCTATCAATAAACACACGGGCTTTAATAAATTAGACTCAAAGGGGGAAATTTCAATATAAGAACAACAGAAAATCTTTAATAAAAGAAATGCATTGTAGAAACTATATCAGGTAAAACCAGAGGGGGGAAAAAAAAGTCCCACAAAGTGAATTTTGTAAATTCATATCAATAGCGATTCTTAAAGGACCAAAAGCACAAAATGATCCCGGATAAATTAGTTAGCTGATAAATTAATACTTGAGTTGTTTATCAGACATTTTTTTTATAAAATCCAGCAGAGCCTTACTGTTAGTTGTGCTGGGGTGGTTTAATTTCATATTTCTTTGAGTCAGAGGCCAGATAGCATTTTAGCAAAAGAAAGAGGCAGCAAGAATATATTCCTAAAATAGCTCATTGACCAGAAGTGAAGACTGTGCAGCAAATCTACAACTCCTGAAGGTCTTAGCCACCCCCCCAAGATATATGAAAAATATATGTGCATGTGACACATGAATAATATATACATGCGTGCATCCATGTGTGTGTGTATCCCAGGCAGAAGACATGGTCTATAAAAGGCAGGGATATGACAAAAAACCACACCAATATATTAATTAAATTAATAGCTGCTGTTTAAAATTAATTTCCTACAAAATAGGGTTTCATATTTAAAAATTAATCGGTGGAGCACATAAAAAGATTACATTGCATATTCAAGACATTGAAAGTTGGGTTGCCTTAAATCAAACTCTTGGTCAGTCTGCAAATACTTTTTTTTTCTCATTCTTAGGTTGTTGATCTCACCCGGCATCCATTTGTAGGCAATTATTTGAAAATGGAACATGATTCTGGTCAAATGAAATGATTCTAGTTTAATGAAAAGGAGGACTAGGGGTGACACGATAGCAGTGCTCCAATATCTGAGGGTCTACCACAGTGGTGGGATTCAGCCAGTTCGCACCACTTTGGCAGAACCGGTAGCTAATTTTTTGTTGCCCAGGCCCAGAATGGACTTCCGGAAGTACCATCCACATGGAGAACCAGTTGTTCACCTATTTGAATCCCACCACTGGGCTACCACAAAGAAGAGGGGATCAACCTGTTCTCCAAAGCACCAGAAGGCAGAACAAGAAGCAGTGGATGGAAGTTAATCAAGGAGAGATCCAATGTGGAACTAAGGAGAAATTTCCTAACAGTGAGGACAATTAATCGGTGGAACGGCTTGCCTTTGGGGGTGCTCCATTATTGGAGGTTTTTATGAAGAAATTGGACAGCCATTGGTTCATAATGGTATAGGGCCTCCTGTCTGAGAGTTGCACTAGAAGAACTCTAAGGTCCCTTCCAACTCTCATATATTTGTAACAAAATGATATAATAATAATAATAATAATAATAATAATAATAATAATAATAATAATAATAATAATAATAATAATGGTTGGAAGGGAACTTAGAGGTCATCTAGTCCAACCCCCTGATAGGCAGGAAACCCTATACCATTTCAGACAAATGGCTGTCCAATCTCTTCTTAAAATTTTCCAGTGTTGGAGGATTCACGGCTTCTGGAGGCAGGTTGTTCCACTGGTTAATTGTCCTCACTGTCAGGAAGTTTCTCCTTAGTTCTAGGTTGCTTCTCTCCTGGATTGGTTTCCATCCGTTGCTTCTTGTCCTGCTTTCAGGTGCTTTGGAGAATAGCTTGACTCCCTCTTCTTTGGGGCAGCCCCTGAGATATTGGAACACTGCTATCATGTCCCCCCTCGTCCTTCTCTTCAATAAACTAGACATACCCAATTCCAGCAACTGTTCCTTATATGTTTTATAATGTTTTATAAGAGTGAAAGCAGTTGATATTTTTACTAGTCTTAAGATTTCCTGAATCAGGGTGTTGAAAGAGGATTAGGAAAAAGACCATCTATGCAAAAGATGGTTTATGAGGGTGATATTAAATTCAAGAGAGTCAGGAATGGATTACCTTAAAAACAGCAAGGGGAAAAAAAATAACAACAACCAAATACTCAGAAAGATTCTAAAAATTGTAAGTTTGACAACTTTGGAGGAAGACATTAGGAACATCTACCAAACAATCCCAAAGATCATTGAGGTGGGAGAGTGGGAAGTGTGACTTAATAGTAAAAATAAAAATAGACGAAATATATTCTTTGCATTTCCCAGAAGTAAAAAAAAAGAGAGATACAACTCGGAAACAAATTTCCCAGAAGTGAACGTAGGCATTCCAAACAAAATTGAGCATGGAGTAGAACAGATCCTTAAGAAATGGGAACCGTTGTTTGCTGGCAAAATGCCCGAGGCTGAAATAATAGATCAGAATGAGAATTGATGTGGCTTATCAAACAATATTGGGCCTAAGAGGATGACAATTCATCCATATGAAGTAAACTTGCTCCAAGCTCTTGGCTCTGCTATTTTTATTTTTTATTTTATTTTTTTGAGCTGGGGTGTGTTTGTGTTTGTGTGAATGCAATAGGGAAATCCTTTCCAAAGAAATCAATGGATCTACCATGTTTTCCCCAAAATAAGACTGGGTCTTATATTAAGTTTTGCTCCAAAAGATGTGTTAGGGTTTTTTTTTTTTCTGGTTAGATCTTATTTTTGGGGAAATAAGGTGCTAAATGCATCCATATGGCTGACGATCTTAACTGGGGCTTATTTTTTTTTGGGGGTGGGGCTCATATTACGAGCATCCTGAAAAATCACACTAGGGTCTTATTTTGGAGGAAACGTGGGTGGCACCATTCATACATGCAGCTTTTCTGCCTCTCTTGATTGTCAGTTGGCTTCTGTCTGATTCCTTCATCTACCTGTTATTTAACTGAATAAAAAGAAGGGACAGAAATGGAATTCAGCGCTGCAGTAGCCTCTAGCAAGAATAGATAATTGTCAAGAGGCTTACAGTTTAATTAAGGGAAGAGCATGAATTCTCTAAATAGAAGATTGTGTGTAATAAATATTGCTGAATTCTCTTTTAACACTTTAAATCACTGGGCACAAATAAAACACTATGTAAAGCCTTTCCCTCTATGGCAACTATAGTTAGTTTAATTATGATATATGGTCATAATTACCTTATCATTGTAGGCAAGTCTTTATTGTTTGCATTCTCTAAATTGCAGAGAGATTATAAGGGAATTATTTCCGATCTAATGAGTCACAGCTCAGAGAAAGAGTTCTAACGATTGTGGGACCAATCAACTGAGGGTGGTGCAATAGGAGAATTATTGGGAGTGACAATGCAGTAATGATTCAGTTGTGTTAGTGAGTAAAACAATTACATATCATAGCAAATTAGCCTTCACCCAGTTCAGTGTCCCTGGAGATTCTCATTCATCCAGATCATGGTTGTCCCAAAGGTGCTTTTTTCAAAAGGCAACTGGACTTCCTTTGTTTTTTTTTCCTTGAAGACTTTGCGCTTCTTATCCAAGAAGCTTCACAGTTAGAACTGAAAAAGCTTCTTGGATGAGAAGCGAAATGTCTTCCGAGGATTCTGTTCTGTTCTATTCTGTTCTATTCTATTTCATTGTATTCTATTCTATTCTGTTCCGTTCCGTTCCGTTCTGTCCCGTCTCATCCCATCCCATCCCATTCCATATTCTATTCTATTCTATTCTATTCTATTCTATTCTATTCTATTCTATTCTATTCTATTCTATTCTATTCTATTCTATTCTATTCTATTCTATTCTATTCTATTCTATTCTATTCTGTAATTCTATTCTATTCTGTAATTCTATTCTATTCTATTCTATTCTATTCTATTCTATTCTATTCCATATTCTATTCTATTCTTCATATCATTACTCTACTTCCATTCCATTCCATTCCATTCCATTCCATTCCATATTCTATTCTATTCTATTCTATTCCATATTCTATTCTATTCTTCATATCATTACTCTACTTCCATTCCATTCCATCCCATCCCATCCCATTCCATATTCTATTCTATTCTATTCTATTCTATTCTATTCTATTCTATTCTATTCTATTCTATTCTATTCTATTCTATTCTATTCTATTCTATTCTATTCTATTCTTTTCTATTCTATTCTATTCTATTCTATTCTTTGGGTTGGAAAGGATCTTCTAGCCCAGATCTGAAGTTCAGGAATCTTCAGTCCATTCCAAACAAAAGGCCACCAGACCTTGTCTTGAAGCCTTCATTCATGGAGACCCCTGACCGCAAGATGAATGTTGTCCCACTCTTTGAAAAAAATCTCAGGATCTGGAAATTTCTTGCTATTTTGAGATTGGATCTTTCTCTGTAAAGCGCCCATCCATTGGTGCTTTTTCCTATCCTGAGGCAGTATGGAGGAGAATTTGATACTCTCTTCCCTGGGATACCCATTCATGTTTTGGAGGGCTGCTATCATATAGTGAAAGAAAGGCTGTGTTTGATGTCTCCTAGGTTCCACTGAAGTCAACGAAAGTGGAAAAATGCAGCTATGTTTTTTTTTAAAAAAGTAAAGGGGAAAGCTCATAATTTTTGCTAATTAAAATGGGATTCTACCTTGAATTAACCACGAGGTAGATGACTATTATCAGTGCTTTTTTTGTAAAAGAAAAAGGTGCCGGAACTCACACATGTCATACAACCCACCTTGCCTACCCTACAAGGTTCCATCCAAAAAAGGTGCCGGAACTCCGTTCTGAGCGTTCTATGACAAAAAAAAAAGCCCTGATTATTATTGATAGCTAAAGGGAGAACTTCCAATGAGCTACAATTAGTGGAAATGGAGATGAGTGTCAACAGGATATGACTATTAGTCAATGAGCCAATGAAAATACTTAGGACACCTTCTTATGCCTGGCATACAGTAAATGATTCTAAGCTTAACTCAAGAGGAGAGAGAGAGAGAAAAAAAAGTATAACATGTACAAACATATGCGCAGTCTGTCATCCATTAGTATTCCCAAATTTGTATGAAGGGTTGAATGAGCAGAATTTGGAGAGCTTGCTTAGCTGTCATAAGGAGTGAGTGGTCAGTCCATGAAAACTTTATGTATATTACTTGTATGTCCTTTATGCGTATTACTTGTATGTACCATCTTTGAGCACATTTATGCCTTTTTAGAATCTAAAAGTGTACAATGTTTTTGCCTTTTTTTCCATAAGGAATCTGAGTCCTCTCCTCCTTCCTTCCTTCCTTCCTTCCTTCCTTCCTTCCTTCCTTCCTTCCTTCCTCTCTCCCTCCCTCCTTCCCTCCCTCCCTCCCTTCCTTCCTTCCTTCTCCTCCCTCCCTCCCTCCCTTCCTTCTCCTCCCTCTCTCCCTTCCTTCCTTCCTCTCTCCCTCCCTCCCTCCCTCCCTCCCTCTCTTGTCCCCTCTCCTCTCCTCTCCTCTCCTCTCTCCTTCCTTCCTCTCTCTCTTCTCTCTTCTCCTCTCCTCAGTATTCTGTTCCTGGATATTTCATGACTGTTGCCATTATTTCCAAACTACATATATTGAGATATACAAGTCTGTACGGTTCCCCTTCTGAAGCCGTGAAAAGTTTAGAAGTTGCAGTTACCAAATTTTCTTTAAAAAAAAGAAAAGAAAATCAACAAAATAAAATCAGCAATTGATCCTTTCTAGGGCATATACAAAAAGAGAAGAAGGTCAAAGAACATGAGGCAGACCCAGAAGAAGATGGAGACAGTATCAAAAAGACACAAACAACAACATCAGTTAACAATGGTTGAGGCTGCCAGATGAGCAAAATGCAGAATTTTGCATTTCCCTTGACACCCAAAGCGGTAAAAAAGGAAGGAAAGAAGAAGTTTCTTTCTAGAGAAAACCCTATTTTAATTAAAGTACAAAGACAATCAAACAAAACCACGCAGCTTTTTCCCCCCCTCTCCTGTCATAATAAAACGCGAACGAATAAGCAAGCGTAAACTTGCCATCTGTGGATCAGAATGACAATAAGAAAATGACTGAAGCTATTTATGTGTCTCTCTGTCTGTGGACACACTTGTCTTTCAAAAATATCTTGATTGCTAATTTCATTTCACAAGTAGATTTTTTTTTTTGCCCCCTCCGAAAAGAGTCTTATTCTCTCTTGCTTTCAAGCCACCAAAATTAGTTTCAAAGCAGCTTTAGCCAACCGGGATGCAGCACAACAATATTCACCCGTTTCTTTCAGAAAAGAAAAAATCAAAATCTCTTTCTAATCCATTGTATTTCTGAAAGGGTTGACGTGCACAGGTGTAACGATGGCAAAAGGCTCACTGCTCTCTCCATCTCATTCGGCCATGTATCCGTTCTTTCTCTCTCTTTGAAAGACACACACACATGCACACACACACACATACAGATTCTGCTTGGTGAGGGATCACAATCCCTCCCCAGAACCGTACACTCATTGCCAAATGGCGCTTTCTCCCTCATGTGTGCAGTTGCAGTCTGGCTCCTTCCGTTTTTCCATAAATCAAATTTTGCTGCACTGCATCTTTTTTCTGAAGCTGCCGAAAAGGATATTTGTGGAGTTGGAGCAAAAGAGCAGGATTTATACTGCACGGCAACTGCAACCTTAATAATCATTGACTCCTAAATCTGTCACATTCACACAAAGATAAACTGACAAAAAGGGTGCGTGGTACTACTTCAAACTATTTTCAGTTCAACCGAACAAGAGCAACATGAAAACAAATGTATTACATACAGATGTATGTAAAATAATAATAATAATAATAATAATGCAAGAAATAATTTGGGACAGCTGGAGTGATTTTGTGCAGTTTCACCATGGGCAAAGTAAATTCTGTGGACTGACCACAGGTTTAGCTTCGTCCTGCTGTGTGACAAAAATTTGGCGTAGAAAAAAGAAAAAAAAATCCTTTGTACAAATATTCCCATTGATATGTATTTTCTTTTTTTTTTATTGAAAAGTTTTAACATACAATTTTTCTTTAAAACCCCCCCTCCCCCTCCCTTCACCCTCCCCCCCTACCTCTCCCCCTCCCCCCCTCCCCCCCGACTTCCCAGAGCTAAATACAAGGTATATATAAAAAAAACCAATCATAAACAATCATATACTAACAACTATAAACTCTAAAATCCATCACTCTCTAGCTTATATAGGATAAAACAAAGCTTAGTAATATTAAATATATATATAAAAAAAACTAAAAGAAAAAAAGAAGAAAAAAGAAAGAAGACTTATTCAAATGCTACATAAAACTTCTTAACCCTAGATATGTATTTTCATGTATGGTCTTGTGCAGAGTTTGATATTTTAAGTGTTAGGAATTTTTTACAAATAGTTTTCTGTAAAGACGTTTGTTTAACTATATGTAATTTAATCTGTACATTTTCATTCTCATACACACAAACACCCACCCACCCACAAAACTATTTCTTTCTTTCTTTCTTTCTTTCTTTCTTTCTTTCTTTCTTTCTTTCTTTCTTTCTTTCTTTCGTTTTTCTTTCTTTCTTCCTTCCTTCCTTCCTTCCTTCCTTCCTTCCTTCCTTCCTTCCTTCCTTTCTTTCTTTCTTTCTTTCTTTCTTCCTTCCTTCCTTCCTTCCTTCCTTCCTTCCTTCCTTCCTTCCTTCCTTTCTTTTTTCTATCATTTATCACCTATCATCCATCTATCTATCTATCTATCTATCTATCTATCTATCTATCTATCTATCTATCTATCTATCTATCTATCTTCTTTCTTTCTTTCTTTTTTTCTTTTCTTTTCTTTTCTTTTCTTTTCTTTTCTTTTCTTTTCTTTTCTTTCTTTCAGGTGGAGAAACACAATCACAGGAAAATTTGAATTTCACAACAGAAGCTGGCATGTACCTGAGCTAACAGAACATCCAGGAAAAAAAATGGCCTCTTTTCCTCATGGATCCCTAATTCATGAAAAGTATGGCTTGAAAAATAGGCCTGAAAAGCCCAAATGACAAAATCAATGAAATAGGTGACCTCTTGTCCAATATTCAATCCATTTTTATAGAATGCTCAATTCTCCCTTGATTTAATATTGCTGACTCCCGTGCACAGCATCAAACAGCAGAGAATTTCTCCAAAATTCAGCAGTTGCATCAACTATCAAATATGCAGGAGTCCAAAAGATGCATTCTACTTGAAATTATCAAATGGTCTTGCTCTCTCCATAAACCAAATAACAACAACAACAACAACAACAACAACAACAACAACAATAATAATAATAATAATAATAATAATGAAGAAGAAGAAGAAGAAGAAGAAGAAGAAGAAGAAGAAGAAGAAGAAGAAGAAGAAGAAGAAGAAGAAGAAGAAGAAGAAGAAGAAGAAGAAGTTGGAAGGGACCTTGGAGGTCATCTAGTCCAACCCCCTGCTCAGGCAGGAAACCCTATACCATTTCAGACAAATGGCTGTCCAGTCTCTTCTTGAAAACTTCCAGTGTTGGAGCATTTACAGCTTCTAGTGGCAGGTTGTTCCACTGGTTAATTGTTCTAACTGTCAGGAAGTTTCTCCTTAGTTCTAGGTTGCTTCTCTCCTTGACTAGTTTCCATCCATTGCTTCTTGTCCTGCCTTCAGGTGCTTTGGAGAATAGCTTGACTCCCTCTTCTTTGGGGCAGCCCCTGAGATATTGGAAGACTGCAATCATGTCACCCCTCGTCCTTCTCTTCATTAAAGTAGACATACCCAATTCCAGCAACCGTTCCCTGTATGTTTTAGCCTCCAGTCCCCCAATCATCTTTGTTGCTCTTCTCTGTACTCTTTTTAGAGTCTCGACATCTTTTTTATATCGTGGTGACCAAAACTGGATGCACTATTCCAGGTGTGGCCTTACCAAAGCATTGTAAAGTGGTATTAGTACTTCACTTGATCTTGGTTTTATCCCTCTGTTAATGCAGCCTAGCACTGTGTTGGCTCTTTTGGCCAAAACTAACATTGCCTTAGTTGAAGCCTCCTGATGAAGAACTGAAGCTGTGTTGCTGATAGCCAATGAAATTGGTGCAGCTAGAGACACAGTCAAAAAAGCATATTATTAGAAGACTAAAGAAATAATGGGAAGACATGTCACTCAGGATAAGAACAATCAACCAGAACAATTGAGGAATATGCTGAGCTGAATGAGATCACTTTGAAAGCATCCCCTCATTCTCCAAAGAGAACAAAAGGCTGGAGATGACAAAGCAGGCAGTAGCGGCTGGACAAACACAATCTTCAAGGTCAACTTATCAGACAGCTCCATCACAGCAAAGAGCAAGGAGTTGCAGAAGGCATCGAAGACTTTTATTCTAAATTATCTGCTGACAGTGTGGAACAAACGGACAGTTCCAACTCTCTGAAGACTGGCAACTTGGACATAATTCCAGCAAAAGTAAAAGATACACGACACAGCTTTTAAATATGGCACATCTGTTAGCCAGGACAAAATCGCTGGAGAAATTCTAAATTATGTTGTAGGCGAAGGCATGAAACATTGGCAAAATAATTTTATCTGCTGTTACAGTAATGATGAATAAAGATAGGATGAATAAAGGAGAATATGTGTAACTCAGGGTTGAAATGGGGGGTCCTTGATGCTCTCTGGTATTTTTCTTGCAGAAGTCTGGCAATTAGAGTGAAAAATCTCCTCCTCCTCCTCCTCCTCCTCCTCCTCCTCCTCCTCCTCCTCCTCCTCTTCTTCTTCTTCTTCTTCTTCTTCTTCTTCTTCTTCTTCTTCTTCTTCTTCTTCTTCTTCTTCCCATACAAAACAAGATCAATGCTCTTTCACATTGAATGAGAATTGGTACGGAGGAAAAGGAGCAAGTATTCGTCTGCACTGGGCTACCAGATTTTGACATTGATCAATGGGTCATTTTTAAATTACTTGTATCTGCACCCTTGCACACGTGCCAAAAAAAAAAAAACAGCAGCAAACAAACAAACAATGGATGTCTCTTTCACTTATTTTCTAGATTAAGCAGCAATGCTGTTTCAGTTGGAAAATAAATGAGGGGAAAAGCTGTTTGTCCCATAGTTGTTTTCTATGGGTGTGTAGTTGCAGCAAACACCAAATTATCACCAGGATAAACCAAGCCTACACCCCTTACTCATCTGTTCTTTAGCAGAAGTGCCTCAATCTGTTGATATCAAATGCCTCTTTATCAGATGTTCTGGCGAAACCTTTTAAGCACGAGTCTCATTCTCAATTAGTCAGGGTTAAAAATAGACGGTGTTGATCTGAAGAACAGTGTAAACAAAATCTAGGGGTGCTTTTTGTGTGTGCTTCTTTCCTTCTTTCTATCTTTTTTTTTGTTCGGTGGCATCTGCTGTCACAAGGTGACTCACCTCCATAAAACATGAAAGCAATACAATAAACCTTATAAAGAACATCACATCAGCCAGTTTCGACAAGTCCTTGTGCCATTCTTTCCCATTCTGTGGCATTTCTCAGCTCTGAAGGCTTTGCAAAAGAACGTAGTCCTTATGGTTTTTCGATGGTAACAAAAAAATAGATAGACTGTGGTGCTGCCTGTAGTGGATGGGGACCTGTTTTGCATCACGAAAACCATAAGCAAGAACAACTTTCCATGAGATCCTGGGGAAGATTGCCTATTCAGTTTGGCCACTTGACCTGTGCATGTTGGGTAAACAGATTCTTCATAATGTAGACCAATTAGGTCAAACTCGTGACATCACGTGATGTCGTGCGACGTATCTGAGCTTTTTTCCCATTGCCGGCAATGGGGTGGGTGCAGTTTCCTGCTAACGTATGTGGCCCCCAGCCTGGCAGTTTGACACCCCTGGTCTAGACTAACCATCAGCTATATGAATAGGGAATAATATATACTAATATTCACTCTGCTGGGTAGTTTTTCTCCAATGCAGCTATTCTATGGGGCCAGGCTACCTACATATCTGCCTTCCTTCTGTTACATCAGGCCATCCCACCTGGTCAGGCAAGTAAAGCATGTTGTGGATTGTAGGGGGGGGGGGAAAGCAAGCAGACATGGAAGGTGGAGTTCAAGCATTTCCTTAACTTACAGTCATTACATTGCCACCAATGGTCCAAGCCCAATCCTTCTTTAATTCTGACACATAGATAGATAGATAGATAGATAGATAGATAGATAGATAGATAGATAGATAGATAGATAGATATAGATGGATAGATAGACAGACAGACAGACAGACAGACAGACAGACAGACAGACAGACAGACAGACAGACAGATAGATAGATAGATAGATAGATAGATAGATAGATAGATAGATGGATGGATAGACAGACAGACGGATAGACGGACAGACAGACAGACAGACAGACAGACAAATAGATAGATAGATAGATAGATAGATAGATAGATAGATAGATAGATAGATAGATAGATAGATAGATAGATAGATAGATAGACAGACAGACAGACAGACAGACAGACAGACAGACAGACAGACAGACAGACAGACAGATAGATAACCTTTAATATAACTTTTTACTATGGACACATTGGCACACATACATAACACACATTTAAACATGCTATATACAACCTATGTATAAACCTACACCCTTACATATAAATAACATATAAATATTAATCACTGCCCATCTTGAATACATAGCGGAAAGAGGAAGCTTGAGAGTTCACAAGGCTAATACTGCATGGAACAAAACTGTGGCTGAATCTGAGTGTTCTGCTTCGGATACCATGAAACCCCCTCCTCCCAAAAGGGCACAAGGAAAAGAGGTTGTGAAGAGGAGGTGTCGTGTCCCAGACAATCTTGCAGACCCTGCTCAGTCATCACTTACATGCCACATCCTGGATGGAAGGGAGGGAACTGCCAATGATGTTTTCTGCTGTCCTCACCACTCTCTGCAACGCCTTCCTGTCTGAAGCAATGATGCTTCCAAACCAGACTGTGATGCTGTATGACAGGATGCTCTCGATCGTCCCCCTGTAGAAAGTGGTAAGGATAGGGGAAGGAAGATGTAGTTTTCTCAGACGATGCAGAAAATGCAGGCGCTGCTGTACCCTCTTCACCAGTGTCTCACTATTGAGCGACCAAGCCAGTCTACTCCTTAACTGCACACCCAGAAATTTGATGCTGGTAACCATCTCCACAGGTGAATCGTTAATGCACAGAGGAGTGTGGCTGTGCCTGCCTTTTCTGAAATCAACAATGTTTTCTTTCGTATTTCCAATGTTTAAAACTAGGCTGCTGTTCTTACACCAGTTCACCAAACCCTCAATCTTCTTGCAGTAAGCACCCTCATTGTAATCTTGAATAAGGCTCACTGCTGTTGCATCATCCGCACACTTCACAATATGGTTGATGGCAAACCTAGCACAAGAGTCGTGGGCCAGCAAGGTGAACTGCAGCAGACTCATGATATAAATAAAATAGCAAAGCAAAGTAAATTAAGTAAAAGTAAATAATAAAATAATTTTGCATTACTAACAGCTTTAAAGTCAGCTTCCAAGCAATACCCAAACTGAAGTCAGGGGGGGGAAAAACAGAGTTAAAACCAATAAAACTCTGACAACCTTAGCCTCCCAGCTTCATTTTTTTTAGGGTGAGATGGGTGGTGTAAATATTTAACAAACAAGCAAGCAAACAAACTTATGCACAGAGCTGATTCCTCCGCTCTCTTCCGATCAGAGACCAAATATTCGTGCTATATCATAAGCTATTTTTCCGTATTCTTCCTCTTCTGAAACTTTCTTTCATTTATCGTTTTGATATGCTAAGTTTTGTTTCTGATTTATTTATTTATTTATTTATTTATTTATTTATTTATTTATTTATTTATTTATTTATTTATGTATTTATTTATTTATTTAAAGGACAGAAATGACAGAGGAAACTGCAGTAGGGTTAAATAAACAACAACAACCCAAGATATACGAGAAAGGTTGCCTGCATAATTTTAAGGAAAGATACATACGTTAAGGAACACTATGAACAGCGTTGTAAATGCAAATGTTAGGTTTTTGAAAGGTCTTTCTTGCTATTTTTGTTTGTCATTCACAGAAAAACAAACTGGCGGAGTGGAACTGCAAGATATATAAAGCTCTGGAGTGGGGACATTTTAAATGGGAGGACTTTTTCTTTAATTTCCACGTCACGTGTCTTGCGTGTAAAGTTTTTATAGGACAAGCCAGATGAATCAATATGCTGCTGTTCATTTCAATTTACCTGATGAGGTGGATCGTTGAAAAATGAAACAATATGTGCATGTGTTAAAAATGAGGCAAAACTAGTGATTTTAGACATGACGTGTACCCCGTTGTGGGTCTAGTGCTATGGTAAACTGGCTGCAAACTTTGTAAAATTATATTGGACTGCTTAGCATTAACATTAGACATTGAACAAGCCGGATTCAGCCAGAAACATCTTGAACATTGTCAGCAGTGAGCCAGACCTGTTACGTTTCTCAGGATGCTGATGCAGTTTACATTGGAACATGACATGCAGCAAACCACGTCATTTGCTGTAAACTAGAGTGAGGAGGTAAATCACCCTGATATTATTCTGAGTTCGGGCTGATTATACAAAGTTCTGTTCTGTTCTCAGTTTTCTTTCAGAATCTGAGCTGATAAACTTGCTTAGATCTTCTTCCAGATGTTCAAACTTCAAAGTTCAGAATAGTGGCCTCCACAGTATCCTTCCTTCCTTCCTTCCTTCCTTCCTTCCTTCCTTCCTTCCTTCCTTCCTTCCTTCCTTCCTTCCTTCCTTCCTTCCTTCCTTCCTTCCTTCATCTTTCCCTCCCTCTCTCCTTCCTTCCTCCCTTTTTCCTTGCTCCCTCTTTCCCTCCCTCCCTCCCTCCCTCCCTCCTTCCTTCCTTCCTTCCTTCCTTCATCTTTCCCTCCCTCTCTCCTTCCTTCCTCCCTTTTTCCTCCCTCCCTCCTCCTTCCTCCTTCCTCCTTCCCTCCCTCCCTCCCTCCCTCCCTCCGTCCCTCTCTCCTTCCTTCCTTCCTTCCTTCCTTCCTTCCTTCCTTCCTTCCTTCCTTCCTTCCTTCCTTCCTTCCTTCCTCTTTCCCTCCCTCTCTCCTTCCTTCCTCCCTTTTTCCTCCCTCTCTCCTCCTTCCTCCTTCCCTCCCTCCCTCCCTCCTTCCTTCCTTCCTTCCTTCCTTCCTTCCTTCCTTCCTTCTTTCCTTCCTTCCTTTAATTTTTTCCACATACTGTCAATTTGGGGGGAAATCAAGGTTACGCCTGGATAAACCTATTTTTTCCCATCTACAATGAAGTAGAAGATTGCAACAAAGTTGTTGTTGTTTTATTTTCCAAGAGGCAATTGGACTTTCTTGGTTTTTCCTTGAAGACATTTCGCTTCTCATCCAGGAAGCTTCTTCAGTTGCCTCTTGAAAAAGCCCCTTTGGGACAACCATGACCTGTATGGAGCCTGGGTGGAACAGTGGGCTAATGCCTCCTTAAGTAACACCAGCTGCCTGCAATTAGTGTAGGTTCGAGTCCCACCAGGCTCAAGGTTGACTCAGCCTTCCATCCTTCCGAGGTAGGTAAAATGAGGACCCAGATTGTTGGGGGCAATTAAGCTGACTTTGTAATAATGCCGCTTGGGGTGTGTGTGAAAGCCCTAATAAGCAGGCATATACATAGAATGAAGGCTACTGCTAAGCTTGTAAGCTGCCCTGAGTCTTCGGAGAAGGGCGTGATATAAATGGAATTAAAATAAAAATAAAAAAATAAAAATGACTGAGAATCTCCATAGACATTTAAAAGATTGCAATTATCCTCAAATCTTCCAGTCAGTGCCTCTAGGTTCTATGCCATCCTGATAGTCCCTTTCCAATGTAGATCAACCACAAGTTTCTTCGTCGCTCACGATGGTTATGCCAGCCAAGAGCAGGTGGAAATTAAGTTCAGGGAGATAGCAGGACTTACTGAATCATCTGATTTTGTCACCAGAAGAAACGCTTTGCTGAACATGTCAGCAGTCACAATACTTCATTCATGCATTGCGTTCAGTACCACCAGGTCGCAAGCTGTGTTGAAACTGAATGAAGTATGAACAGCAAGTCTTACGACACTAAAAAAGATGTCTTTTTGTACAGAAAAAAAGGAAGATGCCTCTCTTGGTGGCACCAATGTTTCCCCAAACTTTTAGAAGTTGAGAACAATTATTCAAGACCATCGTTCTATGCCGTTAAAATATGATTACATATTTCATACGTAAATATAATACAGTATGTGTTTTAAATGATTGGAAGCAATTAATTGGGTCCTTGCAAACTCCCCTTCCCTTTTGCTTGCTTGCTTGTTTGTTTCTGAAAACGGCTTTTCAGATTTGTCTGCCTGCTGGGCATTTTCTTTCCTAAAAAAATAAAATAAAAACAGTTCTTCAAAAGAAAAAAAGTTATCTTTAATGTATACAATAAATTAGACAAATTGTACTTCCTTGTGTGTGTGTGTGTGTGTGTGTGTATAATTTAGCAGATAAAATTATAGAGTCTATATAATTCTAACTTTTCAATTAGCAGATACAATTATAGAGTCTATGTAATTCTAACATTTCAAAGATTAAAGTCTTAACTATTATATTTCGGAGGTAAATAAAAAAATAGTTTCAGTTTGGATTAAAACAATGTTGATGTTTTGAAAATATACTAAACTGGTTCAATTTATTGGTGGTTTGAGAATCAATATTTAAAGTGTTATTACACTGAATTTCAAGTATGAGACATCATTTTTCCCCCTCATGCCACAGTCTTTGAATATTATTCCAGTATACAAAGACTTTGCAAAGACTTCTGAAATTAGTTTTAAGTGGAAATTGATATTCAGATCCATTTTATACTTGCAAGTAAGCACAGAACGGGTATTCGTTTATTCATTCAGTCCACCTGCATTTAATTGAGGGGTTTGCCTGATTTTGCAGACTGTGACAGTTAATGAAAGAGCCAGAACAAATGCAGTAGTATATTTACAGTATATGTGGAAGAGGGATACCAATTACGTGTAATTGTTGTATGACCTTGGTTCGGTCTTTATCTCTTTGGCCTTCTTCTCACAATATTGCTGTGGACAGAGAAATGAAGAAGGAAAAATAATGGGGGGGGGAGAGAGAGAGAGAAAGAGAGGATAGAATAAAGTAAAATCTATCTATCTGTCTGTCTATCTATCTATCTATCCATTCATCCCTCCCTCTATCCACATATCCATCCATCCATCTATTTATCCCTCCATTTATCCCTCCATCCCTCTATCTATCTATCTATCTATCTATCTATCTATCTATCTATCTATCTATCTATCTATCTATCTATCTATCTATCATCTATCTATCTATCTATCTATCTATCTATCTATCTATCTATCTTCTTTCTTTCTTTCTTTCTTTCTTTTCTTTTCTTTTCTTTTCTTTTCTTTTCTTTTCTTTTCTTTTCTTTTCTTTTCTTTCTTTCAGGTGGAGAAACACAATCACAGGAAAATTTGAATTTCACAACAGAAGCTGGCATGTACCAGAGCTAACAGAACATCCAGGAAAAAAAATGGCCTCTTTTCCTCATGGATCCCTAATTCAAGAAAAGTATGGCTTGAAAAATAGGCCTGAAAAGCCCAAATGACAAAATCAATGAAATAGGTGACCTCTTGTCCAATATTCAATCCATTTTTATAGAATGCTCAATTCTCCCTTGATTTAATATTGCTGACTCCCGTGCACAGCATCAAACAGCAGAGAATTTCTCCAAAATTCAGCAGTTGCATCAACTATCAAATATGCAGGAGTCCAAAAGATGCATTCTACTTGAAATTATCAAATGGTCTTGCTCTCTCCATAAACCAAATAACAACAACAACAATAGTAATAATAATAATAATAATAATAATAATAATAATAATAATAATAATAATAATAATAATAATGAAGAAGAAGAAGAAGAAGAAGAAGAAGAAGAAGAAGAAGAAGAAGAAGAAGAAGAAGAAGAAGAAGAAGAAGAAGAAGAAGAAGAAGAAGAAGAAGAAGAAGAAGAAGAAGTTGGAAGGG
Source organism: Vipera berus (assembly GCF_964194415.1). Lineage (NCBI taxonomy): Eukaryota > Metazoa > Chordata > Lepidosauria > Squamata > Viperidae > Vipera > Vipera berus. The sequence continues at coordinate 99,333,305 of NC_138207.1, read as the reverse complement.
ACCTTGGAGGTCATCTAGTCCAACCCCCTGCTCAGGCAGGAAACCCTATACCATTTCAGACAAATGGCTGTCCAGTCTCTTCTTGAAAACTTCCAGTGTTGGAGCATTTACAGCTTCTAGTGGCAGGTTGTTCCACTGGTTAATTGTTCTAACTGTCAGGAAGTTTCTCCTTAGTTCTAGGTTGCTTCTCTCCTTGACTAGTTTCCATCCATTGCTTCTTGTCCTGCCTTCAGGTGCTTTGGAGAATAGCTTGACTCCCTCTTCTTTGGGGCAGCCCCTGAGATATTGGAAGACTGCAATCATGTCACCCCTCGTCCTTCTCTTCATTAAAGTAGACATACCCAATTCCAGCAACCGTTCCCTGTATGTTTTAGCCTCCAGTCCCCCAATCATCTTTGTTGCTCTTCTCTGTACTCTTTTTAGAGTCTCGACATCTTTTTTATATCGTGGTGACCAAAACTGGATGCACTATTCCAGGTGTGGCCTTACCAAAGCATTGTAAAGTGGTATTAGTACTTCACTTGATCTTGGTTTTATCCCTCTGTTAATGCAGCCTAGCACTGTGTTGGCTCTTTTGGCCAAAACTAACATTGCCTTAGTTGAAGCCTCCTGATGAAGAACTGAAGCTGTGTTGCCGATAGCCAATGAAATTGGTGCAGCTAGAGACACAGTCAAAAAAGCATATTATTAGAAGACTAAAGAAATAATGGGAAGACATGTCACTCAGGATAAGAACAATCAACCAGAACAATTGAGGAATATGCTGAGCTGAATGAGATCACTTTGAAAGCATCCCCTCATTCTCCAAAGAGAACAAAAGGCTGGAGATGACAAAGCAGGCAGTAGCGGCTGGACAAACACAATCTTCAAGGTCAACTTATCAGACAGCTCCATCACAGCAAAGAGCAAGGAGTTGCAGAAGGCATCGAAGACTTTTATTCTAAATTATCTGCTGACAGTGTGGAACAAACGGACAGTTCCAACTCTCTGAAGACTGGCAACTTGGACATAATTCCAGCAAAAGTAAAAGATACACGACACAGCTTTTAAATATGGCACATCTGTTAGCCAGGACAAAATCGCTGGAGAAATTCTAAATTATGTTGTAGGCGAAGGCATGAAACATTGGCAAAATAATTTTATCTGCTGTTACAGTAATGATGAATAAAGATAGGATGAATAAAGGAGAATATGTGTAACTCAGGGTTGAAATGGGGGGTCCTTGATGCTCTCTGGTATTTTTCTTGCAGAAGTCTGGCAATTAGAGTGAAAAATCTCCTCCTCCTCCTCCTCCTCCTCCTCCTCCTCCTCCTCCTCCTCTTCTTCTTCTTCTTCTTTTTCTTCTTCTTCTTCTTCTTCTTCTTCTTCTTCTTCTTCTTCTTCTTCTTCTTCTTCTTCTTCTTCTTCTTCTTCTTCTTCTTCTTCTTCTTCTTCTTCTTCTTCTTCTTCTTCTTCTTCCCATACAAAACAAGATCAATGCTCTTTCACATGGAATGAGAATTGGTACGGAGGAAAAGGAGCAAGTATTCGTCTGCACTGGGCTACCAGATTTTGACATTGATCAATGGGTCATTTTTAAATTACTTGTATCTGCACCCTTGCACACGTGCCAAAAAAACACAGCAGCAAACAAACAAACAATGGATGTCTCTTTCACTTATTTTCTAGATTAAGCAGCAATGCTGTTTCAGTTGGAAAATAAATGAGGGGAAAAGCTGTTTGTCCCATAGTTGTTTTCTATGGGTGTGTAGTTGCAGCAAACACCAAATTATCACCAGGATAAACCAAGCCTACACCCCTTACTCATCTGTTCTTTAGCAGAAGTGCCTCAATCTGTTGATATCAAATGCCTCTTTATCAGATGTTCTGGCGAAACCTTTTAAGCACGAGTCTCATTCTCAATTAGTCAGGGTTAAAAATAGACGGTGTTGATCTGAAGAACAGTGTAAACAAAATCTAGGGGTGCTTTTTGTGTGTGCTTCTTTCCTTCTTTCTATCTTTTTTTTGTTCGGTGGCATCTGCTGTCACAAGGTGACTCACCTCCATAAAACATGAAAGCAATACAATAAACCTTATAAAGAACATCACATCAGCCAGTTTCGACAAGTCCTTGTGCCATTCTTTCCCATTCTGTGGCATTTCTCAGCTCTGAAGGCTTTGCAAAAGAACGTAGTCCTTATGGTTTTTCGATGGTAACAAAAAATAGATAGACTGTGGTGCTGCCTGTAGTGGATGGGGACCTGTTTTGCATCACGAAAACCATAAGCAAGAACAACTTTCCATGAGATCCTGGGGAAGATTGCCTATTCAGTTTGGCCACTTGACCTGTGCATGTTGGGTAAACAGATTCTTCATAATGTAGACCAAGTAGGTCAAACTCGTGACATCACGTGATGTCGTGCGATGTATCTGAGCTTTTTTCCCATTGCCGGCAATGGGGTGGGTGCAGTTTCCTGCTAACGTATGTGGCCCCCAGCCTGGCAGTTTGACACCCCTGGTCTAGACTAACCATCACCTATATGAATAGGGAATAATATATACTAATATTCACTCTGCTGGGTAGTTTTTCTCCAATGCAGCTATTCTATGGGGCCAGGCTACCTACATATCTGCCTTCCTTCTGTTACATCAGGCCATCCCACCTGGTCAGGCAAGTAAAGCATGTTGTGGATTGTAGGGGGGGGGGGGAAAGCAAGCAGACATGGAAGGTGGAGTTCAAGCATTTCCTTAACTTACAGTCATTACATTGCCACCAATGGTCCAAGCCCAATCCTTCTTTAATTCTGACACATAGATAGATAGATAGATAGATAGATAGATAGATAGATAGATAGATAGATAGATAGATATAGATGGATAGATAGACAGACAGACAGACAGACAGACAGACAGACAGACAGACAGATAGATAGATAGATAGATAGATAGATAGATAGATAGATAGATAGATAGATAGATAGATGGATAGACAGACAGACGGATAGACGGACAGACAGACAGACAGACAGACAGACAAATAGATAGATAGATAGATAGATAGATAGATAGATAGATAGATAGATAGATAGATAGATAGATAGATAGATAGATAGATAGATAGACAGACAGACAGACAGACAGACAGACAGACAGACAGACAGACAGACAGACAGATAGATAACCTTTAATATAACTTTTTACTATGGACACATTGGCACACATACATAACACACATTTAAACATGCTATATACAACCTATGTATAAACCTACACCCTTACATATAAATAACATATAAATATTAATCACTGCCCATCTTGAATACATAGCGGAAAGAGGAAGCTTGAGAGTTCACAAGGCTAATACTGCATGGAACAAAACTGTGGCTGAATCTGAGTGTTCTGCTTCGGATACCATGAAACCCCCTCCTCCCAAAAGGGCACAAGGAAAAGAGGTTGTGAAGAGGAGGTGTCGTGTCCCAGACAATCTTGCAGACCCTGCTCAGTCATCACTTACATGCCACATCCTGGATGGAAGGGAGGGAACTGCCAATGATGTTTTCTGCTGTCCTCACCACTCTCTGCAACGCCTTCCTGTCTGAAGCAATGATGCTTCCAAACCAGACTGTGATGCTGTATGACAGGATGCTCTCGATCGTCCCCCTGTAGAAAGTGGTAAGGATAGGGGAAGGAAGATGTAGTTTTCTCAGACGATGCAGAAAATGCAGGCGCTGCTGTACCCTCTTCACCAGTGTCTCACTATTGAGCGACCAAGCCAGTCTACTCCTTAACTGCACACCCAGAAATTTGATGCTGGTAACCATCTCCACAGGTGAATCGTTAATGCACAGAGGAGTGTGGCTGTGCCTGCCTTTTCTGAAATCAACAATGTTTTCTTTCGTATTTCCAATGTTTAAAACTAGGCTGCTGTTCTTACACCAGTTCACCAAACCCTCAATCTTCTTGCAGTAAGCACCCTCATTGTAATCTTGAATAAGGCTCACTGCTGTTGCATCATCCGCACACTTCACAATATGGTTGATGGCAAACCTAGCACAAGAGTCGTGGGCCAGCAAGGTGAACTGCAGCAGACTCATGATATAAATAAAATAGCAAAGCAAAGTAAATTAAGTAAAAGTAAATAATAAAATAATTTTGCATTACTAACAGCTTTAAAGTCAGCTTCCAAGCAATACCCAAACTGAAGTCAGGGGGGGAAAAAACAGAGTTAAAACCAATAAAACTCTGACAACCTTAGCCTCCCAGCTTCATTTTTTTTAGGGTGAGATGGGTGGTGTAAATATTTAACAAACAAGCAAGCAAACAAACTTATGCACAGAGCTGATTCCTCCGCTCTCTTCCGATCAGAGACCAAATATTCGTGCTATATCATAAGCTATTTTTCCGTATTCTTCCTCTTCTGAAACTTTCTTTCATTTATCGTTTTGATATGCTAAGTTTTGTTTCTGATTTATTTATTTATTTATTTATTTATTTATTTATTTATTTATTTATGTATTTATTTATTTATTTAAAGGACAGAAATGACAGAGGAAACTGCAGTAGGGTTAAATAAACAACAACAACCCAAGATATACGAGAAAGGTTGCCTGCATAATTTTAAGGAAAGATACATACGTTAAGGAACACTATGAACAGCGTTGTAAATGCAAATGTTAGGTTTTTGAAAGGTCTTTCTTGCTATTTTTGTTTGTCATTCACAGAAAAACAAACTGGCGGAGTGGAACTGCAAGATATATAAAGCTCTGGAGTGGGGACATTTTAAATGGGAGGACTTTTTCTTTAATTTCCACGTCACGTGTCTTGCGTGTAAAGTTTTTATAGGACAAGCCAGATGAATCAATATGCTGCTGTTCATTTCAATTTACCTGATGAGGTGGATCGTTGAAAAATGAAACAATATGTGCATGTGTTAAAAATGAGGCAAAACTAGTGATTTTAGACATGACGTGTACCCCGTTGTGGGTCTAGTGCTATGGTAAACTGGCTGCAAACTTTGTAAAATTATATTGGACTGCTTAGCATTAACATTAGACATTGAACAAGCCGGATTCAGCCAGAAACATCTTGAACATTGTCAGCAGTGAGCCAGACCTGTTACGTTTCTCAGGATGCTGATGCAGTTTACATTGGAACATGACATGCAGCAAACCACGTCATTTGCTGTAAACTAGAGTGAGGAGGTAAATCACCCTGATATTATTCTGAGTTCGGGCTGATTATACAAAGTTCTGTTCTGTTCTCAGTTTTCTTTCAGAATCTGAGCTGATAAACTTGCTTAGATCTTCTTCCAGATGTTCAAACTTCAAAGTTCAGAATAGTGGCCTCCACAGTATCCTTCCTTCCTTCCTTCCTTCCTTCCTTCCTTCCTTCCTTCCTTCCTTCCTTCCTTCCTTCCTTCCTTCCTTCCTTCCTTCATCTTTCCCTCCCTCTCTCCTTCCTTCCTCCCTTTTTCCTTGCTCCCTCTTTCCCTCCCTCCCTCCCTCCCTCCCTCCTTCCTTCCTTCCTTCCTTCCTTCATCTTTCCCTCCCTCTCTCCTTCCTTCCTCCCTTTTTCCTCCCTCCCTCCTCCTTCCTCCTTCCTCCTTCCCTCCCTCCCTCCCTCCCTCCCTCCGTCCCTCTCTCCTTCCTTCCTTCCTTCCTTCCTTCCTTCCTTCCTTCCTTCCTTCCTTCCTTCCTTCCTCTTTCCCTCCCTCTCTCCTTCCTTCCTCCCTTTTTCCTCCCTCTCTCCTCCTTCCTCCTTCCCTCCCTCCCTCCCTCCTTCCTTCCTTCCTTCCTTCCTTCCTTCCTTCCTTCCTTCCTTCTTTCCTTCCTTCCTTTAATTTTTTCCACATACTGTCAATTTGGGGGGAAATCAAGGTTACGCCTGGATAAACCTATTTTTTCCCATCTACAATGAAGTAGAAGATTGCAACAAAGTTGTTGTTGTTTTATTTTCCAAGAGGCAATTGGACTTTCTTGGTTTTTCCTTGAAGACATTTCGCTTCTCATCCAGGAAGCTTCTTCAGTTGCCTCTTGAAAAAGCCCCTTTGGGACAACCATGACCTGTATGGAGCCTGGGTGGAACAGTGGGCTAATGCCTCCTTAAGTAACACCAGCTGCCTGCAATTAGTGTAGGTTCGAGTCCCACCAGGCTCAAGGTTGACTCAGCCTTCCATCCTTCCGAGGTAGGTAAAATGAGGACCCAGATTGTTGGGGGCAATTAAGCTGACTTTGTAATAATGCCGCTTGGGGTGTGTGTGAAAGCCCTAATAAGCAGGCATATACATAGAATGAAGGCTACTGCTAAGCTTGTAAGCTGCCCTGAGTCTTCGGAGAAGGGCGTGATATAAATGGAATTAAAATAAAAATAAAAAAATAAAAATGACTGAGAATCTCCATAGACATTTAAAAGATTGCAATTATCCTCAAATCTTCCAGTCAGTGCCTCTAGGTTCTATGCCATCCTGATAGTCCCTTTCCAATGTAGATCAACCACAAGTTTCTTCGTCGCTCACGATGGTTATGCCAGCCAAGAGCAGGTGGAAATTAAGTTCAGGGAGATAGCAGGACTTACTGAATCATCTGATTTTGTCACCAGAAGAAACGCTTTGCTGAACATGTCAGCAGTCACAATACTTCATTCATGCATTGCGTTCAGTACCACCAGGTCGCAAGCTGTGTTGAAACTGAATGAAGTATGAACAGCAAGTCTTACGACACTAAAAAAGATGTCTTTTTGTACAGAAAAAAAGGAAGATGCCTCTCTTGGTGGCACCAATGTTTCCCCAAACTTTTAGAAGTTGAGAACAATTATTCAAGACCATCGTTCTATGCCGTTAAAATATGATTACATATTTCATACGTAAATATAATACAGTATGTGTTTTAAATGATTGGAAGCAATTAATTGGGTCCTTGCAAACTCCCCTTCCCTTTTGCTTGCTTGCTTGTTTGTTTCTGAAAACGGCTTTTCAGATTTGTCTGCCTGCTGGGCATTTTCTTTCCTAAAAAAATAAAATAAAAACAGTTCTTCAAAAGAAAAAAAGTTATCTTTAATGTATACAATAAATTAGACAAATTGTACTTCCTTGTGTGTGTGTGTGTGTGTGTGTGTATAATTTAGCAGATAAAATTATAGAGTCTATATAATTCTAACTTTTCAATTAGCAGATACAATTATAGAGTCTATGTAATTCTAACATTTCAAAGATTAAAGTCTTAACTATTATATTTCGGAGGTAAATAAAAAAATAGTTTCAGTTTGGATTAAAACAATGTTGATGTTTTGAAAATATACTAAACTGGTTCAATTTATTGGTGGTTTGAGAATCAATATTTAAAGTGTTATTACACTGAATTTCAAGTATGAGACATCATTTTTCCCCCTCATGCCACAGTCTTTGAATATTATTCCAGTATACAAAGACTTTGCAAAGACTTCTGAAATTAGTTTTAAGTGGAAATTGATATTCAGATCCATTTTATACTTGCAAGTAAGCACAGAACGGGTATTCGTTTATTCATTCAGTCCACCTGCATTTAATTGAGGGGTTTGCCTGATTTTGCAGACTGTGACAGTTAATGAAAGAGCCAGAACAAATGCAGTAGTATATTTACAGTATATGTGGAAGAGGGATACCAATTACGTGTAATTGTTGTATGACCTTGGTTCGGTCTTTATCTCTTTGGCCTTCTTCTCACAATATTGCTGTGGACAGAGAAATGAAGAAGGAAAAATAATGGGGGGGGGGAGAGAGAGAGAGAAAGAGAGGATAGAATAAAGTAAAATCTATCTATCTGTCTGTCTATCTATCTATCTATCCATTCATCCCTCCCTCTATCCACATATCCATCCATCCATCTATTTATCCCTCCATTTATCCCTCCATCCCTCTATCTATCTATCTATCTATCTATCTATCTATCTATCTATCTATCTATCTATCTATCTATCTATCTATCTATTTCTGTCTCTATATCTATCTATCTATCTATCTATCTATCTATCTATCTATCTATCTATCTATCCATTTATCTCTCTATTTATCCATCCATTCATCCATTTATCCATCCATCCATCCATCCATCCATCCATCCATCCATCCATCCTTCCATCTATCTATCTATTTTTTCTATCTATCTATCTATCTATCTATCTATCTATCTATCTATCTATCTATCTATCTATCTATCTATCTATCTATCTATCTATCATCTATCTATCTATCATCTATCTATCTATCTATCTATCTATCTATCTATCATCTATCTATCTATCTATCATCTATCTATCTATCTATCTATCTATCTATCTATCTAATTTCACATTCCCATACTGCCCATCTCCCTCAAAGAGTAGCTCTGGGTGGTGTACAACAAATCCCCCACATATAAAACAGTATATAAAAATTAAAATGCTAAATTTTTTGATTTTTTTTTAAATTAAGCATTTTTAAGGAGGCAAGAATAATGAAACCCTGTTAAAAAATAGTTGACAAGGGCAAAGGGAGGGCTCTTGTCAGGCGCAGGTAATTATGAAGCAAAAGGAGTTCAAGTCACTAGAGGTTTGTTGCATGCTAACACTCTCCAAAAGTATCTAAAGTACCAACAGTCAAAGCAAGTGCCTAAGAGTCGATGGAATTCAAGGTGGGCTGGACTTAGATCTCTTGTGGGCACGAAGGGACTCAGGACTGATGACGCGTTTGACCCCTCTCTCAAGCTCAGCCTGGTCATCTCTTACATCTCTCATGGCACCAACCAACCCCATCGCTCTGTGATCCTTTAGGCTCCCCACTCAAGACCACAGAGCCAAGGTTTAACCCCTTTTCAGAAGACCAGGAGAGTGCAGTCCTCTCTCACCGCTGGTGGTGGTGGGGGAGAATATTGCATAGGGCAACGGCAGAGAAGGCTCTCTTTCTAGAACCTTCTTGGAGTTCCTTAACATCAAGTGACACATTCAGCAACATACCTTCCATGCCTGAGACCGGTGGGATGGACCAAAATTAATTAATAAATAAACAATCCAACATCTACTGAACTTTGTTCACCCTTTGCCAGGGTAAGCACTAGGGTTGATCCCCAATCTGGATCCTTTCTTGGTAGAGCTTCCACAACTTCTGAAGGCAAGTTGTTTCACTGATTAATTGTTCTCACTGTTATGAATTTTCTCCTTACTTCTAGCTTGCACCTCTCTTTAACAAACCTCCCTCCCTTACTTCTTGTCCTGCCCTCAGGTGGTTAGTTGTGTTGGTAGCAAGAATAATAGCCAAGAACTAACTGCATAAAGACACAGATCAGGTGAGTAGCTAAATACAGAGGAAGAGATAAATAAAACAAGGCTGGGTAAGCAGAAATCCACACCAAGCCGGCTGACATTTCTGATCAAATATGCAGAGAGACCACTAATAGGTGCCTATATGTAGTAATCTCCCTATTCACACGACGTCTGCGTCCTAAAATAAGGTAAGTTCCATTTTGCAGGCAGTCCTTCGACTTGCAACACTTTCATTTTGTGACTGTTCGAAGTTACAACGGTAGTGAAAAAAGGGAGCTATGGCCATTTTTCACACAGAGGGCCGTTGCACCATCCCCATGGCCACGTGATTAAAATTCAGATGCTTGGCCACGGACTCGCATTTATGATGGTTACATTGTCCCAAAGTCAGGTAATCCCCTTTTTGTGACCTTTTGACAAGCAAAGGCAGTGGGGGAGCCAGACTGACTTAACAACCGCTTGACTAACTTAACATGGCAGGAAGTGTCATAAAATGGGGCAAAATTCACTTAATGCAGGGCTGTCAAACTGCTGGCCCACGGGCCAGATGCATCACAGGGAAGCCATGCCCACCCCATGGCCGGCAATGGCAAAACAGTCCCGATACGTCGCATGACGTCATGTGACGTCGCGGGTTTGACATGTCTGACTTAATGTCTCACTTAGCAACAGAAATGTTGGACTCTACGGTATTTTGTTGCTTATTGCTCCATTACTAAATCTGCCATAACTGCTTCAATACCATTAATTAATTTGAAGATGATTGCTCTTTGTTATTTTGTTTATACGGATTTAAGGAAGAGAGGGGTCATAATTCTTCTCCCTCCTTAAAGGGAAAATCTGTGGGCAGAGAAGTCCCTTTATAAGTCTAAGGGGGAAAAAAAGATCAACCCATTTACTTAACAGATTTAATGGCAATTTACTAAAGCCATAATTCCAACCTTTACTTCCGCTAAGCTGGTCGTGCCAAAAGAGACTAAATAGTAAGCATGACAAAGCATAAGTGTATACAGCAATTTGTTATCCAGTAACAGATTATGAGATTATCATATTGAAAATGTGTCCATTTCATTACATCGTGTTTCTTTATTCTCCCGGCTGTTTTAGTTTTTCTGTTTATAAAAGCTGTTCTGCTTTTTAGATTATTGTGAGTTTTACTTTGACTTTATTCTGCAATTGTTTTTGTTTTTTTTTAAGTTGGAGATGTTTAGGGAGGAGTGGAAAGGTTGATGTTATGCATTTTTAATGCTCCAATATGTGTATGTATGTATATATTTTGCTTTCAGATCAGTGTTGATCCCTGGCATCTGCCTTGCAGGGTTGTTGTTTTTTTTTGACAGATTTTCATCAAGCTTCTAGAGCTGGAAGAGAGGGACTAAACCAGAGTCACCCAACTGGTTGTCTGCTTAAAATAGGATTATAATTCATTATCTCCCAGTTTTCTAGCTTGTTGCTTTAACCACTACACCAAACTAGCTCTCTCTACATTTAATAGAACAGTGAATATCAAACAGGTTTTATTTAAAAAAAAACTATTTGGGAAAATGGATCCAATTCAATAGTCCAACTGATTTTTTAAGAATAATCCAATTTAGAGCTTTGAATCAAACTACAGAATCAATCATTATTATGGTCACAGACCAGCAAGATTCTTCCGCCACCACCATCACCATTTCTGTCCATCTGCTGAAAACTAAGAATCCTCTAGATGAAGTCAGAGGAATCCAATTCAATTTCACATTAATTTAGAAAGTCAGTTCAGTATATTTGCTTTGGGATTGGATCTCCAAATCAAATAGTGGGATAGACTTAACTTTAAAAAGCTCTCAAGTCTATATATGTGCTACTATGCTATTCTGATTATATGATAAGAATGAAATGAAGAAATAGAATCATAATTTGAATATCTATCTATCTATCTATCTATCTATCTATCTATCTATCATCTAACTATCTATCTATCCATCCATCCATCTTTCCATTTATCCATCCATCTATCCATCCATCCTTCCATATCTATCCATCCATCCATTTATCCTTCCATTTATCCATCCATCCATCAATTTATCTATCCATCCATCCATCCTTCCATCCAATTCTTCATACATACATACATACATACATACATAGAGATATATAGAGGTAAGGTAAAGGTAAAGGTTCCCCCACACATCCGTGCTAGTCGTTTCCGACTCTAGGGGTCGGTGCTCATCTCCGTTTCAAAGCCGAAGAGCCAGCGCTTGTCCGAGGACGTCTCTGTGGTCATGTGGCCGGCATGACTAGACGCCAAAGGCGCACAGAACGCTGTTACCTTCCCACCGGAGTGGTCCCTATTTTTCTACTTGCATTTTTACGTGCTTTCGAACTGCTAGGTTGGCAGAAGCTGGGACGAGTAACAGGCGCTCACTCTGTTATGCGGCACTTGGGATTCGACCCGCCAAACTGCCGACCTTCTGATCGACAAGCTCAGTGTCCTATATAGAGGTATATAGATATAGATGATATAGATATATAGATATAGATATAGATATATACAAAGATATATAGATATAGGTATAGATATATAGATATAGATACAGATACAGATGTAGATATAGATATAGATATAAATTTATCCATTTATCCATCCATCCATCAATTTATCTATCCCTCCATCCGTCCCTCCATCCAATTCTTCATCCATCCACTGTAAGGGCATATCTAGGCTAAAAGAAATCTGAGCACTTAAAAAAAGTAGTTGTCCAAGACTTGTAGCTTCAATGGCATGCTGAGACTTCTCTTAAGCAGCTCCAGATCATGAATTTGGAACTCAGCTTGAAGGATTCCTTAGGCAGAAGGGAAAAACCATTAGCCCTATTTAATACTTTTGCTCCTGAGAACAGATCTCCTCATTAGTAACTCCGAGAGCACGGCATCGCCTCTTAGCATTCAGAGAACATGAACCTGGTCAAATGATTCTGGGCAGGCAATAGAATAAATAGAAAGGAGGCTAAGAAAATTTAAAGAAGATCTACATTAGCAACCAACCCTAAGACACAATGAGGCAGTAAGGAGGAAAGTGTGACATTTCTTATTCCTTCTGGCCAGACAGATTCTTGGTGTCGCTCTGATTTTTTTATTATTTTTTTTAAGCAAGAGGAATAGCTGAATTACCAGCTCACAGCAGGATTAAAGGCCATTTCTCCCACAGCGGTTCTGAATGAAGCAGATGTGCCCATTATGAAGGATCACTGAACACAGGCTGCTCCATCACAGCCAGAGGAGTCTGTCAGGATGAACTTCTAGAGCGATTTATTCCCCACCAAACGTGGAGAGGGGCATGTTGCGTGGGAGAAAATTGGAGCTCAGAAGTGGATTACAAAAAAAAAAAGTATTGAGAAGGTTGGCTAAGCCACATTCGGAATGTCGTTCCCTTCTGAGCACTGAGATTTGTAAGGTGAACATCAACAAGGAGATGCTCTACCCTACCCTGACCTATTTTCATCCATCCTAACCTTTGAGAGGTTATTATTGAAAATATGCAGGTCCCAAAGTGGATTTTTCTACCACATTCAGTATTTTAAAGTTATCATTAAAAAAAATTGTAGGAACGTACGTGTGTCTGTGTGTGTGTGTGTGTCCATGTGTGTATATAAACATATTTTTCTCTTCCTTGCCCTTGAAAGATATCCTGAGTTATTTCCAATATGGAGCTGAGCATATGCAATATTAGCTATGCAGCCACCAGTAGGTTTGAGAGATGAAAACCTCAAAAGAGATAAAGAAGTTATAAAAAAGAAAGAAAGAAAGAAAGAAAGAAAGAAAGAAAGAAAGAAAGAAAGAAAGAAAGAAAGAAAGAAAGAAAGAAAGAAAGAAAGAAAGAAGGGAGGGAGGGAGGGAGGGAGGGAGGGAGGGAGGGAAAGAAAGAAAGAAAGAAAGAAAGAAAGAAAGAAAGAAAGAAAGAAAGAAAGAAAGAAAGAAAGAAAGAAAGAAAGGAAGGAAGGAAGGAAGGAAGGAAGGAAGGAAGGAAGGAAGGAATAGAGGGAAGAGAAAGAAAGAAAGAAAGAAAGAAAGAAAGAAAGAAAGAAAGAAAGAAAGAAAGAAAGAAAGAAAGAAAGAAAGAAAGAAAGAAAGAAAGAAAGAAAGAAAGAAAGAAAGAAAGAAAGAAAGAAAGAAAGAAAGAAAACAAAAAAGAGGGAGGGAGGGAGGGAGAGAAGGAAGGAAGGAAGGAAGGAAGGAAGGAAGGAAGGAAGGAAGGAAGGAAGGAAGGAAGGAAGGAAGGAAGGAAGGAAAAAGGGGTGGGAGGGGGAAAGAAGGGAAGAAGGAAGGAGGGAGAGAGGGGGAAGGAAGGAAGGAAGGGCAATGCTAGTATGTATTCAGAGATATGGTTGAGTACCCTGACTTCAAACTGAAATTATAAATATGAAATATTGAGATGTGTAAAGACATGCTTTGCACACTAAGATTATTTACATCTCAATTTTTTTCCCTCCCATTGATGAGGACACTTGTGAATATGACACCGCCTGTTCTTCCTTTCCTGCCTTTGACAGCCTATTAATCTTCCAAAACAAACAACCATGGAACATCATTGTTTCCCCTCCTTTCTTCTTGAACGTGGTCAGATGTCAGGATGAGACTTTAAACACTCAGCCATGTGAACAATTGGGTGGGCGTAGTTTATGAGATTGAAATTACTTCTCTTCCTACAACTTTGTCTTTTCCTGGCTCCGATGCACAGATGTTGGAGTGGCTGTCAGGCTGTGAATTATGGAGGAACATAATTATCCAGGCGGAAGAATAATAATAAGAGTTGTGTGAAGGAGGTGCTTACTTTTCTGTCCTCCCTCGGTCTCCTCCTTCGTCTTCTCAATTAGATCATGGCTAATAATGAAGGAAGGAATTGCTTCCCTTTTCCCATAAGTCCAAGTTTTTCTTTAAATCTTCTTCAATTCTTCTAATATTTTTTTTCCTAAAAACATCTTTTCTTTGTGAGCTTCCCACTGTTTAGCTTACCTCCATTCAATGCAGTTGAGTATCCACTCCTACAAGCTTATTACAAAGACCTGAGACCAAAAAGAAATAAAAAGGCTCCATGAATATCCAGTTAAAAATTGGAGGATAAAATAATAAATAACGGATACAATCTATATTTTAAAAAAATCACAATTTGGCATCCAGCCTGTCAGTTACACATGGCCTAACTATACTGTAACATCCATCCTTAAATCGTGGGTCCCGCAGTCATTGAATACTAAACTGCAAAAAAAAAAACAAAAAACAACTCACCAACAACTAGTAATGCAAAAGGGTTTGCTACATTAGTTATATAAACCTCCGTTCATTTCGCCGGGACCTGAAGACCTGGCTCTTCGAGCTCTCTGGCCCAGGCTGAGAATATTTTTAATTTTAATTTTTAACTGGGTTTTAATTTTCTCAGGGTTCTATTTAATCTCTTTTAATTTTGTTTTAACGTTTGTATTGACTGTTTTTTAAATGCCCTGTAAACCGCCCTGAGTCCTTCGGGAAAGGGCGGTATATAAATCTAAATAATAATAATAATAATAATAATAATAATAATAATAATAATAATAATAATAATAATAATAATAATAATAATAATAATAATAATAATAATAAAATAGCTATGGTGGATTAAGCACATGTTTCTGACAAATCCCCCAGTGCTGCTTTACTCAACTGCTTACTCAGTTGAGTAAAGCTACCAACTTATTGTATTTGAAGGTGGCTTTCTTAAAACAAAACAAAACTTTTCTTTAGCCAGGTTTGTAAAGATGCTCATGATGCTGATTGTATGGCACAGATGCTATATAGAACATATGGGGAAAAGCGAGAAGTGCCAAAGAACTGTGAAAGGGATCTGGGATTCATAGTGGATTACCACTGAAGTATGAGCCAATAGTGTGTGGAAGCTGGCAAAAAGCTAATGCAGTTGTAGTTTGCATCGACAGGGGGATAGTTTGAAGATCGTGTGAAGTATAAGTACTGGGTGAGACCACACTTGGAATACTGTGTTCAGTTCTGGTCACCACAATACAAACAGGATGTTGAGACTCTAGAAAGAGTTCAGAGAAGAGCAACAAAGACGATTAGGGGACTGGAGGTTAAAACGTATGAAAAGTGGTTGCAGGAACCGCAAGCAGCATTCCAATATTTGAGGGGCTGCCGCAAAGACAAAGGGGGCAACCTATCCCGAAAAGCTCCCAAGGGCAAGAGTAAGAGGTGGAAACTTATCAAAGAGAGACCCATGATTCTACTGTATGTGTAAGGTCCCACCCCAATCCACGTCTTAGGAAAGAAAGAACTCTTGGAGACAGAATTGTCCAAAAAGGAACTTTTACTAAAACATGATTGTCAGTGGGAAATCTAGACAGGATCTGAAAACTGTGTTACAGGTTGTGTCTCCGAGTGAAACCCCCCCCCCCACTCAGTCCATTTGGTCAGTCCCAGATCAATTAAGGTTCAGGTGTCAAAACCTTCCAAGGGAAGAGGGATCTTCCATGCCCTTACGACATTTCCTCCCTCTCTTTCAGATGCTAATCGGAGATACAAACCAGATCTCCCCCCTCCCTTTCTTTGTTCTTCTCAGTTCAAAGGTTCTTCCCCTGGTCTAATGACGGCCTCCAGGCAGGCTGAAATAAACACCCTTGCAAACAAATGGATGAGGAGGGCCAATTAACATCTTCTCTCCTCCTCCTTGGGAATGGCAGAATCCAGTGAGGGATGTAAGATGTTAGAACATACACATAGGGATTTATGAATGGGATATAAATGGATTCTGACACTATGATTCTTTATGAAACATCTCCTCTGCTATTTTGAATGTGTCTTATTCGGCTGCTTCTGATAAAGCAGGGAGAGGCTATGGGCAAAACACCCAAGATGTCTCGATTTTCTACCTTGAATAATTCTCAGTTAACCAAATGGCCTGTATAATGTGTCAACCTATACCTGTACATGGCCTCAATCTCTTGCTCGGCGTCACAATTAATATAATGGACATTGCTATCCTTTGGACTGCAAGGCGATCAAACCGGTCAGTCCTAGAGGAGATCAACCCTGACTGCTCTTTAGAAGGCCAGATCCTGAGGCTAAAACTCAAATACTTTGGCCACCTCATGAGAAGGAAGGACTCACTGGAGAAGAGCCTAATGCTGGGAAAGGTGGAGGGCAAGAGAAGAAGGGGACGACAGAGAATGAGGTGGCTGGACAGAGTCACTGAAGCAGTAGGCGTGAGCCTTAAATGGACTCCAGAAGATGGTAGAGGACAGGAAGGCCTGGAGGAACGTTGTCCATAGGGTCGCGATGGGTTGGACACGACTTCGCATCTAACAACAACAAAATCCTTTGGTGTAGATAGAAGCTGTGAGATATGAAGCTGCTTTGTCTAGCTGTAGGGATTTTGAGAAATGTCCCTCAATGGTCTTCTGGCAGCTGCTTTGACTATAAACAATTGCAACATTTATGCCTCTTAGTATAGCAAAC
Organism: Vipera berus; assembly: GCF_964194415.1. Lineage (NCBI taxonomy): Eukaryota > Metazoa > Chordata > Lepidosauria > Squamata > Viperidae > Vipera > Vipera berus. The sequence goes on along the minus strand of NC_138207.1, from coordinate 99,316,568 downwards.
AAGATAAGCCATGCATTTCAAGGGGCAATGTGGAAAGATAAAGAGAATAAATTCATCAACTGTGATTCTTTTGACTGAAACAAATATTAAGGATATGAGAACCAGCCTCTGCATATAAAACATTCTATCTATTTGTGGTCCACGTAACCATTAATTGATTCACTACTCACTGCAGAAAAAACACGTCAGTGGAAATGTTTTCCCTCCCTGAACTGTTCACATCCAGTTAAACAGCATTTAAAATAGAATTAGAAGTCCTTCCATGGGAAAACAACAATACAACAGACACACACAAAAATCTGGAACCAAAGAGATTGGAGAGATCCAGAATTTTTCAGAAGGTTTCAACTATGGTGCCACTAAATCTGGTAATAGTCAAAACAACTAGATCTTAATCATACACAGCTTTCTTAAACCCACAAAAGAAATCGTTCTCCCAATAATGCTAAGCTGAGATCTTGGGAAGTATTCTCACTAATTTTGGCATGGGGAAAAGTCTTAGCAAAAATCTTTGGCATCACACTTCTACAGAGATTTCTTGCACTGTGGCAATAATAAGATCAGGTGGGATAAGATGAATACGTGGCCCAACTGGTGTCGTAAACCTTTAGCTTCTTTTCCTTAAATGATGCATGTATACTGTAAACAGAGATGGAATTATATATTTTGGCTCCTATCGGACTATGCAGAGATCCAGTAAGGATTTCGTTTGAAAATATTCTCTAAAATAGTTTGGAAAGGAGATTAAACCTAAACAGGTGATCCATCAAAAACAAGTAATCCACTCCGTATGGTGAACAATTTTGGGAGGAAGAGGAGGAGGAGTCATGTTAAAAATCTCTTTGGATATTCTCTGTTAGGCATATGGTGTTAGCCTACAATGTTGGGTTGAAAATATATTAACCATGATGTTATGTCTTTAAGATGTTAATTGGCCAATGGGTGTGTAAGTGTTCTCATGGCCATAAGAGGGAGCTAGTAACGTAGCTTCTTTCTCTCTCTGAATTCACTGCTCTCTACTATTACTGTTTTTGCTCTGTTACCTGAACTGTGTATTGACCTCTGGACCGGTAAGAACACTTTGTATTTTGGATTGCTACTTGGACTGTTTATTTTTGACTGTGCATTTTTGTTTTTACACCACCTCAAAAGTAAACTAATTTTTGCTTTTACAACTCAGTGTACTCCTGTGTTTACTGTGTGACTCTTACTGCTCTCAGTACCCTTCCTTGTCTGTGTAACTCCTTGGTAGCACAAGGAGACCACTGCACAACAAATTCCTTAACATTCTCAATCATCCAGCTCATGGTTGACCCAAAGATGCTTTGTTCAGGAGGCAACTGAACGTTCTTGTTTTTGTTTTTTCTTTGAAGACGTTTCGCTTATCATCCAAAAAGCTTCTTCAGCTCTGACTGGATGGTGGGAAATGGAAAGATTAAGTCTGAGATGCAGACAACACAGACTCATCCCCAACACCCTGAGCCTATCTTCAACACTGAAGGGACCCAGGGCAGAAAACATCCTGCAGCCAAGATGGCTCCACGACCATTTTCACCACTCGGGTGACCCTGAGGACACAAATAAGCCTCCAAGTGGCTTCAATGGCTCTCTAAAAGAATCGCAAATGACCAGCTGTCTGCAAGGAGTATAAATCCTTCCATTCCCCACCATCCAGCCAGAGCTGATGAAGCTTCTTAGATGAGAAGTGAAACATCTTCTAAAGGAAAAAAAACAACAAGAAAGTCCAGTTTCCTCCCGAAAAAGGCACCTTTGGGAGTCTTAAAAAGCTTCATGTTTAAATATCTGACAATAAACAAGGGTAAGCAGTTCTTCTTGCAATTTCCAGCACCCTCATTTATCCCCATAAGAAAAATAGGCTCATCCGATAACCCTCTTTCAGATTCTTGACTGAAATCTGAGGAGTTTGGGGTTCCTTCATCTTATTTATTTATTTTATTTATTTATTCGGTTTATATACCGCCCTATTCCCAAAGGACTCAGGGCAGTTTACAAGGCAAAATTTAAAAACAATCCAATATAAAATTAAAATAAATTAAGTCTAGCCACAAAAATTAAATCACAATTTAAAAACATTAAACCCCTCAGTCCAGACCAGATAGTTCAAAGAGCCAGGTTTTTAGGTCCCGGCGAAATGAACGAAGGTCAGGAGCCATCCGGAGCTCAACCGGTAGTAGATACCATAGGGCAGGCGCGCCCACAGAGAACGCCCTCCCCCTGTGGCTCGCCCGTCGGCAATCCTTGACCGGCGGTACCCTGAGGAGGCCCTCCCTGTGGGAGCACACAGGACGATGGGAAATTGACGCTGGCAGCAGGTGCTCCCTTGCGTAGCTAAGTGGGGATTGAAAAGAACGCTTCTCAAAGTTGAGGCTGGAAGAAGGAAACTAGTGCTGTCCAAGTTAGAGACAACTGCTGCCTAGCCATATAACGGCTGAATTCAGCTGAAAACCCATTGCTTTGTGAAATATCCACTAATACACAGGGGCAGGAGCCAGAAGCCCTGAGTTTAAACCTCTGAGAATGCTGAAATCGTCTACACCTTTGCACATGTAGTAGGGAATCAATGGTAGGGATTGTACGCGGCTTCATTCTTGCCTGCGGTGAATATTCCAATCTTAGTGGGTCACGTCAGGGGATTTTCTACCACGTCAAGCAAGAGAAGCTGGTTGTGAAATATCAGGACTTTTGGAGATTCACTGGTGAGCTCAGATTGGGAAGCGTGACACAGACCGCATCATAGCGAAGGCTTCATTTTGAGCACCAGGAAAGAATATGTCTGCTTGCACCAGCCTGCTCTTTAGCAATCACATCCAAGCTTGCAATGTCCAAATTCTCATATATATATTTTTTTACTGACACAGCCCGTAGTTCAAGCTCTTAATTTCTTCTCCACCGACTTTGCCATCAGCGCTGCCTTGGGTTTTTTTGATCACCGTTTGGGAACTCAGTGCTATAAATCTCCAACTTAGTTCCAGTCAGATACACAATTGTAAAGCAATTTTTTTTTGAAAAAATAAAAAGTGATGGATGATCATTTCGACTTGATCACGCACAGCTTGATTGTTTTTTTTGTCAGCCATTTCTGGCTCTGGGAATTGTTTCATGATTATACAGGAAGGAACAGAACATATATAATGCCTTGGTAAGACCGTACTTAGAATATTGTGTCTAGTTTTGGTTGCCATGATATAAAAATGATGTTGAGACTCTAGAAAGAGTACAGAGAAGAGCAACAAAGATGATCAGGGGACTGGAGGCTAAAACATATAAGGAATGGTTGCTGGAATTGGGTACGTCTAGTTTAATAAAGAGAAGGACGAGGGTGGGGACATGATAGCAATCTTCCAATATCTCAGGGGCTGCCCCAAAGAAGAGGGAGTCAAGCTATTCTCCAAAGCACCGGAAGGCAGGACAAGAAGCAATGGATGGAAACTCATCAAGGAGAGAAGCAACCTAGAACTAAGGAGACATTTCCTGACAGTGAGAAAATTAATCAGAAGGCTGCTATCATGTCCCCCCCTCATCCTTCTCTTCATAAATATAAATAAATATAACTCACAGAATGCAAGTTTACTCATGTGAATTTCTCCAATAGATACATATCTCTGGTCATAGCACAAATTCCACATCCTGTGATTCAATTTCCAACTCAAGAATGAATTTACTAAGGAAGAGAGTATTTAAAAATAAGGCAAAGAGTATTATTTTAGGAAAATACCTACAAAACTTCAATTCTCAAGGGAAGTTAATATAACTGGAAATATCGGGGGTAATGCCATAAATTACCCTTTGCTCAGTCGAATTTTTAACCATAGAGAGTTGAACGATCACCAGGGTGAACAGGCATATGGAGATCAATGGGATTCATCCATTTATTAAGTCCTTAGAAATTTTAGATGGATTAAGGATTCATAAAGTTGTGAAGGTATAATGACTGGTGAATGTGTCAAATATTGACTCCCGGAAAAATCAGGATCCCATCCTGTATATAGATGAAAAGCCAATTCTTGTCTTCTTGTCTTGATTAAGTTGAGTTTGACTCTTGGCATCCATGGAGGGTGTTTTTTTTCCCCCCATTCTTAATGTAGATGGCCTCTTTGACCCCTCTTTCGGACCGGTGGTCCTCTCTGTCCATAGAGACCATTTAAGTTAAAACTTCTTTCAACAGAAGGGGAGGCATACGACTCCACCTATCTCCTGTTCACCACACAGTCCTTTCAGCAGTTCAAGAAGGCTCCTCACACATTTGTACTGTTTGGGTGACCCTGAGGACACAGATAAACCTCCAAGTGGTCTCAATGACTCTCAGAAAGAGTGTTAATGACCAGATGACAGCAAGGAACATCAATTCTCCACCATTCAGCCTGAAGTGAAGAAGCTTCTTGGATCAGAAGTGGAATGTCTTCAAGGAAAAAAGCAAAGTCCAGTTGCTTTTTTGAAAAAGCACCTGTGGGACCACCGTGACCTGGATGACTGAGCATCTCCAGAGACATTTAACAACTCAAATCTTAACCGAGGAAGAAACATGTTGGATGTTGGTATTAGGCCCACTTCTATATGACAAAACTTTTAGTTGCTGTGACTGAAAGTCACTGTGAAAAGGTAGACCAAAAGATTAAAGCAGACATGTCAAACACAAGGCCCGGGGGCCGGATCCGGCCTGCGAAGTGGTTTCATGCGGCCCACGAAGCCATCCTGGAAAGAGTGAGGGAATGGCCCCCACTGCCTTGGCCCTGGCCCAGAGACCCTCCTTCTGCCAGAGACCCTCAGATCTGTCCCACTCCTGCCCGGGCCCCCATAGGCACCCTTGATGCCAACGATGTAGAGCTGGCCACGCCCACCCAGTAGGCCATACACACTGTAGCCACGCCCACCCAGTAGGCCACGCCCACCTTGGCCATACCCACCTGCCCCCCTGAGGGCAACCGCAATGCTGATGCGGCCCTCGATGAAATTGAGTTTGACACCCCTAGATTAAAGCATGAATAATGAATCAGAACGGAGTTCTTTATGGCAGTGTTTCTTTTTCTGTGCAGAAATGGAATGGTTCTTCCTAAGGGAAAAGAAATACATTTATTATTATATCAAATGGTGTCAAGGCTCACCACTGGAGGTTTGGAATCTAATGGCCATTATTCATTCCCATGCAACCGTGAGGTTTTTTTTCTTTTTTTCTTTTCAGAAAGTCATTTTCAATTCAGTCTCAGGAGCTTGTGTGTAAAATGCATGTAAAGGATAATAATCTATAGAACTTTCAAGATACCGCTGTAGAATGTGTGCCACGGACAAACACTTTGATTCCTTACTCATACACCAAGAACAATTCTACGTAAAAGGGCAGGCATTTTACAGACAAAAGAGGTTTATTTGGTCTCCTGGTAAAAACGATGTTCGGAATTTATTTTCTGCTTCTTTTTTCCCCCCCCAAATGTGGTTAAATTCAGGTGAAACATTCTTAACTGATAGAATATTTATAGCTCAGGGTTGAATTGGGGGGGTGGTCCTTAGAGCTCTCTCAGCTTGGTGGTTTTCTTGCAGCTGTTTCTTTAACCAAACTAGGTCATCAGTACCAATAAAGGAGAATATTTGTAGCTCAGGGTTGATGATGATGATGATGATAACTTTATGATGATAACTTTATTGTCACTTTGAATGTACACCAATCGGCATACATCAAAATGAAATTTCGTTGCCTACAGCTCTCAAAGGGTCACCACCTCCGATATATACTCCTTGTTTGGGGCCCGCTCAAATTTCACATTGTCCATTTTAGTCTCTAGGGAGTGAACGATGGCAAACAGGACAGATGGAAATGGGGCTCCATGTGGATTAGCCCTCAAGTTAGCTTGTATTCTGACAACCTCGCCTTCTTTCCTTTTTCTGATGCTGACTCTTCCACCCTTTCCTTAAAGAGGCCTTGCTTCTTTTCGCCCCTGGAGCACGCTGCCGCCACCGCCACCAACTCCTCCAAAAGCCTCTCTCTCTTCCTCTGGGCCTGCCGACAGCCTCATCCAGTTCCTTCGCTCCATAAGCTCCAGGTCCTCTCCTCCTCTGCCTCCTCTGGAAACAGCCCTGATTTGCAATACAATCCATCACTGGGCCAGCAGTCAGATCTTGCTGCTGGTCGAACAAATTCAAACAGCGCCAACGACTTTTAACGGTCTCACCAACAGTTCCAAAACAACTGGAAACTCGCCAGGCCAGCAAAGATTGTCAGTCATATGTCGTACTGTATGTTACCTTAGTTCCACCATGTTGCTCAAACACATTAAAATCTTCCTGATCATGTGGCCTATACTAGCCCTTACTATCCCTCCCAAAACTATTCGCCTTCAAGAGCCAATGCAGCCGCAGCCATTCCAGGCGCCGCCATCTGAGCAAGTGAAATGAGAGGTTCTTCGTGGTCTTGGTGGTTTTCTTGCAGATGTTTCATTATCCAACTAGGTAACATCATCAGTGCTAGAAGGGAGTGAGTGAGTGAATGAGGAAGAGGAGGAGGATCAGGAGGAAGAGAAGGAGGTAGGAAGGAAGATTGAAGATTAAGGGGTCCTTGGTGTTCTCTGAGTTTGATTATTTTCTTGCACATGATTCATTACCCTACTAGATAACATCATCAGTGCTAGAAAGGAGGGAGGGAGGGAGGAGGAGGAGGAGGAGGAGGAGGAGGAGGAGGAGGAGGGAAGATGAAGATTGAGGGGTTCCTTGGTGTTCTCCGAGCTTCATAGTTTTCTTGCAGACGTTTCATTACCCAACTAATAATATCATCAGTGCTAGAAGGGAGTGAGGGAGGAGGAGGAGGAGGAGGAGGAGGAGGAGGAGGAGGAGGAGGAGGAGGAGGAGGAGGAGGAGAACTGTTGGATACTCATTGCTGTCTGAGCTTGGTGGGTTTTCTTGCAGATGTTTCATTATCCAACTAAGTAACACCATCAGTGCTAGATGATGATGTTACCTAGTTTGGGTAAGGAAATGTCTGCAAGAAAACCACCAAGCTCAGAGAGCACCAAGGACCCTTAACATCACCAGTCCATGGCTGATGCTTCCTAGTTTGGTCATGAAACCTCTGCAAGAAAACCAACCAAGCTCAGAGCATGAGGACCCCATTATTCTTATCTCCAATTTAGAAGAAATTTCCAGCTATACTTGAGGGAACAATTGAGCTTGGTCTTCCAATGTCCTATTCCAATGTCCTAACCAATAACATATATGCCTCAGGGCCTCCAGGAGTGAATGAACAAGTTGTCAGCTCTTCAGAGTACGTCATTGCTACTTTTACTTTAAAACTATAATAACAGAATCTTCCAAATATTAATGTGCTTCTCCCCTCCCTCTTTATCTTCATGTGCTGAGATGTTTTCTTGAGTTACTTTCTTGACCTGGATTCAACCCTCCCCTTTTTTCCCCTTGACCATTGCTTTGGTAGCAATTCTTTCTCACATTCATCAAGACCATTTCCTCTGACCTCTACATAAGCTTATCCTTGAGGGGAAGAAAAAAATAAAACCTCAAATCCATGCATCCTTCTACCAGGGTATTCAAATTCCAGTTTGCAAATTTAATTACAAAACTGGAAGACATGCATTTTCTGCACGTTTGTGTTGATTTGGTTCACTGGGACCTGGGACTTGGGAGAGGGGGAAGCCATCTTATGATTACATCAAAGTGATTACATCATGATTCTTTCCTTTCCTTTTCTTTTTTTTGCTCCGGTTTTAGACTAGTGCAACACAAAATGCCAGGCCTGCCCAGAGAGCCTAATATATGTATTTGTTTATTAATCCAGACATCTCATTAAAAATGCACACTCTGCTATTTCTCTCTGAGGACCAACCATGGTGGCTATCAACCCACCGATTAGAATAATGCAAATTATGCTATAAATACAGAGGGGAAAATCAGAGTAGCATAAGCATAAAACAAACCGGATCGATTTCATGGAGTTAAAAGGCATAAATTCGAAACGGTATTTGCTAGAATCTATTAACACTTGCTGACATATCAAATTACATATAAGAAGCCGGCATCCTGGCATGAGAAGGAACATGCTTCTTCTTGGGTAGTACCTGTAATTTCAAACTGAACCAGAAAAATGGGAACAAATTCCTTTTGTGGTATTTATGGATAAAGTCAGTTAATAGCCTCCTCACTCAATTTATCGAGTGAAGGCATTGTTAATGCTTCAGCTCCATCCATCCAGGCATCCAGACATCCATCCATCCATCTTGGACTTCTTCACATATTATATAGAAGCCCTGAGGGTTATTGGGTGAAAGGAGAAATGTGGGCATAAGGATCCTGATTCCTGTTCAGTTTCTGCTCTTCACGTTCAACTCAGAGCGAGAGAGGCCGCCTGCAAGGAAATGGTTTTGCACTGAATGCGAGCTTAAACTTTCAGATGAGTGGAAGGTTCCTGATAACAAGAGAGCGGTACTTTCGTTCAAATGAATTTCAGCACAGATCGCCATCATGTCTTTGTATCGCTTGGATTTTGAAGGTGCACATTGTTGTGGTTGTTGTTAGTTGCAAAGTCGTGTCCGACCCATCGCGACCCCATGGACAACGTTCCTCCAGGCCTTCCTGTCCTCTACCATCTTCTGGAGTCCATTTAAGCTCACGCCTCCTGCTTCAGTGACTCCATCCAGCCACCTCATTCTCTGTCATCCCCTTCTTCTCTTGCCCTCAACCTTTCCCAGCATTACTGTAGACTCTTCTCCAGTGAGTCCTTCCTTCTCATTAGATGGCCAAAGTATTTGAGTTTCAACTTCAGGATCTGGCATTTTAAAGAGCAGTCAGGGGAGGAGAGAGGAGAGGAGAGGAGAGGAGAGGAGAGGAGAGGAGAGGAGAGGAGAGGAGGGGAGGAGGAGAGGAGAGGAGAGGAGAGGAGAGGAGAGGAGAAGAGAAGAGAAGAGAAGAGAAGAGAAGAGAAGAGAAGAGAAGAGAAGAGAAGAGAAGAGAAGAGAAGAGAAGAGAAGAGAAGAGAAGAGAAGAGAAGAGAAGAGAAGAGAAGAGAAGAGAAGGGGATTCTATTTAAACAAGCATATAACACTTTTCTCTCTATAGTTAAGGTCAAAAAAGAAGGATAAATGCTGCAGGAAAATCCAGATGCTCCTTTATTTGTCTGTCACCAATGTCTCATCAAATGACTTTTCCCTGTTTGAGACATTATTGAATGAATTTTTCCATAATATCCTGGGCAAGGAACAAAGCTGCTAAGGGCCCTTTAAGATGGAATTAGCTGAGGTTATTTGGCAAGAACTAAAAGTTTCTCTTTCCTTTCTTGGCTAACTGTCCTGGCTACCCTTTCTCTACTTTCAGCATATTAAAAACAAATCCCAGCGGTTTTAGACAGGAAGACAATCTCAACTTTTCAATCTTCTTCATCAAGACAAGAATTGGACGCCGTCTTCTGCCATGTCACAGCTGCCCAGCTTTTAATTATGAAATGGCTGGAATGAAATGCAAATGAAAAGGCCTGAACCAAAGAATGAGAATCTTTTCACCGTAGGCCTTAGAGACAGAATATTGTTTCTTTCCATCTGCCCACCTTCCTTCTTCTTTCATCTTCACTGCAGGATCAAGAAATTTTTTGTCTTTTTCTTTAGGGGGAAAACCGTGTGAGTTACTATGTGTGAGTCAGTTTAGATTGAAAAGGGGATGTGCATTTACTGTGGTATGGGTATCACAAAAGTAGGGACACTCCAGTAGAGCTTAGGAGAGAAACAATACAACAAGAAGACATGAGAAAGCATGCAAGTTCTCCCACCAAGGAAACACTTTTTAAGAAGTCCTCTCCACTTTGCGTTGTGCCGGTCTCTTCCATCCTGTCAATGCCATCTGAGCAAGAAAAGTATGCTGAGGTCTAGTGCTAAATTAGGAAAAAAATTCCCAATGTGAAATGAACGGCTCCATTTTTCATACAGGAAACCACACCCCAACCTTCAGAAGCTAGGATTCAGAAGCATTTCAAAGATGAGATAATTCGAGCACATTGTTATTCCATTGTGGCCTTCAAATGCCAAGTGCAGACACAAGGCATCAAAGAGACACAAGGGTTGACTGGTGTCAGAATCACCTGGTTAAAATTCAGCAGCTCTCTGAAGCAGCGAAATCTGTTTGGCACCATCTGGCAGCTATGCCAAAGTGGGATGAGATTGCAAAATGAGCAGGAAAATCTACTTTCTATTGAAGGATAGTTCCTGATATGCAGAGCAACCAAGGTCCCTTCTAATTCTGATATTTCTATTCTATTCTATTCTATTCTATTCTATTCTATTCTATTCTATTCTATTCTATTCTATTCTATTCTATTCTATTCTATTCTATTCTATTCTACTCTACTCCTATTCTATTCTATTCTATTCTATTCTATTCTATTCTATTCTATTCTATTCTATTCTATTCTATTCTATTCTATTCTATTCTACTCTACTCTACTCTACTCTACTCTACTCTACTCTACTCTACTTCTATTCTATTCTATTCTATTCTATTCTATTCTATTCTATTCTATTCTATTCTATTCTATTCTATTCTATTCTATTCTATTCTATTCTATTCTATTCTATTCTATTCTATTCTATTCTATCCCTTGAAACATGCTGGGCTGGAGCATGCCTAGAAGTATTTCTAAGTTCCAGATTTAATTTTGGGAAAGGTTTTGATTTCATTCATATCTCCCTGGACGATGGTAGGACATTCTCCCCGCTGTATGTACAATGGGGCCCATTAAATACAAAGGAGATGAAACGGACTTGCACGTACCCTGGCCTAGAGAAGACAAATGAGTTGAAGTCCACCATTCCTGGAACAGTCAACCTTCATTCGTGTTACTTGATATGAAAAGAAAAACTGTAAGATTTTTATTTTTTTTCTGCTTCTCAGTTTTAAAGCTCCAGACAAAGGCAAGAAATCTGAGTGCAGTAAAAGCAAAGTGAGGTTCTAGGTGAGAGGCCTTGGTGCTCTCTCAACTTGGTTGTTTTCCTTGCAGATGTTTCATGAGCTAACTAGGTGACATCATCAGGGCTAGACAGGAGTAAGGTTTGTGGGGATAAGGAGGAGGAGGACTTGTGAGGTCCTTGGTGATGTCTGAGCTTGGTTGGCTTTTTTCAGATGTTTCATTAGCCAAATTAGGAGGCATCTTTATCTTTATCTTTATTAGACTTATATAGGCATCATCATAAGTGATGATGTTTGGATAGTGAAAATCTGCAAGAAACAGCCAAGCTCAGAGAACACCAAGGATTCCAGAGTTTAAACCTGAGCTACAAATATTCTCCTTTATTGGGAGATTCTAGATGCTGGAAAATCAGAAAAACAAGATATATGAAACCAAGAAAGTCACTTCTGATGCTGGGGCGGGGGTATTAGAGGGCCACACATTCTTCCATAGGCTGATTAGAATGCGCTAGGTAGAGAAATACAATATTTATAACAATAGCTAATCTGGATTCAGTGATTAAAGAGGAAGGTTTAATTTTGATGGCTGTAGTATTTTTTTTCCCCTCCTGGAAAATTGATGTAGAAGTGATTACATGACAAAACTGGAGTGCTTTCATTCTATGGAAAGGCAAATCAAAGGAAGAAACTCTGCCATTCGCTTGAGTATTACTGATGAATATCTGGACCATTTCTTGAGAATTAATGGCGAGCAGCAGCAATTGATGGTTGGAGGTTTTTGCCGTGGCTAGTTAAGCCAGGTGATCATTTATTCTGCTAATATTGCCCTGTGCTTTGATTGTGATTGCACTTTTACTGTGATGGAGTACAGGAACTCAACCAGAGAATATTAAAATGGGCAATAGTTTTTGTTTGTTTTTCTTCTTCTCCAAAGTTCTGTTTGAGATACTGTAGCACTACGGAAACACACACACACACACACACACACACACACACACACAGAGAGAGAGAGAGAGAGAGAGAGAGAGAGAGAGAGAGAGAGAGAGAGAGAGAGAAACACCACTTCTGCTCCATGCTACTTAGATGTATTTGCTTATTCAATGGTTTGAAGGTTGAATGGCTCAACTTCAGCAGTATTTCACCCTTGGTGGTCTTGAAGATGATCATCCTATAGAGCAGAGGTCTCCAAACCTGGTAACATGAAGACTCATGACTTCAACTCCCAGGATTCCCCAGCCAACATGGCTATCTGAGGAATTCTGGGAGTTGAAGTCCCCAAGGAATTCTGGGAGTGGAAGTCCCCAAATCTTCACGTTTCCAAGCTGGGAGACCCCTGCTATAAGAAGCAGAGCGCAGTGAGAACTTGACTTGCCTGTTTCCTTCACTTTTATACATTTCCATCAAAACTCTCTTTCATGTGTACACTGGTCTGGTTGGCATTATTCTATACCTGTCAAGGTGTTGGTTCTTGGGAGTTAGAGCTGTGAGGAGAAAACTCATCCCAAAAGATGTAGACGTGAAAGGGTTAAAGGAATCCCTGAATATGATCCATCACTCAGACCTATCTTGTCCATCTTTTTAGTGGGCAAACAATCCAGCCCCATGGAACGTGGAAGATCTAAAGAACAAATTTTCTAAATGGCAAATTGGGAGCAGGAAATTTCCCCCATGAGGTTTGGCCAAGAGAAAAGCTGGGTTTCACCTGTCTTTCACCTATACAGTTTCATCTATCTCTGATGGAAAAATGTAGCATTTCTTCCCAGAGGGTTCCTGGATGCATAAACAGTGTCCAGGAATGAAGACCCAAGAATTATATAAAGGTAAAAGGTAAAGGTTCCCCCGCACATGCATGCTAGTCATTTCCAACTCTAGGAGCCATTGCTCATCTCCATTTCAAAGCCGAAGAGCCAGCGCTTGTCCGAGGACGTCTCCGTGGTCATGTGGCCGGCATGACTAGACGCCAAAGGCGCACAGAACGCTGTTACCTTCCCACCGGAGTGGTCCCTATTTTTCTACTTGCATTTTTCCATGATTTCAAACTGCTAGGTGGGCAGAAGCTGGGACGAGTAACAGGCGCTCACTCTGCTACGCGGCACTCGGGATTCGACCCGCCAAACTGCAGACCTTCTGATTGACAAGCTCAGCGTCCTAACCTACTGAGCCACCACGTCCCTGTTAAGAATTATATAGTGGTCTACAAAAAAAAAACCTCAGAATTTTGATTTTGCTTTGAAAATGATCTAAATAAGAGTTTGTGATCATTTAGCCCATTATCCTCTGCCATTCCTCTCTATGCAGGTGGTTCTTGGCTAGGGCAGGGGTAGGCAACCTTGGCTCTTTTATGACTTGTGGATGTCAACTCCCAGAATTCCAGAGAGTTGAAGTCCACGAGTCATAAAAGAGCCAAGGTTGCCTACCCCTGGGCTAGGGGAACAGCTTAAAAAAACAGTTCAAAGTCCCTTATATTTGTCATGTTTTTTCTCTTTCAAGTCCTTCAACAGATAAATAGATAGATAGATATAGACAGACCGAGGCTCGAATTCTTACTGAAATAGCACATTCATTCATTTGTAAAGTATTTTAATCTGAGTACATGGATCTCCAAACCCAGTTAAACTAAAGAGGCGAAGACAGACAATTTGGGAAATGATCATATTTGTTCTCATCTTTTAGAAAAGACATGCTTAATGCTTGAGAAGCAGTAATCAGTTCAACCATTGTGTTGTGACACAAATTAGAGTGTTTGGCATAATCTTCATTAGTGTCCCTTTTCAAGGCTTCTCCAGCTGCAAATTTCTCCTTCAAGCAGCTTTTGTTTGGTTTTTTATTTTAAAAAAAGGTTCTTCAGTTACTTTAAAGATTTTGCATTGTCTCACCTGTATGTACACAAACCAATCAGAATAGCTATTTTCAAATTAACGAATAGTAAAAAGCTTGAGTGTTTTGACACTTGAATTATTAGACTTGATTATAATAGCTGCATGCTGACAGTGTAATATATTCCCCAATTACACCTTTGAACATTAAAACTTCCATTGCTCATTCTTTGCTCGTCACCGAGTTTTCCTTTGCATCAAAGTAGTTTTTATTAAATATACAAGTTAGTTAAAGTTTATTGCGGTCATAGACTGGCATCGTAAAAAGAATAAGCATGTTCAAAATAACTCTAATTATAACTATAACAACTATAACTACAGAGTTAAAAATAAAATGCTAAAGGATAAAAAAAAAATATAGATAATGCTTTTTCCACTGACTGAACAAATGAATCTGTATATATAGAGACATATCACTTAATGAGATCACTTTCATTAAACACAGGATAAAATTAATTTCTGCAGCTTTCCTAAAACCATTGCATACTTATATTCCCCACCCCCTTGCATTCAATTTTGTCCTGTCATGGAGCCGTGCTCACCTCGTATGGCTGATCATGTGAAGTGTTAGTACCACTTTATAAGGCCTGGGTAAAACCACACTTGGAATACTGCATGCAGTTTTGGTCGCCAAAATATACAAAAAAGAGAGATTATAGAAAGAGTACAGAGAAGAGCAATGAAGATGATCAGGGGACTGGAGTATAAAGCATATGAAGAATGTTTGCTGGAATTAGGTATGTCTAGCTTAATGAAAAGAAGGACTGTGGATGACATGATAGCAGTCTTCCAATATATAAGGGGCTGCCACAAGGAAGAGGGAGTCAAGCTATTCTCCAAAGCACCTGAAGGCAGGAGAAGAAGCAATGGATGGAAACTAATAGAATATAGAATAGAATAGAATAGAATAGAATAGAATAGAATAGAATAGAATAGAATAGAATAGAATAGAATAGAATAGAATAGAATAGAATAGAATAGAATAGAATAGAGTAGAGTAGAGTAGAGTAGAGTAGAGTAGAGTAGAGTAGAGTAGAGTAGAGTAGAGTAGAGTAGAGTAGAGTAGAGTAGAGTAGAATAGAATAGAATAGAATAGAATAGAATAGAATAGAATAGAATAGAAGTAGAGTAATGATATCAAGAATAGAATAGAATAGAATAGAATAGCCTCTATACTGTCTCAGACAGGTGAAAGAAGAGACTAGACATTCACCTGTCTGAGATGGAATAGGTTCTCTTGTTTGAGCAGGGGTCTGGACTAGAAGACCTCCATGGTCCCTTTCTTTTCTATTCTATTCTATTCTATTCTATTCTATTCTATTCTATTCTATTCTATTCTATTCTGTTCTGTTCTGTTCTGTTCTGTTCTGTTCTGTTCTGTTCTGTTCTATTCAATGAGAGAAGCAACCTAGAATGAAGGAGAAATTTAATGACAGTGAGAACAATTAATCAGTGGAACAACTGGGCTCCAGAAGCTGTGGGTGCTCCAACACTGGAGGTTTTAAGAAGAAATTAGACAACCATTTTTCTGCAATGGTCTAGGGCTTCCTGCCTGAGCAGGGGGTTGGACTAGAAGGCCTCCAAGATCCCTTCTAACTCTGTTATTCTGTTGCAACACCGGATTCACACCTTCCCTTATTCATGATAACTTCTTCCTCATGACCACAATCACCTGCTCAGCTGAGTCACCAAGCTCACCACAAACAGCTGAATGTGCTGCCTTAGTATCCCTACTAAGTTTACCAAAGACACCATATCTGTTATGCAGGGATGCACCAAAGGTTTCACGTTTATGGTCCTGACTCGGACTCTGCCAGATCCAACAGTTGTCCATACTGAGGTTCTCCTGCAAGGTCTTTGAGGAAGACAGAGGGTCATAGAAGGACAGCCCAATATTATACAGCTGGTGAGTGGCTAGCTAACCTCAGCCTCAGCAGCCCAAAACAGACTCCAGAAAAGTAATCTGCTCATGGAAACTAGCAATCGGCTTATTAACAGAACTGTATCCAGACTTAAAAAGAGTTCAGTGAAAAACATCTGCAAAACAAGTCTTGCCCTGAACTAAACCAGACATTCTAAATAAATCACACAAGCACTTACCAAACATGAACTTGATGTTGCTCCTAGAGTTGTAACTGATCCACTTTAAAAAGTCCCACAGTTCTCTTTCTCTCGTAAGAGATGATCCAAGTTCTGGAGACTCAAACATACGAAAAACGGCTGCAGGACTTGAGTTTGGCTAGTCTAAAGAAAAGAAGAAATAGGGGAGACATGATAGCAGCATTCCAGCATTTGAGGGGCTGCCACAAAGAAGAGGGGGGTCAAACTGTTCTCCAAAGCACCAGAGGGGAGGACAAGAAACAACAGATGTAAACTAATCAAGGAGAGAAGCAACCTGGAATTAAGGAGAAACTCCCTGACAGTGAGGACAATCAACCAGTGGAACAGCTTTTCTCCAGAAATCATGGGCGGTCCATCACTGGAGGTTTTGAAGAAGAGACTGGATAGTCACTTGTCTGAGATGGTACAGGTTCTCCTCCATGAGCAGGGGGCTGGACTAGAAGACCTCCAAGGTCCTTTCCAACTTCTATTCTATTCTATTCTATTCTATTCTATTCTATTCTATTCTATTCTATTCTATTCTATTCTATTCTATTCTATTCTATTCTATTCTATTCTATTCTATTCTATTCTATTCTATTCTATTCTATTCTATTCTATTCTATTCTATTCTATTCCTGTACTCTTATTCTATTTCTTATTTTTATTATTCTATTCTATTCTATTCTATTCTATTCTATTCTATTCTATTCTATTCTATTCTATTCTATTCTATTCTATTCTATTCTATTCTATTCTATTCTATTCTATTCTATTCTATTCAGAGCCTTGGTGGAGCAGTGGGCTAATGCCTCCTTAAGTAACACCAGCTGCCTGCAATTAGTGCAGCTTCGCATCCCACCAGGCTCAAGGTTGACTCAGCCTTCCATCCTTCCGAGGTAGGTAAAATGAGGACCCAGATTGTTGGGGGCAATTAAGCTGACTTTGTAATAACACCGCTTGGGGTGTGTGTGAAAGCCCTAATAAGCAGGCATATACATAGAATGAAGGCTACTGCTAAGCTTGTAAGCCGCCCTGAGTCTTCGGAGAAGGGCGGGATATAAATGGAATTAAAAAAAGTATTCTATTCTATTCTATTCTATTCTATTCTATTCTATTCTATTCTATTCTATTCTATTCTATTCTATTCTATTCTATTCTATTCTATTCTCTTTTTTTTTGAGCCATTCTTCCCAGCAACCTCTGGTGCTATGCAAATGCAATGCAAATTCAACCAGTGAGTCATTATTAGAAGAGCTATACAAATTAAAACCAAAAGAGTGACATGGATAACTTTCCTATATCAAAATTACAAAAAAGACTTGTTAAAACAATGAATTTTGGGACAAAGGGGGCAGGGACAAAGGCACAATAAGACAAGTTATAGGGCATTATTTGAAGTAAGTAAAATCAAGAGTGTTAAAAGTAAAAGGAAGGAATAAAAAGTTGGTTTATTTGATCAAGGTTAAAATAGTTGTTTTCTCTGGTAACTTAACAGACTTTTTGTCATTAAATCAGGATTGAAGGATGAAACTTTGAGGATTTGTTTTTTAAATAAGAGATGGGATACGGGGAGAAATAATTTGTTACATTTTAAGAGAAGGTGACAGATTATTAAAATTGTTTGTGAGGAAGGGTAAGTCATTTCTTTATATGTTTCTCTTCTTCTTTTATTTTATTTTTTTCTCTTCTGGCTATTTTTTCTTTTCTGCACTTTCTATTTGTTCATTTTTTTATTTTAATTTTTAATCTTTGATATTACAATTCTTAATAAAATTACTATTCAAAATAATTGAAAAAATGTCTAAAAACCCCATCAATAGTTGGGTTATTTTTTCTATCCTGAGAGGCAATTTTTAAGTAATTCAGTGTGGATTTTATTTATTACAAAAAGATCTTTTTCTATTCTTTTTTTATCTGTAATTCTCTTTCCACAAGGGCATGATACATTGGACATCAAATGTAGAAAGCATTATAAAAACAGTTACATTTCTGTTATGTGAGGCTACCCTGTACATTTAAAGGGTGTTTTTTAGTTAGTTGATATATTCAAATAAGCTAAGATATTAACAAAGATAAGCTTAATTAATCACTGAGGTTATTCAGTGGCTGAAATTCAGTTTTCTTTTAGCCTGTTAAATTATATATATATATATATTACCTGGGATGACTATAGACCTTTTGGCAATTGGAAAGGCCATTATAAAATAGGCAACAGAAGTTACAAGCATTAAAAGGAAAGATCCTCTTCAATCTTTAAATGTATTATTTTTATATCTTTCAAACAATCCTAAGGAACCTACAAATCTTTTCCAAAGTAAAATAACATTGCCATTAAGTCTCAGTCCTGACAATTAATCAACCAGAGCCCTGGTTGATTAATCTACTGATTAAACAAATTAAAGTGTGCAGTCCTAATAAAAAATGAATCATTAGTTCAGGTTAATGATGAACAATTGGCTTGTCTCACAGATCTCATTAGCCTTTAGCAAGTGTCATTTGGCTGAGTCTTAGAATAGTCTCATTTTTTTTTCTTTTTCTGAAAAATCTTCCCAGTTCATTCATTCCATTGAAAAAGTATGCACAGGAATAGCATGCACTCTGCACAATACCGGTAAGACAGACTTCAAAGTAGTTCTCACGTAAAGGCCTGATTGCTCAAACGTTAGGCCTATGTTGACCTTCTGTTGTGTTGTTGTTGTTGCTCTTCTTCTTCTTCTTCTTCTTCTTCTTCTTCTTCTTCTTCTTCTTCTTCTTCTTCTTCTTCTTCTTCTTCTTCTTCTTCTTCTTCTTCTTCTCTTCCTCTTCCTCCTCCTTCTTATCATCATTATCATCATCATCATCATCATCATCATCACCATCATCATATTAATTGGTCTTGGATGCAGTAAAGAGTGCTCACTTAGAAAGTCAGTTCACACAGGAGACAGAACAGTTCTGGTATAAAATTATGCTATTTCAGCAATTCCCCAGAGAAATATATAGTCTGGATCTGCTAAGAGTATTTCTAAAGGCTTTGGGAATGTTAAAAACTTTACAACAAAGATGGAATATACAAGAAATGGATTATATACAAACAATCAATCAACCACAGTATCTTGTTAAGATATTGTGAATGCTTGATCATCCCAAAGCTATCAAATTCTAACTCAACAAAGACTCTTAAATAAGCGTTATGATTCCAGTTAAGGACCACGGTGCCACAGTGGTTAGAATGCAATATTGCAGACTAATTTTGCCAAATGCCAGCAGTTCGATCCTGACCAGCTCAAGGTTGACTCTGCCTTCCAACCTTCTGAGGTCAGTAAAACGAGGACCCAGAGTGTTGAGAGCAAATAGGCTGACTCTGTAAACTGCTTAGAGAGGGATGTAAAGCACTGTGAAGCGGTATATAAGTCTAAGTGCTATTGCCTTTGATTCAGCATTCCGTCCTTCCGAGGTCGGTAAAAGGAGGACCCAGGTTGTTGGAGGGCAAGAGGCTGACTCAGTAAACTGCTTAGAGAGGGCTGTAAAGCACTGTGAAGCGGTATATAAGTCTATGTGCTATTGCCATTGCTATTGCCATTCATGAAATACACCCAAGGTTTTCGGAGTTCAAACAAAGATCCATTCAAATGCTGATAATGATTTACTAATAGATACAAATATCATGCTGAGCTGCCCCAGTGACCTCTTTTAATCATTACATCTTTTTTTATGGTTGCCTGAACTGCACCGATATTTCTCAAGTGTAAAATTTGGAGAGGTCTCTTTAGCTGGATTTCTTGAGATGAAAAGGATGGGTTTTAAAGTTTTCCAGCAGCTGAACTCACTTTCTATTGAGAATCAATATATTTCAAGTTACGTGAAGCTTGTACATGAAGTTTTATGCAAACCTGTTGCAACCCTGGAGCTTCTGTGCCTATGTTTGACATATGTGTGCTTTCCTGATAAAAGGTAAAAATGCAGCTGGCTGGTATAACTGTTGCTTGAATATTTATAAGCCTGAGAACCAACTCCTGTAATAAGGAGGACACTGACAAGTCTTTTAATGTGGAGAAAAGCAAAGTTTTACATTTAGGCAGGGAAAAAATAAACAAAGGCACAAGTACAGATTAGGCAAGATCTGGCTCAAAAACAGTAACTGGAGTCCTAGTGGATGATCACTTGACTATGAGTCAGCAGTGTGCAGCAGCAGCTAAAAAAGCTAACACAATCCTGGATTGTATAAACAGAGGCATAGAATCAAGATGACGCAAAGTATTAGTACCGCTTTCTAAAACCCTAGTAAGGCCACACCTGGAATATTGCAGCCAATTTTGGTCACCATATCATAAAAAAGATGTTCAGACTTTGGAAATAATTCAGAGAAGAGCAACTGAGATGATCCAAGGTCTGGAGACTAAAACATAGAAAGAACGGCTGCGGGACTTGGGTTTGGCTAGTCTAAAGAAAAGAAGAAATAGGGGAGACATGATAGCAGTGTTCCAGTATTTGAGGGGCTGCCACAAAGAAGAGGGGGGTCAGGTTATTCTCCAAAGAACCAGAGAGAAGGATGAGAAACAATGGTTGGAAACTGATCAAAGAGAGAAGCAACCTGGAATTAAGGAGAAAGTTCCTAACAGTGAGGACAATTAACCAGGTGAACAGAAGTTGCCTTCAGAAATCATGGGTGCTCCAACACTGGAGTTTTTTAAGAAGAGACTGGACAGTCACTTGTCTGAAATGGTGTAGGTTCTCCTGCTTGAGTGGGGGGCTGGACTAGAAGACCTCCAAGGTCCCTTCCAGCTCTATTCTATTCTAAGTAAGTCCAGAGTAAATATTTTTTTTGTTTTTTTCTCTGATACACGCTGCTGCTGCTAATGCTATCTGTTCAGTCAAGTCCAATTTCTGTGTATTCGATGGGATAGGTTTCACATCAAGTCCAATTTCTGTGTATTCGATGGGATAGGTTTCACATCTTCCAATCTTGCACTATTTCTTTTAATTTTTCTATGCTCTGATTGATTTTTTTTAAAAAAACAAAAACCGTCAAATGGATCATCAAGTAGTTCACCCAGACATTTCACTCAAGGCACAAATGAACAGGTTTGAACTGCTGCTGTTCAAACACATCATACCAAAACCTAGCTCCCTGGAAGAAAAAAATCGATAATGTTTGGAAACGTTGGGGAAAAAAAAGAGAACAGGATGGTCAGCAACAAGATGGATGGAATTTATTTCATCAGAGATGGGTCCACCATTGGAAGATCCAAAGAACCATGTTGAGGACAGATGCTCTGGGAGAAAATTTATCTCTGTGATCATTAAGAGTTCACATTGACTTGACTGAACATAATCAATCATCTCACACAGCGTATAAACTCTATCTCTTCAAATATTTCTCCTACTACGGCAGTGTTCATGCCAATCTTCTTTTTATTTTTATTTTCCTCTTCAATAAGTGTTAGGCTCATTTGTCATCATCATCATCATTGGCTTCCAGTTGCCCTCCGGGTGAGATTCAAGGTGCTGGTGATGACCTATAAAGCCCTACATGGCATGGGTCCGGATTATTTTAGGGAGCACCTGCTGCCAGCATCAACTTCCCATCGTCGTGTGCGCTCCCATAGAGAGGCCCTCCTTAGGGTGCCGCCGGTTAGGGAGTGCCGGCGGGTGATCCCCAGAGGGAGGGCGTTCTCTGTGGAATGATTTACCTGTGGAACTCCGGACTGCCCCCGACCTGCGCTCGTTTCGCCGGGACCTGAAAACCTGGCTTTTCGATCTATCTGGCCTGGACTGAGGGGGTTTTAGCTTTTTAAATATTGTTTTAATTGTTGGGCTTAATTTATTTAATTTATTTTAATTTTATATTATCTTTTATATTGTATTTTATGCTGCCCTGTAAACTGCCCTGAGTCCTTCGGGAATAGGGCGGTATAGAAATCTAATTAAATAAATAAATAAATAAATAAATAAATAAATAAATAAATCTGTCCTTGGCCACCATTGTGCAGATTGGATCCGTACTGTTGCCTGGGTGCTTTCCTAGACAGTTTGATCTAGCGGTTGAGGCACCAACCTGGAAACCAGGGAACTGTGAATTCTAGTCCTGCCTTAGGCGTGAAAACCAGCTGGTTCCCTTCCTTTCATCCCAACTTAACTCCAAGGATTGTTATGGGGAAAACGGGAGGAGGAAAAGAGTATTAAATATGTTTGCCATTTATAAAGAAGTAGTAATAATAATAATAATAATAATAATAATAATAATAATAATAATAATGATGATGATGATGATGATGATGATGATGATGACAGGATAAAAATGAAATAACATTCCTGCATGCCTTGCAAATTGTGTTAGCTCTGGCAGATGCATGAAGTTTATGCCCTGTTCAAACAACGAATCATCCATAATTGTACCTGACATCAACAACCAAGGCAACTTTCTCTCAAATTGGGCCTGTATTACAAACTAAAAGGTAAAGGTAAAGGTTCCCCCGCACATGCGTGCTAGTCGTTTCCAACTCTAGGGGCCGGTGCTCATCTCCGTTTCAAAGCCGAAGAGCCAGCGCTTGTCCGAGGACGTCTCCGTGGTCATGTGGCCGGCATGACTAGACGCCAAAGGCGCACGGAACGCTGTTCCCTTCCCACCATATTGGTCCCTATTTTTCTACTTGCATTTTTACGTGCTTTTGAACTGCTAGGTTGGCAGAAGCTGGGACGAGTAACAGGCGCTCACTCTGCTACATGGCACTTGGGATTCGACCCGCCAAACTGCCGACCTTCTGATCGACAAGCTCAGCGTCCTAACCCACTGAGCCACCGCGTCCCTGTATTACGAACTACGTAGGCATTTAAGTGAGTCCCTCCACATAGTGCATTTCAGGAGGAGTTTCAAAATGCATATCATGTCATTATTTCGGCACTGGGACTTTTGGCAATATAGGATCTGAGTCGTTTCTCGTGAATGTTTTAAAGTTTTAAACACGCCCACCGTGATCTTCAGTATAGACATTATTCCTCCTGTTTTGCCTAGTTACAAACTACGTATTGCGTCAGTCCAAGAAAATTAGTACAGTTCCTGGCATGCTCAGGCATTCCAGTCCCAGAGAAGTGAACATCATAAATGCAAAGAAAAATTCAAAGCACATTATTGGTTCATTCCATATCTACTGAAGGCACTCATTAGGGTGATTTAAGGCTTCTCTTAAAATGTGGATTCTTTGTTCTGTGTTACAATATCCCCTGAATTATCCAATTGGTCTCCCTTCCAACTCATAGCTCTGAATTGCTGAGTTCAGGATGAAAGAAAATTGAGCCTGACAAGACTTTCCTGTCTGTTTCTTAGCTACCTCCCAAGTAAAGTCAGGCCTAGGAAAAAAAAATTACTCTAGAATGTTTCATTTCATTAAAAAACGCCAGTAAAAATTAAAATATTGTAATCAGTGTATAGATAAACCTATAGCTCATGAATGGCATTGAATCCTACATCCTCTCTCTCATCTCTCTCTCTCTCTGTCTCTTCTCTTCCCTTTTTTCCTTGTCTCTCTCTTCTCTCTTCTCTTTGTCTCCTCTCTCCTCTTTCTGTCTTCTCTCTCTTTCTCCTCTCTCTCTCCTCTCTCTCATGTCTCTTCTCTTCCCTTCTTTTTTCCTTGTCTCTCTCTCTTCTCTCTGTCTTCTCTCTCTGTCTTCTCTCTCTCTCTCTCTCTTTCTCTCTGTTCTCTCTCCTCTCTCATCCTCCTCTGTCTTCTATCTTTTATTTTTCTTTCTCTCTTCTCTCTCTTCTTTCTCTCTCTTTCTCCTCTCCCTCTCCTCTCCCTCCTCTTCCTCTTCTCTTCCCTTCTTTTTTCCTTGTCTCTCTCCTCTCTTCTCTTTGTCTCCTCTCTTCTCTCTCTCCTCTCTCTGTCTCTTCTCTTCGCTTCTTTTTTCCTTGTCTCTGTCTTCTCTCTTCTCTTTGTCTCCTCTCTCTTCTCTCTCTCCTCTCTCTGTCTCTCTGTCTTCTCTCTCTGTCCTCTCTCTCTCTCTTTCTCTCTGTTCTCTCTCCTCTCTCATCGTCCTCTGTCTTCTATCTTTTATCTTTCTTTCTCTCTTCTCTCTCTTCTCTCTCTCTCTTTCTCCTCTCCCTCTCCTCTCTCTCCCTCCTCTTCCTCTTCTCTTTCTTCTTTTTCTTTCTTCTCTCTCTCTTTCTCTTCTATCCCTCTCCTCTCTCTTCCTCCATCCTGTTTGTCTTTTCTCTTTTCTCTTCTCTCTCTCCTCTCTCTCTCCATCCTCTCTGCCTTCTCTCTTCTTTCTCTCTCTCTCTCTCTCTAATATTCTGCTGCCCGCTGCATTCATTTTTGGTGATTAAAAAGTTCCTGCAGTGAAATGTGATTCTTTAGATCTGAACTTTGGATTTCAAATGAAAGTTATTTTTAAAAGCTCCCCCGTTCTAGGAAGGGAGAACATAAAAGTTAATGTAGAAATCTAAGATTATAGAGGAAGGCTAGAAAGGGGAATGATATGATCCATACCGTTGATTTCTTTTCTTCCACAAAATGAAAAGGGTTGTGTTTTTTTTCATCAACCAAAGAACTTCTTCACTTCGATATTTGGTAAAGTTGTCCTGATGTTTCTTTCAGATCCCAGCTGTGGGGAAATTTGTCCTGGAGATGAAGCCGATTTAAACGAGCATAGAAACTTCTAGATCACCCAAATGGTTCCGCCAGTGCCCCCCCCACATCTTTGATAAATCACTTTTTTTTCTTTTTGAAAAAACAGCAGAAGTCCAGCAGTAACAAATGACCAGCTTGCCATGAGAAATATGACTGCAGGCACACCAGGAAGAAAATAGTGAAGATATTAACGATTTGATTCTTATAATGAATGCATTATCTGGTGAGTTATATTATTTAATGAACGGAGAATCCAAGGAAGCTTTTTTTTTTGCCAGACGTGTAAATGCAGATGTGGAAGAGAAAGAACTGTACTAGCTGAGGAACACTGATAAAGCCTGTTATTTATTTTTATTTTTTATTTTAATTCCATTTATATCCCGCCCTTCTCTGAAGACTCAGGGCGGCTTACAAGCTTAGCAGTAGCCTTCATTCTATGTATATACCTGCTTATTAGGGCTTTCACACAAACCCCAAGCGGCATTATTACAAAGTCAGCTTATTGCCCCCAACAATCTGGGTCCTCATTTTACCTACCTGGGAAGGATGGAAGGCTGAGTCAACCTTGAGCCTGGTGGGACACGAACCTGCACTAATTGCAGGCAGCTGGTGTTACTTAAGGAGGCATTAGCCCACTGCTCCACCAAGGCTCTGTTACCTAGTAACTGTTACCTAGTTTGGGTAATGAAAGATCTGCAAGAAAACAGCCAAGGTCAGAGAGCACCAAGGGCCCCTCATTTCAACCCTGAGCTACAAATATTCTCCTTTATTGGTACTGATAAAGCCAAGGAGCCTTGGTTTGTGCTTAAATTGTAAGCTGCCCTGAGTCTTCGGAGAAGGGCAGGATATAAATGGGATTAAAATAAAATAAAATAAATAAATAAAACTGTTTCATTAATGATCTATCAAGGAATGAATCAGGAATTCCTTCCTGATTTCAATCCAAGGAATACTTCTTCTGCCATAGCTAAAGTTAAAATATCGATAATTGGGGGGGAGGTTTCCACAGGGTGGAGAGTGTAAAAAAAATGAGAAGTTTAGTGCAATGAGGGTAGACATCTTGTCTACAGTGGAAAGTGTGGCTGAATGTGTGCAATGTTTGGAAGAAAAAATGGAGGATCTTAGTCAAAAGAACACTATATTAGAAGTAAAGGTACTGGAGAATGAAAATTTAAGGGATAAAATGGACGGAGAATTGAGTCTTGTCCAGTATCATCAGATGCAGTATGCTATTAGAATCAGGGGCTTAAAAGAGAATCCTAAAGAAGACCTAAAGCAGCTGATTTCTGAGGCTTTGGAAGCAGTATTGGGCCAGCCAGCATCTGAAATAGAGGGATGTATGGATAAAGTTTTTCGTGTAAATTCATGGATTGCAAGGCAGAGGAAGTTACCTAGAGATGTGGTGGTCTATTTTACAAAGAGAGCAACTAGAGATGAAGTTATTCAAGTTGCTTATGATACTAAAGTTGTGGTTGCTGAGCAAGAAGTGCTGGTTCTAAAAGAAATTCCTCCAAAGATTTTAAGGAGAAGGAAGGATTTTGCATTTCTCGTACAGGAACTTAAGCAACGTGATATTAAGTTTAGATGGGAGATTCCAGTTGGATTGGTGGTGATGCACGAAGGTAAAAGATATCGTCTGGTTACTGTGACTCAGGCGCGTGATTTCTACAACAATGTTTTAAAAGCAACCCCTCTATCACTCCTGGAAGC
Source organism: Vipera berus (assembly GCF_964194415.1). NCBI lineage: Eukaryota > Metazoa > Chordata > Lepidosauria > Squamata > Viperidae > Vipera > Vipera berus. Next base: position 99,290,359 of record NC_138207.1, on the reverse strand, counting down.
TGCAAAGGGATCTGGAGAGGGAAAACCTCAAGAGGCTGAAGGTGGACAGACAGAGGAGAATGGTGCTGGAGGGGATCAAATTACAGCTTCATTGGCTGCTGCTGGAGAGCAGAGGTTGACCCGCGCCGCTGTAAAACGAGCAAGACAAGTACAAGAGCAAGACCAGCAGAAGTTTATGGAACTCTCAAAGCGTACTTATAGTGAAGCTGTGGGAGGAGCGCAGCCCAAAGAAAATATAGGGGCTATTAAAGATGTGCTCCAAAAGCTTCGGGATGCCACGCATGGCGACTAAATTCCTAACCTGGAATGTTAATGGATTAAACTCACCACAGAAGAGAAAGAAAGTTTTTCAATATTTAAAACAATTTAAGATTGATGTTATATGTTTGCAAGAAAAGCATATTAGGGTTATGGACCAAAAGTATTTATCGAACTCAAGGTTGGGCACGCAATTTGTTGCTTCTGCGATGAATAAGAAAAATGGAGTGGTTGTCTACGTTAAAAGTACTCTAACAGCGGAATTAATTGAAGTAGATAAGCAAGGAAGATATGTCATGATAGATTTGTTGTTAGAAGGTAAAAAAACGCTTTTAGTTGGACTGTATGCTCCTAATCAACAACAAGCTGATTTTTTTAGCTCACTTCATACAAAGCTTACTCAATTGGATTACAAATCATTTATTTTTATGGGGGACTGGAATGGTGTTTTGGATGTACAGATGGACAAGGCTGGTTATTTTAAGCGTGCTCCGAGTCATGCCAGATTGCCTAAATCTTTTTTTGAAATGAAGGACGACTTGGAATTGAGAGATATTTGGCGTGACATACACCTACATGAAAAGGATTATACTTTTTTTTCTGACAGACATCAATCTTTTTCTAGGATTGATTTTATTTTGCTGACTAATGATTTTTTTTCTAGGATTAAGAAGGTAAAGATTTGTGCAAGAACTATTTCGGACCATAGTCCAGTTTGGTTAGAGATCAATAAGGACAATAGGGATAGGCGCTCGTGGCGCGTAAATGAAAATTTGTTTAGAAATCAGAGAAATGTGGAAGAATGTAAACAGCGGATGAAGGATTTTTTTGAAATTAATATGAATAAGGATACTTCTATGGACATGGTTTGGGATGCTAGCAAGGCCTACATGAGAGGGGTGTTGATATATATGAATAATAAATACAGACGTACTTTGGAAGCTAGAAGGAAAGAACTGGAGAATGAAATTAGGGAAAAAGAAAAGGTCTTAATTTTGAACCCATCGGATGTGAAGACTAAGGAGGTTATTAAGCTATTAAGAGGACAATTTGATAAATTGATGGCTGATCAAGTGGCAACCAACTTGCGGTTTGCTAGGCATAATACTTTTTGCAATGCTAATAAGCCAGGTAGATGGCTAGCTTATAGACTAAGGAAAAAGCAGAGGGCTTCTAATATAGATAAAATTGAACATAAGGGAAAGGTTGTGTTTCAACAGGATCTTATTAAGGAAGCCTTTGTGGATTTTTATTCTAAATTATATGCTAAGGAAAAGATTAATGAAAAAGACATTGATGTATATTTGGAGAATGCTAGCATCCCGGTTCTTACGCAAGCACAAAAAGAGGAGATTAACCAGTTGATAACAGAAGAAGAAATTCTTATAGCAATTAAGGAATTGAAGTTGGATAAAGCGCCAGGTACGGATGGTTTGACTGCGGTTTACTATAAAAATTTACAAATGGAGTTGATAAAGCCGTTAAAGGAACTGTTTCAGACAATTCAGAGAGGGGGAAAGGTGCCTCCGTCTTGGAGAACTGCTTTTATCTCTTTGATTCCAAAGGAAGATCAAGATGCTACTCAAGTTAAAAACTATAGACCGATATCACTTTTAAATACAGATTATAAAATATTTGCTAAGGTGTTGGCTAACAGATTGATGAGGGTTCTGCAACAGGTGATTCATGGGGATCAAACTGGGTTTATTAGTGGTAGGCAAATGAAAAATAATGTGAGGCATATAGTTGATGTGTTAGAGTTTTTGGAAAGGAACAACCAGATCCCTGCGGCGCTAATTTTTTTAGATGCTGAAAAAGCTTTTGATCAATTGAATTGGCAATTTTTGATGAAAGTTTTAGATAAAATGAACTTTGGAGATAAATTTTTGCAACCAATTAGGGCATTATATCAAAAACAAACTGCCCGAATAATAGTTAACAATAGTTTGACTGAAGCATGTAATATTGAGAAGGGCACAAGGCAAGGGTGTCCGTTATCGCCTTTACTATTTGTGTTAACATTGGAGATATTATTAGTAAAAATACGGAGTTCGGAAAGAATTAAGGGTATACAAATTAGAGATCAGGATTATAGATTGAGGGCATTCGCAGACGATCTGGTTGTTACAGTGACCCAGCCAGAAAATTCTGTTGTGGACCTGATGGAGATAATGATGCAATATGGGAGGGTTTCTGGATTTAAAGTTAATGCACAAAAAACTAAAATTCTGGCCAAAAATATGACAGTATCGCAAAAGGCTCTAATGGATTGAATATATCCAGAAGAAATACGGGACTAAAAAGTTTTATTTAGCATTTGAATAAGTCTTCCTTTCTATTTTCTTTTTTTTCTTTCTATATGAAATATTAGTATTGTTTGTAGTTATCTTATATGAGCTAGAGAGTGATAGATTTAAGAATTTATTGTTGGTAGCATATGGATGTTTATGATTGTTCTTTGTTTTTATACCCTGTACTTAGCTCTGGGAAGTCGGGGGGGGGGAAGGGGGGAGGGGTAGGGAGGGATAGGTAGGGGAGGGGGAGGGGGATTGTTAAAGATAAAATGTATTTTAAAACTTTTCAATAAAAAAAAAGTCAAGATGGCAACTGGATTTTTTATTTTTTATTTTTTTTAACTTTTATCCCTTATCTGTGCCTGTCCCTGCTGAGAACAGAACTGCATCAGCAGCTGAAAGTTTCAGAGTTGATCGTAGTCTCTGATTCTTGATATGCAAAAAGAGCTCTTGGTTCAACCTCTTTCCCTGAGGATCTTAGGAGTCAGTCTTTTACATAAAAATATAGCCAATCTCCGCCTCCTCCTCCTCATCCTCCTCCTCGTCCTCCTCCTCCATCTCCATCAATCACAGATTGGCCATCAACTCCCAGTGCTGAGTTACTGGCCAGAAAGAACAAATATTAATTAGATGATGTTGCTTCATAAACTCTATACACTCCATGCTCATAACATCCCGATATGAGGCTAGATATTGAAAATGCCAAGTGTTTCAAGATCAATTTCAGAAGGATATTAAAATGGATTCAGAAGGGTTGAGAGACGGTTAAGTCTGATTCTCCGGCAGATCAAGTCAAGAAAAGACCTCACATTCATCCTGCATACTAAACTCATTTGGAATTAAACCTGCCTGGTTTTCTTTCAAACTCAACGTTTTGTGTGACCCCAACTAGTTTGGTTCAATTAGCTTTCGTTGCATTGTGCCAGCTCAGAATACGAGTTAATTCAGTAACTACGGTGACCATGATGAGAAACACAGCAAAGGGAGGCTTACTCCATAGTGCTGTTGTAAGGTGTTTTTTTTTAGCTTGGGAAAATATTTCAAATTATTCACAGCAAGTCTGCCCACTCAATTATGAATGAACAGAGAGCATGAAAAGTAGAATAGAAAGAGGAAGATGAAAAAAAATGAGTGGATCCTGACTGGATTTTTAGTATGCATGCATTTTTTTAGTATTTACTTCCAAAAGAGCCCTTCTTCATTCACTTAGAAGGAGAATGTTGTTTTACACCACACCTCTACGCTAATTTTTATTTTTATTTTTTTATTTTAATCCCATTTATATCCCACCCTTCTCCGAAGACTCAGGGCGGCTTACACTCTAAGCACAAATCAATGTGCTTAGCAGTAGCCTTCATTTTATGTATATGCCTGCTTATTAGGGCTTTCACACACGCACACACCCAAGCGGCATTATTACAAAGTCAGCTTAATTGCCCCCAACAATCTGGGTCCTCATTTTACCTACCTCGGAAGGATGGAAGGCTGAGTCAACCTTGAGCCTGGTGGGACTCGAACCTGCACTAATTGCAGGCAGCTGGTGTTACTTAAGGAGGCATTAGCCCACTGCTCCACCAAGGCTCTTATAATAAATTTGGAAGATCTATTACAGTGGACATATTTGAAAGTTTGGAACAAAGCAAAAAAAGTATTAGGCAAATCCTGGCTCAAAACCAGTAACTGTGAGAGGGACCTTGGAGTCCTAGTGGACGATCATTTAAAAATGAGCCAGCAGCAGCAGCAAAAAAAAAGCAAATAAAACCTTTAGCACCATTTTATAAAGCCTTATGAAGGCTGCACCTGGAATACTGCATCCAGTTTTGGTCACCACATTACAAAAAAAAAAAAAGATGTTGAGACTTTGGAAAAAGTGCAAAGAAGAGCAACTAAAATGATTAAAGGCCCGGAGACAAAAAAACAAAAAACAAAAAACAAAACAACATATGAAGAACTGTTACAGGATTTGGGAATGGCCAGTCTACAGAAAAGAAGGCCTAGGGCAGGGGTCTTCAAACTCGGCCCTTTTATGACTCATGGACTTCAACTCCCAGAATTCCTCAGCCAGCATGCCTGGCTGAGAAATTCTGGGAGTTGAAGTCCATGAGTCATAAAAGGGCCGAGTTTGAAGACCTCTGGCCTAGGGGGTAACATGATAGCAGTATTCCGGTATCTGAGGGGCTACCACAAAGAAGAGGGAGTCAAGTTATTTTCCAAAACGCCGGAAGGCAAGACAAGAAACAACAGATGGAAACTGATCAAGCAGAGAAGCAACCTGGAATAAAGGAGAAACTTCCTAACCGTGAGGACAATTAACCAATGGAACGCTTGGCCTTCAGAAGTTGTAGGGGCTCCATCACTGGAAGCTTTTAAGAAGAGACTGGAAGACAATTTGTCTGAAATGGTATAGGGTCTCCTGCTTCAGCAGAGGGTTGGACTGGAAGACCTCCAAGGTCCCTTGCAGCTCTATTCTGATTGAAATTTCGGAAACTTTGATGGGCACAATTAGAAATATATATATATATATATATATATATATATATATATATATATATATATATATATATATATATATATATATATATATATATATATATATATATATATATATATATATATATATATATATATATATATATATATATATATATATATATATATATATATATATATATATATATAAAAGGTAAAGGTAAAGGTTCCCCTGCACATGCGTGCTAGTCGTTTCCGACTCTAGGGGCCGGTGCTCATCTCCGTTTCAAAGCCGAAGAGCCAGCGCTTGTCCGAGGACGTCTCCATGGTCATGTGGCCGGCATGACTAGACGCCAAAGGCGCACGGAACACTGTTACTGAAGTAGCCAAAGGACCGCTCGGGACGACAGGCTAGTTAACAACAAGTTTATTTAGAGCAAGACAACATTGAATGACTTGTTCGGCTTTTATAGCCGGCAGCTGGTCGCGAGGACCAATCAGCAGTGTTTGTTTTGGCGCCGTGTCAGACGGGGACCAATCAGCGTCGTCTTCTTCTGACAGCTCCGGCTTCCGCGTGGTGTGGTGTTTTGACAGCCGCGAGCTGTCAGTGGTTGCGCCTGCGCAGTGCGGTGGACGCTTTGACAGCTCAGGCTTCTTCACGGTCCGGAGTTTGACAGCCGCGAGCTGTCAGTGGAGGCGCCTGCGCAGTGCGGGGAACTTTGACAGCTGTCAAAGTTCCCGCGTGTATTCCTGTCAAGTGGCTTTACTTATATACTTTGACGATGCCCTAATATTTGTACTTGTTAACATATATACACTTCCATTGAAAGAATGTTTACATATACAATACACCCCTTACCCCTCCCCTGGTGCGTTTCTTTCCTCTTGGATGTTTGAACCAGCCCACTGATAGTCTTTTAGATAGGTGGGTGGTTTCCGATTCCTGGTTGATCGGCGAAGGGGCGGTGGGTGGTCTGGGTCTAGTTCTTCATTTTGATGTTCAACTTCCTGGTTTGGGATAGGCAGCATTTCCGGTGGGGGTTGTACGTCGGCACTGGTTGGTTGCTCAGCATTGTGTGGTGGTTGTCTGGGTCTGAGCTGGTCAATATGGCGGCGTATGTTGCCCTGTGCCTGCGTAGCTATAAGGTATGAGATGGGCCCTGTTTGTTTTATTACAGTCCCTTGGACCCACTTGTTTTTATCTGTGTATGATCTTGCCCATATTAGTTGACCAGGGTTAAGTGTGCGGCTGGGGTGGGGGTGTTGTGGTTCTTCTGGGTATGTGTCGGGGTGCAGTCTGTCGAGACGTGTTATTAGCCTCCTTCCCCATCTTAATTCCGCTGGTGATTTGCCGGTTGTGGAGCATGGCGTTGTGTGTTGTGCTAAGAGGAACTGGCTGATGCGCCTCTGCCAGTTTCCTTTAACGAATTTTTTTAATGCTTCTTTTGTGGATCGTACCATAATTTCAGCCATCCCGTTTGACGATGGGTGGAACGGCGCCGACGTGACCAGCCTAATACAATTCCTCGTAGCGAAGATCTGAAATTCACGAGAGGTGAATTGAGGTCCATTGTCGGAAACTATGGTGTCAGGTAGGCCGTGTGTTGCGAATATTTTCCGTAAGGCTTGAATAGTGGCTGCGGACGTTGTTTTCCTAAGGGGCGTGACTTCCAGCCACTTGGAATAGCTGTCCACTGCTATTAAGAAACTTTGGCCCTGGATAGGCCCTGCAAAATCTATATGTATACGTGACCAGGGGTTCCTTGCAGTCTCCCATTTATGGATCGGGGCCTGGGGGGGTTCATTCCTGGTCTCCTGACAGGTATAACACCCACCCACATACTTTTCAATTTGTTTATCTATGCTAGGCCACCACACGTAACTTCTAGCCATTGCTTTCATTTTTACAATTCCAGGGTGCCCTTCATGTAAAATGTGTAATGTTTGGTCTATGTTTTCCTCTGGTATGATGACCCTATTTCCCCATAGCAGGCATCCTCTATGTGTTGAAATCTCGTTTTTCCTATTATAATAAGGTTGGAATTTGGGTTGTGGGTTTTGAGCTGGCCACCCAGTTGTGGCCCATTTGAGGACTCTGGCAAGTATTTTATCTTTTGCTGAATTATTAGCTATTATGTTTGCAGTCAGGGGGCATTCAGGGAGTTGAGAGATTGCTAAAATTTGGCTGGCTGGGGCTGGATCTGAGTCCCTGGTTTGTATGGGCAGTCTGCTGAGGCAGTCAGCATGTCCCAATTCCTTACCTGGTTTATGTATTAGTTGATAAGAATAGGCTGCTAAGAACGTTGACCATCTTAAGATTCTCGGAGAGAGAATTTGTGGTGTAATTTTATTCCAAGTAAATATGCCTAGCAGGGGTTTGTGATCTGTAAATATCGTAAATGGTCTTCCATACAGATAATCATGAAATTTTTTGACCCCTGCTACTATCGCTAGGGCTTCCCTGTCAATTTGTGCATAGTTTCTTTCAGCTTTGGTCAGAGTGCGAGAATAGAAGGCTATGGGTCTTTGTGTGCCATCCTTGAATAGGTGACTTAAGACTGCCCCAATTCCGTAGGGAGAGGCATCGCAAGCGATGCATATTGGGGTGTCTTCTCTGAAAAGGGTGATGGTTGAGCTTTGACAGATAATCTTTTTTAACGATTGGAAACTATTTTCATGTTCCTTGGTCCAGGACCAAGTTGTACCCTTGTCGAGGAGCCTATGGAGAGGCTCTGCAATAGTGGCTTTGTGGGGAATGAAAGCATGGTAAAAGTTTAACAGTCCCAAAAAGGATTGAAGCTCTTGCTTATTCCTAGGGCTGGGTGCGGTTTGAATAGCCCTTAGTTTCTCAGAGGTGGGGTGGATGCCCTGGCTATCGATTTTATACCCTAGGAATTCTGTAGAAGTGACTCCAATGGAGCACTTTTCCCGCTTAAGTTTGAGACCGGCTTCTCTGAGCCGGCTCAGCACAGCTGACAGCCTGTCAGCTAAACTAGCTTCATTTTCTCCGGCGATGAGAACATCGTCGAAATAGGGGCAGACCCCGGGTATTCCTTTCAGGGTCTTTTCCATGATACCCTGGAAGATACCCGGGGCTGCAGATATGCCGAATTGAAGCCTCTTAACTTTAAAAGCACCGCGGTGGGTGACAATAGTTTGCGCTTCCGCGGTGTCGTCTGTGACAGGCAGTTGTAAATACGCCTGCGTGAGGTCAAGCTTGGCGAAAATGGTGCCAGAGCGGATGGAAGCAAATACGTCCCTTACCGCTGGCACCGGGTAAGCATGGGGGCTGAGGGCTAGGTTGACTGTCGCCTTATAGTCAGCGCATACTCTCACTTCGCCATTAGGTTTGATTGGGGTGACAATAGGGGTCTCCCAGGTTCCCCCATCTGTTGGCTCCAGCACCCCTAGACTCACGAGTCGGTCAAGCTCGTTTTCAATTTTTTCTTTGAGGGCAAAGGGTACCCTCCTAGCTCTTATTTTAATTGGTTGGATTGCTGGATTTAATTGCAGGGAAATGGGGGGACCTGTATATTTCCCTAAAGTGCCCTCGAAAACGTCGGCGTACTTTTCGCAAACGGCTTCCAGGCTGGGTGTTTGAATGGTATTAACCCCTGATAAGGCGATGCCTAGTGGAGTGAACCAGTTAAGCCCTATCAAGTTGGTACGGTTCCCTGGCGTAACTAAAACCTCCAGGGGACCTTTGAACCCCTTATACTGTACAAGGACCTTGGCTTTCCCTTCCAACGGAATAGGGGTTTTCTGGAAGTCTGCAAGGTGAACCTGAGTTTGTTTCAGGGGAATTTGTCTTCGGCCTTTCTGACAGATCTCCTGATAGGTTGTTAGCGAAATTAAGGAGACCGCTGACCCTGAATCCACCTCCATGTGGCAAGGCACCCCCTGAATTCTGACCCAGACCTTAACCTTGGAACTTATGCAGTTTACCCTATCGATTGTCTCAACCCGGTTGCCTGGTGGGGTTTCCCTGTTGGCCTGGGCAGCTGGCCTACCTGGGGGGTTTGCCTCCACCTCATTGACGTTGTCCCGGCCCTTGCTGCGGCACACCGGCTTGATGTGGCCAGTCTTCCCGCAGTTGTGGCATTTTGCGTTCCTAAAGCGGCAGCTTCCACGGGCATGGTTGCCCCCGCAGCTGGCACAGGCGGCTCGTTGCACGTAACGCGGGGGTGGCGGTGGAGGGTCCCTGAATCCTCGGCGGTCCGACGTTTTGCCCCTCCTCGGCTGTCGGTGCTCCATCCTGCGCTGTAGGGCTTCTCCATCGGTGAAATCTACCGACTCTCCGCTGTCGCTGAAGGTTGCGCTTTCCTGGTAGACGGTCGCCGGGGTCTCTGGGGTCGTGTTCGTCGGCTTCTTTTTGTGGCTGTGTTCGTATGCCATGATCTCCCTGGTCAGCTCAGCCAGATTCATGTCGGGTTTGGACGTCAGTTTTTTTTGTAGCTTCTCGTCCCTCAGACCGATCACCACCTGGTCTCTGATGCGGTCTTCCAGGTCGGGGAAGCAGCAGTTCCGCGCGGCGTGTCTGACCCCGGCGATGAACTCGTTGGCGGGCTCGTCCTGCCGTTGTTTCTTTTGTGCGAATTGCACCCGCCAGTACAGTTCCGAGCGAGCCGGCATGTAGTACTTGTTCAGCTGGTCCACCAGGTCCGCGTAGGAGACGTCCGTGATGGGCACTGGGCTGAACAGCCCGACGGCTGCGTCGTACACCGGGGGCCCGCTGATGTACAGCAGGGCGGCGGCCTTTGCTCGGTCGTCAGTGATTTTACTGACGAGGAGAAATCCTTCAACTTGGCCGAGGTGTGATTGCCATCTCTCGGGATGGCGGGTATCAAACTCCCTCACACGGCCGAAGTTTGCCATGTCGTCCGGTCCTGGGTTGCTCCGATGGAAGTTAAAACTTCCGTGTCAGCTCTTGCCGGGAACTCTCTTCCTCGGCCGTGACTTCAGCTCCGGAGCGATCCCACCTTCGTCGCCAGTGAAGTAGCCAAAGGACCGCTCGGGACGACAGGCTAGTTAACAACAAGTTTATTTAGAGCAAGACAACATTGAATGACTTGTTCGGCTTTTATAGCCGGCAGCTGGTCGCGAGGACCAATCAGCAGTGTTTGTTTTGGCGCCGTGTCAGACGGGGACCAATCAGCGTCGTCTTCTTCTGACAGCTCCGGCTTCCGCGTGGTGTGGTGTTTTGACAGCCGCGAGCTGTCAGTGGTTGCGCCTGCGCAGTGCGGTGGACGCTTTGACAGCTCAGGCTTCTTCACGGTCCGGAGTTTGACAGCCGCGAGCTGTCAGTGGAGGCGCCTGCGCAGTGCGGGGAACTTTGACAGCTGTCAAAGTTCCCGCGTGTATTCCTGTCAAGTGGCTTTACTTATATACTTTGACGATGCCCTAATATTTGTACTTGTTAACATATATACACTTCCATTGAAAGAATGTTTACATATACAATACAGTTACCTTCCCACCGTAGTGGTCCCTATTTTTCTACTTGCATTTTTACGTGCTTTCGAACTGCTAGGTTGGCAGAAGCTGGGACGAGTAACAGGCGCTCACTCTGCTACGCGGCACTCGGGATTCGACCCGCCAAACTGCCGACCTTCTGATCGACAAGCTCAGCGTCCTAACCCACTGAGCCACCGCGTCCCTTATATATATATATATATATATATATATATATATATATATATATATATATATATATATATATATATATATATATATATATATATATATATATATATATATATATATATATATATATATATATATATATATACATACATACATACAGTATGGTACTTTCTAAGAAGGCCTCCTACATTCATTGGCTGATGGGCAAATCATCCTTGAGGCTGATGCTTTAGTTTTGGGTATGGGAGTTTTTTGTGCTTGTTTTCATTAAGTACCCTTTCATTTGAAGGGACGCGGTGGCTCAGTGGGTTAAGACGCTGAGCTTGTCGATCAGAAGGTCGGCAGTTTGGCGGGTCGAATCCCGAGTGCCGCGTAGCAGCACCGGGCGATGGGAAGTCGTTCCCGGCAGCAAACGGTCCTGCAAATATCCCGGGCCTAGGCCATGTAAGGCTTTAAAGGTAAGTACCAGCACCTTAAATCTCACCCGGAGGACAACCGGTAACCAATGCAGCTCACGCAGGAGGGGTGTAATATGGGATTATCGGGATGCACCAGCTGGAGCCTCCGGGTGGTCTTCAAGGGCAGCCGCATGTAGAGAGTATTGCAGTAGTCTATACGGGAGGTAACGAGTGCATGAGTGACGGTACGTAAGGCATCTCAGTCCAGATAGGAGCGCAACTGGCGCACCAGGCGAACCTGGGCAAATGCCCCCCTGGCCACAACTCCTATATGATCTTCCAAACTGAGCCGTGAATCCAGGAGGATGCCTAATATGCAAATCCAAGGAGGTTCCGTAGGGAAACGATGCAAATATTAAGGGCACTTTCTCCACTGGTTTATGTATCATATATGCAGATAATGTTTTAAAAAGAAGAAAGAAAGGATAACAGCAACATGGCTGAGTAGGTTTTATTTATGTAGTTCGCCAAAGCCACATAAATAGGCCCCAGCTGGTCATCCAATTTTCTGTGAGTAAACATATTAACAATGTAAATGTATCACGGCTGTAAAATAATGTTAGATTCACGCTAGTAGGGGTAATAGCTAATCTTTTTTAAAAAAATTCTATTTCCTGGCTCTCATTTGATGATTAGCATCAGAAAGCTCTTAATTACCCCCCTTATGGCCTTACAACATGCAGACAAGTTGTCTGAAAATAATAATAATAATAACGGTGATCAATCAACCGGCAGTTTGGTTTAAGCATAACCATTTGGGGAGGAAAGTTGTAGGGCTAGGATGTGGGTTTATTTGTGATGCAAGAGAGGGCACACTGGACGCCAAGGCCAAGTGGTTTTCTACAGAGTGTAAGACCACTCGTAAACTGTAATATCTGTCTGCAGTTTTTGAAGCAGTTGCGGTGCAATCCTTGGAAAAGATACGGCTGTTTTTAGGAGTTGCAGACATGATGCCATTGAAGTATCTCTGAAGTACCTTTTGGCTTTCGAATCAAGGACTGCACAGCCTCCGTGCACATGTTCATTAAAAGAAAAGAAAAAAAATGTCATCCAGAGCAGAGGCCCCCAATGTTTTGGGCAGCAGGGACTGGTTCTGTGTAGAGAAGTTTTTGCACAGACCGGAGGGTGCGTGGTTTCCTGTACTGCCTGCATGCCCCGGATGGGGCTTTGCTTGTTTGCGTGGATCATTTTCTGGCATGCCACAAACCAGTGCCGGTCCACCACAAACCGGAGGTTGTGGACCTGTGATCCAGAACAAACATTTTTATTTATTTATTTTTTATAAAAAAAAAGTTCTAATAAAAGATCCAACCTATTTAGTTAAATGACCACTAGGAGGCAGGACAGGACAGGTTTTTATCCTCGCTGGGTATCATCAAAGGTAAATGAAGAACTGGAAGAAGCTTCTTGGAGGTGAAGCAAAAGGTCTTCAAGGAAAAAAAAACCTAACCCAAGAAATGTTGGGACGATCGGAGGTAGATCTTATTCTACGGCCCAGTTCTAACGGCACAGAGTCACCCTATAGGAGAGACGACTGCCATAAAAAAATGGCATGAATAAACAAACCGCAAAGAAAGAAAGAAAGAAAGAAAGAAAGAAAGAAAGAAAGAAAGAAAGAAAGAAAGAAAGAAAGAAAGAAAGAAAGAAAGCAGCTCCAGGAACTCAAATTGTGGACCTCTGTAAAGCCTTTGGAATTCTGCTGCTCAGTTTCATTGTTAGGAGGGATAAATAGAATGACATATACAGTCCACACTCACACCAAAGTTCTCAAGGAGACCAGTCATGAAACAGGCCAGATCAACTGATTCTACTTTACCGCAAGACCGTATTTTACATAGTTTTAAAGTGCAGATCTTCTGCCCTCTGTTTTTATATCCTGATAAATATGGGACGCGGTGGCTCAGTGGGTTAGGACGCTGAGCTTATCGATCAGAAGGTCGGCAGTTTGGCGGGTTGAATCCCGAGTGCCGCGTAACAGAGTGAGTGCCTGTTACTCGTCCCAGCTTCTGCCAACCTAGCAGTTCGAAAGCACGTAAAAATGCAAGTAGAAAAATAGGGACGACTCCGGTGGGAAGGTAACAGCGTTCCGTGCGCCTTTGGCGTCTAGTCATGCCGGACACATGACCACGGAGACGTCCTCGGACAAGCGCTGGCTCTTCGGCTTTGAAACGGAGATGAGCACTGGGCCCTAGAGTCGGAAACGACTAGCACGCATGTGCGGGGGAACCTTTACCTTTACCTTAAATTAGGGTGGATCTTTCTCAGCTCAAGGAAAAGCAAAGGAAGTCTAGTTGTCTCTCTCTCTCAAGAAAAAGCACCTTTGGGACAACCATGGCCTGGAATGACTGAGAATCTCTATGGACAGCTGCAAGCTGCTTTGCTTAAGAACTGTAAGAAAAAGGTCACAAAACGAAGCAAAGCCCACGTAAGCACTGCCTTGCTTAGCAACAGAAATTTTGATCCTAAGTGGAGGGCTACCTGTATTAGTTTGCCACCTTACGTTATTTGTATAAAAACATAAAATAAAGGTGGGATAAAGAAGCTTAAAAGGGGGAAGGGGAGAAAGGAAGCAGAACTATTCATAAAAGTTCACCCATATACTTGAATAGGGAAGGCCTGACTTAAGTAGATAAGTCATTTGAAAATGGCCACATCGTTCTGGCTGTGATTTGTTCTCCAAGTTGGTTTCAATATAATTTCTGAACGTTTTGTTACCAAACTCGATAATATGATCAGCGGGCGTGTCCTTGTCCTATTCTCCTTAGCTTATAAATGTCTTGTGTGCGAGTGCTGGTCAGCTGGTCATGTGATTGGCTCTTTGTTTGGAGCTGGGTTTGAATTCTGAGCATCTGATTGGTTCTCTTGTTGATTGGCAGTTCGAACGGTCTGGGTTCTTACCTATTCACATGGCCACCTCGTGACAAGCTGTATGCTGTGGAACTGCACGGAAACCGAAGGAACGAAAGGGTAAGAAAGGCCAAGATGTGTCCTTCATCATTTCAGAGAGCAGGACACAAAGTAATGGATTTAAGGTAAAAGGTAAAGATTCCTCCGCACATGTGTGTTAGTCGTTTCCGACTCTAGGGGCTGGTGTTCATCTCCGTTTCAAAGCCGAAGAGCCAGCGATTGTCCAAGAACGTCTCCGTGGTCACGTGGCCAGCATGACTAGACGCCAAAGGCACACGGAACGCTGTTACCTTCCCACCGGAGTGGTCCCTATTTTTCTACTGGCATTTTTATGTGCTTTTGAACTACTAGGTTGGCAGAAGCTGGGACGAGTAACAGGCGCTCACTCTGCTACACGGCACTCAGGATTCAACCCGCCAAACTGCTGACCTTCTGATTGACAACCTCAGCATCCTAACCCACTGAGCCACCGCGTCCCTACTGGATTTAAGGTACAGGAAGGTAAATTCTAACCAAACATCGGGGGTGGGGGAAAGAACCATAGGAGATGTTTTAATTTATAGTGTTGTACGAAGCAGGATAGTAGCACTCAGCGTCCTCGGTGGCTTTTCCAAATTTATGATTTCGTGAGCAGGGCCTCCTCCAATGATCTTTGTCAATCACCTCCCAAATACTTCAGGTCACTATATGTCCAAAAGGAAATTTTGAACCTGGCTTAGTAGCTCATGGGTAACAAACTGCCGTCCACGTGGGCAGCTGCAGCATCTAATAAAAATACAAGAATGGCCCTGCGCTGAGTATTTTTTTTTAATGATCTAAGCATAAAATTGCCTTTGGAATTATGTACTCTCTTTTCAGTGAGAGCACTTCATTTTAACCGATCCTTCAGTTCAACAGACTTCTTTAGGGCCATAAATCAAGCTTTTACATGACAGCCCCTTATTACCAATCATTCATAAGTCTCTCTCTCTCTTTCCCTACCTCCTCCTTCTCCCTCTCCCTCTCTCTGCAGTCATTTCCAAGAGAAAAGAAATAGTTATTTTATTTCCATTCCTACTTAATAGTAAAAAGAAAACGATGTCTCTACTCCAGCTAATTTTTCCTTCGAACTAGAGTTACCAGCAACATACAACTGTCAACCTTCCCTTGAGATAAGAGTGTCAGAAATGTTGGATTATCTTAAAGTTTTGAACCGTTCTGTAATTTTTTTAGCATAATAATTTCGCCTCTGGGAGACAATTGAAGGCGAGAAATAATAATAATAATAAAAAACTCCATGCTCGTTCTTCATTGTTGCAGTCAACAAATCTTCTGTTTTACTGCTATCCTTTAATGAGACGGTTCTGAATGCAGCCTAAAAAGTTCAAAATTTCCTCTGGGTCATGTAAATAGTTGCTGATTTCTTTGAAATTAAAAAAAAAGTGAAGACAGGTCAGCCTAATCGATTTCCGTTTTCTCTGGAAATGTTTTGCCACAGATTTTGAGCAAATCAGTTTGAATGGTCCATTAATCAAATATTCACTTACAACCAGCTAGTAGCTCAGAATAAGAAAGTAACAAAAAGAAAGAAAGATTGGCACAAAAACATGTTGGAAAGGCTTAAATAAAATTCAGAGCTTAACAAACTTATCACTAGCCCAGTGTCTGAAGGATCATTTTACAAACCATAGTACAAAACCTGGCTCTAGTATTAAAAGC
Source organism: Vipera berus (assembly GCF_964194415.1). Taxonomy (NCBI): domain Eukaryota; kingdom Metazoa; phylum Chordata; class Lepidosauria; order Squamata; family Viperidae; genus Vipera; species Vipera berus. The sequence goes on along the minus strand of NC_138207.1, from coordinate 99,274,632 downwards.
CTTAGCTGTAGCTCTTAACGAAAAGCAAATATACAGCCAGTTTTGGTCACCACATTAGGAAAATAAGAAGTTAAGACCTTGGAAAAAGTGCAAAGAAGAGCAACTAAGATGATTCAAGGCCTGGAGACTAAAACATATGAAGAACGGTTGCAGGATTTGGGAATGGCCAATCTAGAGAAAAAAAAGGACTAGGGGGGACATGATAGCAGTATTCCAGTATTTGAGAGACTGCCACAATGAGGAAGAGCTCAATTTATGTTCCAAAGCACTAGAAGGAAAGGCAAGAAGCAATGGATGGAAACCAATCAAGGAGAGAAACAACCTGGAATTAAGGAGAAACATCCTAAGAGTGAGGACAATTAACCAGTGGAACAGCTTGACTCCAGATGTTGTGGGTGCTCCATCACTGGAGGTTTTTAAGAAGATACTGGACAGTCACTTGTCTGAAATGGCATAGGATCTCCTGCTTGAGCAGAGGGTTGGACTAGAAGACCTCCAACATCCCTTCCAGCTCTATTCTGATTCTGATTCTGATATCAGACATGCCTAATGTACTAGGGTTTTTTATAGTAAAAAGAGTGATATGAATGTCTCAACAAAATGAACAATTCAGTAAGACACAATTCAAAGTCTCTTTTAAGACACTAGGTAAAGTTAAAGGTTCCCCTGCACATGCGTGCTAGTCGTTTCCGACTCTAGGGGCCAGTGCTCATCTCCATTTCAAAGCCGAAGAGCCAGCGCTTGTCCGAGGACGTCTCCGTGGTCATGTGGCCGGCATGACTAGATGCCAAAGGTGCACGGAACGCTGTTACCTTCCCACCGGAGTGGTCCCTATTTTTCTACTTGCATTTTTACGTGCTTTCGAACTGCTAGGTTGGCAGAAGCTGGGATGAGTAACAGGCGCTCACTCTGTTACGTGGCACCCGGGATTCGACCCGCCAAACTGCCGACCTTCTGATCGACAAGCTCAGTGTCCTAACCCACTGAGCCACCGCGTCCCAGTCTAAGACACTAGGGCAGTTCTATTCTCTCCCAGAAATACTACAAAAGGCATCTTCAAATCTAATGGTGGTGAAGCAATAAGGTAGGACAGTAGAAGAACTTTATCCTGCTTTGGGGTATTTAGATGGCTAAGGCTGTCTGCAAAACAGCAGGGTATCCGTTCGTAAAAAATCTGAGTGGTGCTAATGCTGGTGGTGAAGACCACACATCTGGAAATTGGCCAACTTGAGAAGCCTTGAGCTGGAACAAAAATCCTTCTTGCAACGGGACTTCCGTGTCCCCTGATAGCATTTTGTAGCTGTTATTCTATTATCCAATGCAACCTGGGAGGAAAGAGATGAAGAGGAGATCCAGCAACAAGACTGGTGGATCCAGTTAGAACGGCGATAGATGCACCATTAGAAGACCAAGTTAGGAACAAATTGGCCTGGAGGGAAATATGTCTACAATATGTGGTCAGTGGTCAATAAGAGTCAGTGCTGAAGTGGCACACAATCAATCCAAATCCAAATAATCACTCAGGGAAACCAACAAAAGAGAAGGTTTAAAAATGGAGACTTGGTTTTATTTTTCTAAAAAAAAAAGGAGAACGAAGAAAATATCAATAAGGTGACATATACCAACATATTCTGTGTCCCACCAGTGCTTTTTCAAAAGCCACCTGGACTTTCTTTCTTTGTTGTTGTTTTATTTTCCCTTCGAAAAGTTTCACTTCTCATCTAAGCAGCTTCTTCAGTTCAGTTTCTTTGACGAAAAGCAAAACATCTTCAAGGAAAAACAAAGAAAGTCCGAATGCCTTTGGGGGGAAAAGACAATCCACCTTTGGGACAACCATGACCCGGTTGACTGAGAATCTCCATAGGTGTATAACAATCTACAGTTTTTCGGTGTTGTAGAACAATAAATATTATTACCAGTGCAAAGAACACGAACAAGATTGCGTACCATCAAAACATTACCTTCTGCCATTAATATCAAGCATTCCATTAGTCCTTGGTGCTCTCTGTGCAAAGGTTGTTTTCTTCCAGATGTTTCACTACCAAACTAGGTGGCATGACTGCAGCCTACCAACTCGGACAAACAAGCTAAGACTAAACAACAACCTAATCAAGGAACAACCGAGGCCACTCCCACCAACATCGAAAGGCAAGCCACTTTTACACAACAGCCCAACGAACCCCAATCTCTTCTAGCACTGATTATGTTACCTAGTCAGGTAATGAAACATCTGCCAGAAAAAAACAAACAAACAACCAAGCTCAGAGAGCACCAAGCACCTCACAGTTCGATCTTGAGCTTCTGTTGGCATCCACAGGTGTGTTTTCTGCTTATTCCATCTGTAAGTTTCTTAAAAAGGTAAAAGGTAAAGGTGTGGCTTTTACTATTGGAATAAGCTAAAGGTAAAGGTAAAGGTTCCCCCGCACATGCGTGCTAGTCGTTTCCGACTCTAGGGGCCGGTGCTCAACTCCGTTTCAAAGCCGAAGAGCCAGGGCTTGTCCGAGGACGTCTCCGTGGTCATGTGGCCGGCATGACTAGACGCCAAAGGCGCACGGAACGCTGTTACCTTCCCACCGGAGTGGTCCCTATTTTTCTACATGCATTTTTACGTGCTTTCGAACTGCTAGGTTGGCAGAAGTTTCTTAATCTAGACCAGGGGTGTCAAACTCAATTTCATTGAGGGCCGCATCAGCATTGCGGTTGCCCTCAGGGGGCCGGGTGGGTATGGCCTGGGTGGGCGTGGCCTACTGGGTGGGCGTGGCCAGCTCCACATTGTTCGCATCAAGGGTGCCTATGGGGGCCTGGGCAGGAGTGGGACAGATCTGGGGGTCTCTGGCAGAAGGAGGGTCTCTGGGCCAGGGTCAAGGCAGTGGGGGCCGTTCCCTCACTGTTTCCAGGATGGCTTCGCGGGCCGCATGAAACCACTTTGTGGGCTGGATCTGGCCCCCGGGCCTTGTGTTTGACATGTCTGATCTAGACCTAACACTGAAAGTCACTGAAACTGGAGAATCCTACTGAACTTAGATGCTAAGCGAGGATCTGACCTGTTTAGAACTTCGGTAGGAGAACCCTGCAAATCCATAAGGTTGCAGACCAGGTGGAGAGGTTAACAACAGCAACAACAACTCTTCAAGAAGACAATGGCGAACTGTATCTGCCTTGTTGCAAATAAAATTGTACGGATGCATCTGTTTACTTAACAGAATGCAGTTCAGGTTGAGAACAGCTAAGTCCTGTTACTAAAGGGCTAGCCTAAATACGTGTAGTGTGTAGTGGGGTGCCCCAGGGCTCTGTTCTGGGCCCAGTGCTCTTTTTTATTTATTTATTTTTTTATTTTAATTCCATTTATATCCCGCCCTTCTCCGAAGACTCAGTGCGGCTTACAAGCTTAGCAGTAGCCTTCATTCTATGTATATGCCTGCTTATTAGGGCTTTCACACAAACCCCAAGCGGCATTATTACAAAGTCAGCTTATTGCCCCCAACAATCTGGGTCCTCATTTTACCTACCTGGGAAGGATGGAAGGCTGAGTCAACCTTGAGCCTGGTGGGACTCGAACCTGCACTAATGGCAGGCAGCTGGTGTTACTTAAGGAGGCATTAGCCCACTGCTCCACCAAGGCTTTTCAACATATTCATCAATGATTTGGACGAGGGGATAGATGGGGAACTCATCAAATTTGCAGATGACACCAAGCTGGCAGAAACAGCCAACACTCGGGATCTCGGAGTCCTAGTGGACAATCATTTAAATATGAGCCAGCTGTGTGCTGCAGCTGCCAAAAAAAGCCAACACAGTACTAGGCTGCATTAACAGAGGGATAGAATCAAGATCACATGAAGTGTTAATACCACTTTGCAATGCCTTGGTAAGGCCACACTTGGAATACTGCATCCAGTTTTGGTCACCCCAATGTTAAAAAGATGTTGAGACTGTAGAACAGTGGTGGCGAACCTATGGCACATGTGCCAGAGGTGGCACTCAGAGCCTTCTCTGTTGGCACGCACGCTACTGTCGCCAGCAGCAGGTCCATCATGGCTGCCACTGCCGCCTGGAGCAGGAGCCCCACCCAGCACAAAGGAGGCAAAGCGGCCAATTAGCAAGCTCAAGTAGAGGTGGTAGAGCAGAGATCACCAACCATTGTCGATTGGTGGATTGGAAGAAAAGAGAGGGGGAAGCATTTTACATGCATGCATAAGCGCACGGGGCTGCGAGCACCCACATGCTACAAATCAGGTGTGGCTAGTGCCTGCGTGATACTAATTAGCCCCGCCCTGTTCTTGCATGGTGCAGTGCCTTGTATCTGCACCCTGCGGCGGGGCGGTGGCAGCCATTTTTGCGTCTTGCAGTACGGTGGCCCATTTTTGCACCCCCACTTTTTGCATGCCAGAGGCGGCACTCAGAGGTGCCTCCCTGCCGCCCCCCCCAGGGCACCACAATGCTGATGCGGCCCTGGCACTTTGCGATAAATAAGTGGGTTTTGGGTTGCGGTTTGGGCCCTCGATCTCTAAAAGGTTTGCCATCACTGCTCTAGAAAGAGTACAGAGAAGAGCAACAAAGATGATTAGGGGACTGGAGACTAAAATATACAAGGAACGGCTGCTGGAATTGGGTATGTCTAATTTAACGAAGAGAAGGACCAGGGGTGACATGGTAACAGTGTTCCAATATCTCAGGGGCTGCCCCAAAGAATTGGGGGTCAAGCTATTCTCCAAAGCGCCCGAAGGCAGGACAAGAAGCCATGGATGGAAACTAATCAAGGAGAGAAGCAACCTAGAACTAAGGAGAAACTTCCTGGCAGTTAGAACAATTAACCAGTGCAACCACCTGCCTCCAGAAGCGGTGAATGCTCCAACACTGGAAGTTTTTAAGAAAAGACTGGACAGTCATTTGTCTGAAATGGTATAGGGTTTCCTGCCTGAGCAGGGGGTTGGGCTAATGACCTTCAAGGTCCCTTCCAACAACAACTTCTTCTTCTTCTTCTTCTTCTTCTTCTTCTTCTTCTTCTTCTTCTTCTTCTTCTTCTTCTTCTTCTTCTTCTTCTTCTTCTTCTTCTTCTTCTTCTTCTTCTTCTTCTTCTTCTTATTATTATTATTATTATTATTATTATTATTATTATTATTATTATTATTATTATTATTATTATTATTATTATTATTATTATTATTATTATTATTATTATTATTATTATTAAAAATATATACACAGCTCTGAACTAGCCATCTGCATTTAAATTGATGTTATAAAGCGATGACAATTTCCCAACGTTCAACCCAATCCTAAAGGGTGGGGGTGGGGGCTAGTTCAAGGTTGCTTTATTTATCTGTTCTATTAAAATGGGAGGTTGGGGAGAGAAAGAAATCTCACTTGCTGTGGAATATACGTTTCCTGGTATTTCCTTTTTTTTTTTAACAATAGCCCAGGTTTGTTTGTTTACAAAAAAACAAACCCTGCCAGGACCAATTGCAGTTTAAAAGAAAAAAAAGGGTACAAATTATAAAAAGAAAAGAAGGAAGGCGACAAACATCTCTCTCTCTCTCTCTCTCTCTCTCTCTCTCTCTCTCTCTCTCTCTCTCTCTGTGGTTTTTTTTTTTCATTTGACAGCATTAATCAATCATTTTATGATCCCGAGCGTGGAGGGAGGCTGTTTTGCAAGCGATGAAGAAGCCAGACGAGGGTCTGGGGAGACGTGTTCCTGAGATGGCTTGTCAGAAAAATGGCTGCCTTCCAATGGCAGTTTGCAGACCAGGAGAGTTTTGTCAAACTCTGAGCAAGCTGATTAAGGGATGGATTGAGCTCCCCTTTCAAAGTGAGGCATTGCCGGGAGAATTGAGAAACAGAAAGATGCAAGCAGGAGGGCAGGGTTTTTTGTGTGTGTTTGTTTTCTTGCTTTTAAAGTGTCTCTGTAAATTGCACTGGCAGAAACGAAGAGGCATTGGGTAGAGAAGCTACATTCTGGTTTGAAAGAGGATGGAGATGAGCGGCTAGATTTAAATCGGGTTCATTGGGTTCACACCGCATGCATGTGTGTGCACACAAACACACATGCACCGAATGACACAAACAGGCATGTATACAGTGCTGAGATTCAGCCGGCTCGCACTGGTTGGGTAGAACTGGTAGCTAATTTTTTTGTTGACTTTGGCGAACCGGCTGATGCCCCATCCCTTTTTCGCAAGGCCCTGAACAGACCGCCGGAAGTGCATGGACACCACTTCCAGAAATCTGTTCTGAGCCAGGGAGGCATCCAAGGTGCAGAACGGACTTCCAGAAGTGGCATCCATGCACTTCCTGTGGGCCGTTCTGGGCCTGGGAGGCCTCCGAGGCTCAGAACAGACTTCCGGAAGTGGCATCCATGCACTTTCGATGGGCCGTTCTGGGCCTGGGAGGCCTCCGAAGCTCAGAACAGACTTCCGGAAGTGGCATCCATGCACTTTCGATGGGCCGTTCTGGGCCTGGGAGGCCTCCGAGGCTCAGAGCGGACTTCCGGAAGTGGCATCCATGCACTTTCGATGGGCCGTTCTGGGCCTGGGAGGCCTCTGAGGCTCAGAGCGGACTTCCGGAAGTGGCATCCATGCATTTTCGATGGGCCGTTCTGGGCCTGGGAGGCCTCCAAGGCTCAGAGCGGACTTCCGGAAGTGGCATCCATGCACTTTTGATGGGCCGTTCTGGGCCTGGGAGGCCTCCGAGGCTCAGAGCGGACTTCCGGAAGTGGCATCCATGCACTTTCGATGGGCCGTTCTGGGCCTGGGAGGCCTCCGAGGCTCAGTATGGACTTCCGGAAGTGGCATCCATGCACTTTCGATGGGCCGTTCTGGGCCTGAGAGGCCTCCGAGGCTCAGAGCGGACTTCTGTAAGTGGCATCCATGCACTTTCGATGGGCTGTTCTCGGCCTGGGAGGCCTCCGAGGCTCAGTACGGACTTCCGGAAGTGACATCCATGCAGAGAACCGGTTGTTATATATATATATATACCTACACACATGGAGTTTGGTCCATTTCAACTCCTGAAAAGTACAACATATTTTGTGGCAAAAGTGCAAAAAAAATTGATGGAAAATTAAATTCTGTTATGTGCGGTTATTTTTTTGTTAGATTTTTATTCTGCCTTTATTATTTCATAAGTATCAAGTGCTGAACATATATAATATTCCTTCCCTCTCGTATTTTCCCTACAACAACAACCCTGTGAGGTGGGATGGGCTGAGAGAGAGAGGTGGCTTTCATGGTTAAGGCAGGACTAGAACTCACTGTCTCCTGGTGATTGGCCCAAAGTCTGCCAGCTGGCTTTCATGCCTGAGGTGGTACTAGAACTTACTGTCTCCTGGTTCCTAGGCCAGCACCTTAACTACTAGACCAAACTAGCTCCCTATTATATTACATTACTTTCAGAGGTATGGACCACATCATTTTGGACTGGAATTTCCAGAGGATGACTTAAATATACAAGAGTTTTTTCCCCTTGCTATTTCATCTGAAAGGAAAAAATAATAATAATGGATATACTAAGAGAAACATGCATAAGCCACTTTGTGCTTTGGAATGATCAGGTTGGTGGGGTACAAATTCAATAATAAAATAACATTGGGGGGAGATGTTTGAGACCTTTAAATTAGAAAAAATGGAATTGAGCCATCCAACACACACACACACACAAAAAAAAAAACCACACACGCAAATGAAACTGAGCAAAGTTGAACATGGCAGCTTTGTCTATCCAGTCAATATCTGGAGATTAGTTTATTATATTTGTCTTTCCTACGCTTTCCACATTTGTGAAATACACTTTGAGTTGTAGAAATGTTGCTACTGAGAACTCTCCAGGTAATGGAAACCACTGTTGAAAGGGGGTGGTGGAAACACTACTTAATCTGCTCTACAACCTTGCACAATAGTGAGATTGCTAATTTGTGAGCTGCATTATTATTATTATTATTATTATTATTATTATTATTATTATTATTATTATTATTATTAATTATGGCTGTTGCACAGTCAGCCAAAGGTTTAAACTGAATTTGGCATTTTTATCTACCCATCGAGGGACGCGGTGGCTCAGTGGGTTAGGACGCTGAGCTTGTCGATCAGAAGGTCGGCAGTTTGGCGGGTCGAATCCCGAATGCCGCGTAACAGAGTGAGCGCCTGTTACTCGTCCCAGCTTCTGCCAACCTAGCAGTTCGAAAGCCCGTAAAAATGCAAGTAGAAAAATAGGGACCACTACGGTGGGAAGGTAACAGTGTTCCGTGCGCCTTTGGCGTCTAGTCATGCCGGCCACGTGACCACGGAAACGTCCTCAGACAAGCACTGGCTCTTCGGCTTTGAAACGGAGATGAGCACCGGCCCCTAGAGTCGGAAACGACTAGCACGCATGTGCGGGGGAACCTTTACCTTTACCTAAATTAAGATTAAATTAGAGATTAAGCCAACAGAAAGAGCTTCTGTTATGATGTTAGAAAGAGTTGGAAACGTTGGGTGTTCAAAAAGTAGGAGTAGGAGAGAAATTATACTAGTTCCATTTATAATTAGAATTTCTTGAATCCCTTTAGTTCAGTCTGGTGGTCTCTCCTGGTTCAGCAATCAAGATCTGGTCATTCTAGCCTTGCTACTGTTGAAAGAAAAATCTTCATCAGGGTCCAGTCCAAGCTGGGAATAAACAAAATGGACACTGCTTTAGGAAAGAAGGTTATTTATTTAGTTGCCAGAAACTTCAGTGACAGCAGTATGTTTTGTGGAGTGGTTGATCCCATGTTGCTGGGTTTTTATACCTTCTTGGGCTTTTGTGTTTGGAGTTGTTCCTGTTCCTGTGGCTTTGTATTTCCTGTGTCATGTACTTTCACCTGAGTCTGAGTGTGTCCTTTCTCTATTCTGATGGTGGTGGGTTAATCCTATTATGTCTTAACAGTCATGTCCTGCTTTCCAGGGGCTGTGGCTGATGGCTATGTCCTGTGTTGGATGGGTGAGGGGCAGTGCTGGGATTCAGCTGGTTTGCACCAGTTTTTAATATTCCCCAGAATATTTCCTTCTGGGGGGGAGCGTGTGACTTCCCAAGCTACCAAAGAACTCAGCTACCTGTTGAGTTATGCTAGGCCAGTTCAGGGTCTGAACTAGAGGTACTTTCAAAAGTCAAATTATTTTGCTGTACTGTCGGGGGAACAAAACTGAAAACTCATGCAAAACTATAGTTAGTGGAAGAGGTGGTAGAATACGCGAATCAAACAAACACTACATTTTAGGTATTTTTGCTAAGCCTGGAAGAGAGAGAGAAAAAAAATCAAACACGCATAAAGCATAAACATGGATAAAGGAGCTAAACACTGGATTTATCAGGAAGGATTAAGAGGTACTATAATCTTTTTCAAGAGATTACCGTGAAAGATCACAAAAACCTATAGATTTTTAACCAGGAGGAAGGGATTTATTTAATATAGTTACTTTATACATGATGCCAGTAAAACAGATAGAAAATGATTAGACTTTAGGAAGAAAAGAGAGAGAGAGAGAGAGAGAGAGAGAGAGAGAGAGAGAGAGAGAGAGAGAGAGAGAGAGAGAGAGAGAGAGAGGGAGAGAGATGGAAGTACTGATCCTCTATTGGGTGATCCGGGGTGACACCAGTAGAGTAACAGGACAGAACTGTGTTTGTGGCAATTCTTATATTTGAAATCCCTTTGGGTGAATCTAAAGAGCCTTGGTGGAGCAGTGGGCTAATGCCTCCTTAAGTAACACCAGCTGCCTGCAATTAGTGCAGGTTCGAGTCCCACCAGGCTCAAGGTTGACTCAGCCTTCCATCCTTCCGAGGTAGGTAAAATGAGGACCCAGATTGTTGGGGGCAATTAAACTGACTTTGTAATAATGCCGCTTGGGGGTGTGTGTGTGTGAAAGCCCTAATAAGCAGGCATATACATAGAATGAAGGCTACTGCTAAGCTTGTAAGCCGCCCTGAGTCTTCGGAGAAGGGCGGGATATAAATGGAATTATAAATAAATAAATAAATAAATAAATAAATAAATAAATAAATAAATAAATAAATAAATAAATAAATAAATAAATAAATAAATGAGATATTCTAATTGAACGTAAGGCAAGGCACAGAACAAGAAGCTATGGGTGGATCCCTTTCTGTTTTCTCTTTTGATGCATGTTTAATGAAGCTAAGGTATTCTCGCAAACATATCCCTAAGAAAGACGCATGTAGCAACCGCAACACAGAGGGACTCCAGTGCCGTAGTTGGGTTTTGAAAGCACTCAGTAAATGCTATATAGTGCTCAATGATACAGCTAAAGAACTTCACCGCATCTGTTTCAAATAAGACATTTGCTGCTCCGCAGCTAGCATAATTTGTCAAGCCTTTTTTCCCCCCCTCCCCAATATGATAAAATATGCATGATTGGCGCATTCAGGTAATCAACTGTTTTCACTAAAGCGAAGCTTGATTGACAAAACATTGTTCAACCGGAAGTAGGAATTAATGACTTGATGGGACCATTAAACATCTGCTAAGCTTTTTTAACTCAATAAACCTAAGTGTTTTCATTAAAAATCAGTAGAACGTGACTGCGGAAAATACTAAAAAAAAAACAAAAAAACCCAAGTCTGGATTCCTCAGTTGGTTTTGTGTGTCATACAGTGGTGGGATTCAAATATGTGAACAACCGGTTCTCTGTGTGGATGCTGGTTCCGGAAGTCCATTCTGGGCCTGGGCAACAAAAAATTAGCTACCGGTTCTGCCGAAGTGGTGGGAACCGGCTGAATCCCGCCACTGGTGTTATCTCCATTTCTAGAAGAATTGTAACTGCCCACTCTTTTTCCAGCAGGGATAATTCCTTTCTAAAATATCTTATGTTATATTTCCACAATAAATCAATATGTTCTTTTACATATAAACAAAGCCAACGTGCCTTTGTCGTTTCACATCTGGATTGTTGGAATGCCCTCTACATGAGTCTGCTGTTGAAGATCACTTATGAGCTTTAGCTTGTGTGACTTCACTGGGCCAGGTAATTATGGGCACACTGCAGCTTGTCCATGTGACATCCTAGTTTTACGTACATTGGGCATGCTGCAGTTCCTGCCAGCCAAAAAGAGTGTTGGTTGTTGAGGACTGGAAGATGTGCCTTTTCTGCAGTAGGTCCTGCTCTGTGGAATATACCCCCACTCCCAGTTATTAGAATGGCCCCAGCCCTGTTGACCTTTCACATGGCTTTAGAAATCTGGGTGTCTTCCCAAGCCTGGGATGCTGAATAGCCATAGCCCTTAGACTTATATACCGCTTTACAGTGCTTTACAGCCCTCTCTAACTCATTTACAGAGTCAACCTCTGCTCCCCCCCCAAAAAAAAACCAACAACCTGGGTCCTCATTTTGGAACGACTTCAGAAGGATGGAAGGCTGAGTCAATTTTGAGCCTGGTGAGACTCGAACTGCCAAACTGCTGGCAGCCATCGGTCAGCAGAATTAGCCTGCACTACTGCATTCTAACCATTGTGCCACAAGGGCTCTGTTTCCTGGTTTTATTGTTAACTGGCCAGGTATCTCAGTTGCTGGGTATATTTATTTTGGAAGGGGTTTTTTTGTTGTTGGTTCTAATGTTTTACAATGTTTTTATTGTAGTATATTTTTTATGATGGTCAGCTGTCTAGAGTTAATAAAGAGGGGCAGCGAGAAAAACTGAAGAAAGAAAAAGAAGGAAGGAAGGAAGGAATTGAGGAAGGGAGGGAGGGAGGGACCCCCCTCACTAAGGGAATGCTAACTTTAGAACCTTGGGCTGCATCTTCCTGACAGTTAGAACAATTAACCAGTGGAACAACCTGCCTCCAGAGGTGGTGAATGCTCCAACACTGGAGGTTTTTAAGAAGAGACTGGACAGCCATTTGCCTGAAATGGTATAGGGTTTCCTGCCTGAGCAGGGGGTTGGACTAGATGACCTCCAAGGTCCCTTCCAACTTTATATTATTATTATTATTATTATTATTATTATTATCTTCTTATGGATCACTGTAAAGTCGCGTGGTCTCCCACAATGACAGACGCTCAGCTTGGGTACGTAGAATTCTTTATTGCAGTCAGGAACGGAGCTGGGGAAACGGGGTTACCTGGTGTACCTTTATACCTGCCCAGGTGAATACCAGCCAATGGATTCAAACCTGGGCTTCCCGCCAGTGCAGGTGACCAATAGATTTAAACCCTGGCTTCCCGCCAGGACTGGCTATAGCCCGGGGCTGTCAAACTCGTTCAAACCAGGCTTTCCCGCCAAATGCGGTTATAGCCTGGAGCTGTCCAGCCCCGCGCCTCCTGCTGTGCTGACAGCCTGTGTATGCTTTGGCTGCATACACTACAATCACTCTGGCATCTTTGAAACAACTTAGCCATGAATATCTAGACCACCCATTCGTTATTATACTTTCAGAACAACGTACAAAAGAGGCTCTTTGGAAAGCTGTTTGGGTTTAAGAGCAACAGGCTACCTGTTGTAACATGTTGGATTGATTGATTGGTTGGGTTGGTTGGTTAATTGATTGATTGCAATGTAAAAGTAAGGTCTGAGCCCAGAGTGAATAGTGGATTGGTCAGTCTTGAGCCCATACTGAGAATACTGAGAGTTGAGTTGCATTGACAAGACCGACGCAAAGAAACATTCCATCGTCACCAGCCCTGAGTCTTGCTTCCCCAGAAGAATGCTGTTGAGAAGAGAATTAAGGAGGGGGTAAATTTGACTGGATGGCCACTTTTCTCAAGGCCTCTCGACTGACATCCCTCATCATTCTCTCTGTTTAGAGCAGAAGTTGTAACATCATCTCTAATCAAGGGAGATATCCAATCTTCAAATCATCCTGAAAGACTGCAAAGCACCATAAAGCCCCTGGTTTGGCTTGGCTCCTTGGAGGCATCTCCGTCAATGGGAGGGATCGACTGAAAGATCGTCAGATTAAAACATCCCTTCAAAATTTGGCACCTTGGGTTCTCGTGTCAGCATTGATCCCAGAGCCCAGAAGAGCACATGCAACATAATAAATGGATGATGTCTGGCATGACAAGTCATATCTTTTTCTAGAAGAGTTACAGATTAATTATGTGGGATTTCTATCTTTATCCTGGAGCTCAGGTAAAATAAAATTTGGATCTTAAGGGGTAATCTTGACATGCAATTTTCATGCATAGATTTATCACAATGCAATCATATTGATCCTTGAAGACAGAGGTAGGCAAGCCTTTCCAGGCAGAAGATCTTACTCTGAAATGTCAGGATGGCATAGCACCTCCAAAAGTCAGGAGGGCCTGAGCAACAAGTAAACTCGATCTATTTTCATTTCCCTTTAAATGAAATTAATTAGAATCAACATGATTAAATCTCAGGAATTCAGTGTTATTTTCCTTTCACTGCAGTAACAAAAAAAAATACAACATCGGTGCAAATTTTGTAGAAACGCTGAGGTCCACATGGTATCACGTGTCAGGAAAGACCCCAGCTCTTCCTAGTTTTTTGACAACCCTTTGCAATCAAATATGGAGGACAAAATAGGTCATCCATGTTTGCAGAGGTATTTGCTCTTCTCTGCAAATTTTGCCATCCAAAATTTGCGGAGAAGAGCAACTAAGATGATTAAAGGCCCGAAGGCTAAAACCTATGAAGAACAGTTGCATGATATCAGTATTCAGCTATTTGAGAGGCTGACACAAAGAGGAAGGGATCGACTTATTTTCCAAAGCACCAGAAGGCAAGACAAGAAACAATGGATGGAAACTAATCAAGGAGAGAAGCAATCTGGAATTACGGAGAAACTTCCTAGCAGTGAGGACAATTCACGAGTGGAACAGCTTTGCCTTCAGAAGTTGTGAATGCTCCAACACTGCAGGTTTTTAAGAAGAAACTCAACAGTCACTTGTCTGAAATGATATTGGCTCTCCTGCTTACATAAGGGGTTGGACTAGAAGAGGTTCTTTCCAGTTCTATTCAGATGGATTGATCAAAATAGTATTTATGAGAACCATCTATGAGTAAGGGTCTCTTCATTGTGGGGTCTCTACATTATAAAATTTGGTCTTGTTTGATACATCTAGAAAATTCCATTCCATTCCATTCCATTCCATATTCTATTCTATTCTATTCTATTCTATTCTATTCTATTCTATTCTATTCTATTCTATTCTATTCTATTCTACTCTACTCTACTCTACTCTACTCTACTCTACTCTACTCTACTCTACTCTACTCTACTCTACTCTACTCTACTCTACTCTGAGTCCTATCCTATCCTATCCTATCCTATCCTATCCTATCCTATCCTATCCTATCCTATCCTATCCTATCCTATCCTATCCTATCCTACTCTACTCTACTCTACTTTACTCTACTCTGAATTCTATTCTATTCTATTCTATTCTATTCTATTCTATTCTATTCTATTCTATTCTATTCTATTCTATTCTATTCTATTCTATTCTATTCTATTCTATTCTATTCCTTTCCATTTTCTATTCTATTCTATTCTATTCTATTCTATTCTATTCTATTCTATTCTATTCTATTCTATTCTATTCTATTCTATTCTATTCTATTCTATTCTATTCTATTCTATTCTATTCTATAATACAACAGCTGTAAACATGACACTATCAGTATTGGGTGCTACTCCTTTTTTCCAGAGTGTGTTTTGCTGCACTTGCCTGTTGTGTTCGAATTTTAGTTTTGTTAAATATATACAGGTCATCCTCAACGTACGACCACAACCGAACCCAAAATTTCTGTTGCTGAGTGAGATGTTTGTTCACTGAGTTTTGCCCCATTTCAATGACTTTGCTTGCCATGACTGTTGAGCGAGTCACTGCAGAACGTAAGTTAGTAACATGGTTGTTAAGTGAATCTGGCTTCCCCATGGACTTTGTTTGCCAGAAGGTCACAAAAGGGGACCCCGGGACACTGCAACCATCCTAAATATGAATCAGTTGCCAAGCATCTGAGTTTTGATCACATGACCATGGGGGAATGCTGCAACGGTCGTTAAGTGTGAAAAATGGTCATAAGTCACTTCCCCCCCCCGTGCCTTTGTAACTTTGAATGGTCACCAAATTAACCGGTTAAGTCAAGGACTACCTGTGTGTTGCCCATCTTTCTGATGTGGGGGTGGGGGGTGGGCTTACAAACAAACGTTAGAAAGCACTAATGCAAATTAATGTTAAACAACAGATAGTAAAATGAGTTCATAGGCTAGAACAGTGTTTTTCAACCACTGTTCCGCGGCACACTAGTGTGCCGCGAGATGTTGCCTGGTGTGCCGTGGGAAAAATTGAAAAGTAATTATAAAATACTTTCTTTGTGTTTATTTGATTCCTATTCAAGAGAATTACTTTATATATAGTCAATATAGGCACAGAGTTAAATTTTTTAACATTTTCTAATGGTGGAGTGCCTCGTGATTTTTTTCATGAAACAAGTGTGCCTTTGCCCAAAAAAGGTTGAAAAACACTGGGCTAGAAGACAACTAATGTATTCATCTTCTGTTAAAAATTTTTTTTTTAAAAAAATCAAGGTCTGTTGAAAATATAACCCAGACTCTTTGATCACAAAACAAACAAACAAACAAACTGAAAGCCTTCAAAAAAGTAACTGGATTTTTAAAAAAAAGAAAAAGAAAAAGAAAAAGAAAAAGAAAAAGAAAAAGAAAGAAGAAAGAAAGAAAGAAAGAAAGAAAGAAAGAAAGAAAGAAAGAAAGAAAGAAAGAAAGAAAGAGAGAGAAAGAGAGAAAGAAAGAAAATGAGAGAGAAAGAAAGAAAGAAAGAAAGAAAGAAAGAAAGAAAGAAAGAAAGAAAGAAAGAAAGAAAGAAAGAAAGAAAGAAGGAAGGAAGGAAGGAAGGAAGGAAGGAAGGAAGGAAGGAAGGAAGGAAGGAAGGAAGGAAGGAAGGTGTGACATATAACAAGGTAACAGAGTCCCTGTGGATTTTATTCTGTTTTGCCATTGCATGGTAGATAGATAGATAGATAGATAGATAGATAGATAGATAGATAGATAGATAGATAGGAAAGAGAGAGAGAGAGAGAGAGAGAGAAAGAAAGAAAGAAAGAAAGAAAGAAAGAAAGAAAGAAAGAAAGAAAGAAAGAAAGAAAGAAAGAAAGAAAGAAAAGAAAAGAAAAAAGAAAAGAGAAGAAAAGAAAAGAAAAGAAAAGAAAAGAAAAGAAAAGAAAAGAAAAGAAAAGAAAAGAAAAGAAAAGAAAAGAGAAGAGAAGAGAAGAAAAGAAAAGAAAAGAAAATTAAAAAGAAAAGTTCTACAAAGCTATCTCTCACTCTTCAGTTTTATTTGCAACCTGTTACGATACAGTAGGTATGCTCCCTAACTGGGATAGCTACTTTAATTTTAATAACTACAGGGAAGCAATTTTAAAGATGATGTTCATCCTCCAGCAATACTATGTGGGAAACAAATTGGATGTGTAGGAAGAAGAGAGAGAGAGGACAGACAGCAAGATGTTACTCGCTGCTCTTGATGTTTAACTGTGGCCGTGTGGATTGCCCATGAAATCCCCTTTCACAATGTAGCGGCGCTGCACTCTTGGAAAACAAGGAAGCTAAAGGTCCATTCAGCTGCCCACATGGAATTGTCAAGTATAAAATTCATCAGCTCCAACATTTGTTAACAACTTTGGACCAACAGCTTCTAAGACACAGTCTGGAGCAGTTCTTAACATGCTCTATTGGCGTTAAATTTCTGCAAATAATAATAATAATAATAATAATAATAATAATAATAATAATAATAATAATAATAATAATAATAATAATAATAATAATAATAATAATAATAATAATAATAATAATAATAATAATAATAATAATAATAAAAATATAGGAAATGAGGCAAAAGAATCAAGAAGGAAGAAAAAGATAGGGAAGGGAAAGGGGCAAAGGAATAAGGCATAGGATGGCTGGGAGTTGAAGTCCAGAAGTCTTAAAGTCGCCAAGGCTGGACATCTCTGCATCGGGTGAAACTGGCTCTATTTTTTTTTTTAATATGAGAACTGCAGTGAGACTTTCGTAGGAACAGAGATGGAAAGATATACAGATTCTTACAATGGAAGAATGGATGGTGGAGTTAATAGAACTGACCAAGATGTCGAAACTAACCACTTTGACTGTAGACAGTGCTTCCTTGAAACAGTTTAAAAGGTAAAAGGTAAAGGTTCCCCTGCATGTGTGTGCTAGTCGTTTCCGACTCTAGGGGCTGGTGCTCATCTCCGTTTCAAAGCCGAAGAGCCAGCGCTTGTCCGAGGATGTCTCCGTGGTCACGTGGCCGGCATGACTAGATGCCAAAGGCCCACGGAACGCTGTTACCTTCCCACCGGAGTGGTCCCTATTTTTCTACTTGCATTTTTACGTGCTTTTGAATTGCTAGGTTGGCAGAAGCTGGGACGAGTAACAGGCGCTCACTCTGTTACGCAGCACTCGGGATTTGATCCACCAAACTGCTGACCTTCCAATCAACAAGCTCAGCATCCTAACCCACTGAGCCACCGCGTCCCTATTTGAAACAGTATAGCTTTCTGCTATCTGCTACTTTGGTCTTCAGTGCTCCTTGCAATGCCTACCCTGATATTTAAGAGGGGGGGGGGTATCCTGCCCCCACTACTATTCCTCTTCCACATTAAAACTCCCTTTTTGTGACCCTGTAATCCCTTAATTGGGGGGTAGAGCTGCCCGCACTGATTTCCTTATTACCTTATTGCATTCAAGGAATTTCACGAGTCAATTGCTGCACTCAAATATAAAGGTTTATATTATCTTTGGTGCAGAAATTGAAAGAGAAAGGGGGGGGGGAAACTGTAAACCATGAAAGAAAACAGCACAAAAGGGCACATCAGGCAGAGGTTTAAATGCATTTGACCATGTGTAGATTGAAATGGGTTGTTAATGTAAGACAAGCTGCGGAGCATGATATTTAATTAGATGAGTAAAGAGTGATACATTCTTTTCTGAAATCCTGCTGTTTTTGTTAAATGGGCTTTTTTATAATGAAAAAAAAAGTGGCCTGGAATTTTGAAAAGGTACTTTTTTTTTACATTGCTTCTCAAGAGTGAAACAATATCCATTTACTTTATAAGCACTTAATAGTGTGCAATAAAATTTTCAGCTGATAAAAAAACACCTTTTTAGAAAGTTCTATAACCATGATGATAAAAAGCAGCATACAACAAATTAAAAATCGGAATAACAACCCCAATCATCAACCCCAATCATTCAACAGTGAATCAACAACTAAAGTGGCAGCAGATAAAAGCAAATGAAAGAGATCTTCTGGGGATTACCTGCAGGAAAATAAAGGAGACAAATCTATTACTTTAGGGAGAGTGATATAAATTTGGGTTCAGCACTGAAAGAAAAAGAAGAATATAGGTTCAACTACCAAAATCGTCTTGATCATCATCATCATCATCATTCTCCTCTCCCTCAATCATTTTATTGTTCAAATAGGATTGAGTGGAATAGTTGATTGATTGATTGGTTGGTTCAATGATTCATTCATTCATTCAGAAAGGCGGTGCAGAGAGTGGTGAGGATAGCTGAAAAGATTATTGGCAGTTCCCTCCCTTCCATCCAAGACATAGCATGTCAGCGTTACTTGAGCAGGGTCCGCAGGATTATTTGGGACCTTACATATCCTCTTTGTGACCTGTTTTCCTTGTTATCTTCTTGGAGGAGGGGGCTTTGTGGTATCCGAAGGAGAACATCCAGATTCAGTCACAGTTTTGTCCCATACAATATTAATCTTGTGAACTCTAAAGCCTCCTCCTTCCGTTATGTATTCAAGATGGACAGCGATTAATATTTATATGTCACTTATAGGTGAGGGTGTGGGTCTATACATGTGTTGTACGTATATAGCGTGTTTAAATGTGTGTTATGTATGTGTACACTTTGAGAGCAAGCAACTCAATTTCATTTTTAATGTGTGCCATTGTGCCCACAGTAAAAAAAAATGATGATAAAGGTTACCTATCATTCATTTTGTGTAGCCTTCCATCTCAAATATGTGACTCTGGATGGCCATAAATTCGTAAAGAGAAGGAGAAGGAGAAGGAGAAGGAGAAGGAGAAGGAGAAGGAGAAGGAGAAGGAGAAGGAGAAGGAGAAGGAGAAGGAGGAGAAGGAGAAGGAGAAGGAGAAGAAGGAGAAGGAGAAGGAGAAGGAGAAGGAGGAGGAGGAGGAGGAGGAGGAGAAGGAGAAGGAGAAGGAGAAGGAGAAGGAGAAGGAGAAGGAGAAGGAGAAGGAGAAGGAGGAGGAGGAGGAGGAGGAGGAGGAGAAGGAGAAGGAGAAGGAGAAGGAGAAGGAGAAGGAGAAGGAGAAGGAGAAGGAGAAGGAGAAGGAGAAGGAGAAGGAGGAGAAGGAGAAGGAGAAGGAGAAGGAGATGTATAAGGTTTCTCACCATGGAGTCAATTTTACAAATGACAATAAAGGTTACCTATCATTCATTTTGTGTAGCCTTCCATCTCAAATATGTGACTCTGGATGGCCATAAATTCGTAAAGAGAAGAAGGAGAAGGAGAAGGAGAAGGAGAAGGAGAAGGAGAAGGAGAAGGAGAAGGAGAAAGAGAATATGATGTATTAGATTTCTCACCATGGAGTCAATTTTACAAGATCCATGGGGCAGCAGGCCCCAACCTTTTGGGCACTGGGAACCAGTTCCTTAGACAGAGGTGGTTTTTTTTGTGGACTGGAGGGGGCATGGTTTTGCATGCTTCCTGCATCCCATCAATGGGGCTTTACTTGTTTCCATGGCCCAGTTTCTGACATGCCACCGCCTGGTGCCGGTCCATGAATTGGGGGTCGGGGACCCCTGGATTAGGGGATATTCATGTGCTACACCTGAAATTAAGAGTTATCTGTCTCTTACACATCAGTTTTTAATAAAGCCCTTGACCTTTGACATGTTATTAAACATGCCTTGTTACCTTTTTTTTTTAAGGTAACGAGAACTGGTCTCATGGTAGTGGTTACATAAGTATTGCTCTCCTTTTTCCTAAGTGTGTTTATTTTGGGAATAAATAAATAAATAAATAAACACATTCAAGCCGTGTTAAATTAACGCTTAGTCTCAGGGATGTGACAAACGTTCGTTAAATAAACGAAGGAAAACCAATGCAGTGCTAACTAAAGGGAGCCCGTTCTTCTGCAGTACCAAGGACCTTTGCTGCCTTGTGATTGAAAAAGCTTTTGGGACAAAGCCCAGCTGAGCCACTGAAAGCTCCGAGGCTTTGGTGACCTAGTTATTTCCCAGCAGGATTCAAGTTTCCACAATTCTCCCAAGTTTGTTTTGGTTTGTCTGTTTGTTTCCAGTGCTCCAAGCGTTAGTTGGTTCTCGAAGTCTGACTTAGCATCTGAAAGTGCGGGAGAGGATCACAGGAACGACTCAGAAGCAGCCCTCACATCTGATGAGTAACTTCAGGTTACTATGGCAACAGCAGGTGTACCAGAACTGAACCCTCTTGTGAGAAAAGATGAGGGAGAAAGAAAGAAAGAAAGAAAGAAAGAAAGAAAGAAAGAAAGAAAGAAAGAAAGAAAGAAAGAAAGAAAGAAAGAAAGAAAGAAAGAAAGAAAGAAAGAAAGAAAGAAAGAAAGAAAGGAGGAAGAAGATGAGGAAGAAAGGGAAGGAGAATGAGGTGTCCCCTAACATCTTCCATGTTAACTTTTTGCCACAGAAACATATAGCTTCAATTAGTCATGATTGCCTAAAGGAAGAGATAGCCTAAAGCAGTGATGGCAAACCTTTTAGACACCAAGTGCCCAAACTGCAACCCAAAACCCACTTATGTATCGTCGGGGGCCGGGTGGGCATGGCCCATTGGATGGGTGTGGCCAATCGGGCAGGTGTGGACCATTGCGTGGGTGTGGCTGCAGTTCTAATGGCAGACTGGGTAGGAGTAAAAAGTTCAATCAATCCATTCCAACTTGGCGCATGGCGTTGTATTCCTAAAGCGAAAAGGTTTTATTAAACCCAGCTGAAAACCTAGGACTGGGGTGATGGCGTGCCGCGTGTGCCCACAGAGAGGGCTCTGCGTGCCACCTGTGGCACATGGGCCATAGGTTCGCCACCGCGGGTCTAAAGTAATTAAAGGAAAAAAAAATGGTTTAATTTTCATTGAGAAGAGATTAAAAACTTGCAAGGTTGAACAATAGGGCTCTATGGCAGTATTTATTGCAGTATTATATAGAATCGCTGGGAAGTTCTTTGTGAACTTCATGCCAGAAGTTTTTCTCCAGGCAGATTTTTTTTTGCGTACCAAATTTGGACTTCCTGAGATGTCCTCTTCAAAATTCCCGTCTCCCCATCCAAATACAAACCAAGCCTGATCCTCTTTAGCTTTTTAAAGTTAAAGTTTCTTTAACAAGGAGCTCAAGTAGGCTGGGCCTATGCATCTTCACAGCCCTATTGGTTCAAGCCCTCCATAACAATCCCTATTTCTCATGTGGGCCTTTCGGAAAATTAGATGTTTTCCTCTTGCAGAAATCACAGGTCAGAGATGCACATTCACTTTTTCACACAGAAAATATTTGTCTAGTTGCCAAGGCAAGAATGGTTTTGTTTTTTTTCTGTATTACAAGTCAACATGAAGAGGGGAAAAAAAATTTCCTTGTATCACCCTAGTGAAAATGGACCTTTCAGGAACTCTGAAGTGTGTTTTTTAAAAAAAAAAAATAAATAAAATAAAAAATAAATGGCTGCCAACATCAAAAGGATGGTATGGCCTTTTGAAATCTGACACATGGTCTTGGTAAGCAAGTCTATGAGTCAAAGCTTGGAATGTTGCTTCTGTACAAGAATTTACTGGATTGTTGCTGAAATGATGCTAGAGGACTGCGGACAAATGTTTTGCTTGTTTGTTGCTAAAGCACGTTCAGGAGTTATCTTTCTCTTTTCTCCATATCAGTCATTTCTGGGTCTACTACACAAAGATGGGCCCCACTGTCAGAAACCCCTTCAATGTTTCTTTTCTGGGCTCTGCTTGTGGATGTATTTCCTCTACTTTGTTCTTCCTCAACTTTGATGTATCTCTGGGTGTGAAATGGGGAATGGAATGTGCCAAGTGCCATCTGCCTTATCTCCACCCCATCATGAGATCCAATGAAGCACCTGGGAACCGTCCCTTATCAGCCCCGGTTCCCATAACAACTTTGCACCTGTGGGTTGGCTGGACGCAAACTGGACAATTGAGCTCTGGGGTGGGTTTTTGTGAAGTGAAAGTTTTAACATGGCAATTTGCGCGGGAAAACTTTAGATCTTGCTTTGCTCTCTTGCTATCACTGTCTTTCAATAAAAGTTCCTTTCAAAGCAATGCCTGTTTCAAGAGTTCTGCTTTCTTGGGAGGAGTCGTTGAGGCAGGACCTTACACCCACCATGACAGAGAGGGATATAATTACCTGTTTGGAGAGGAGGTAGGATTAGCAAAGGTGTCTTGTCCTCAGAGAGTGAACCTCACTTCTCCTCTTTGGAAGAAAAGAGCTGCAAGGGACAGATGATCTCTTTGCCCCATCAGAGATCATGGGGAATGATATCCTATTGCCAGGCCTGAAGATTTAACCCAACCCATGTGGCTTCTCTTTGTGGAAGAGGTGAGGAATGCCATCTTGTTCTTGGCCAATCTTTCTTCTGTTCTTCGTTTATCTCTTACTCTCTCTCCAGTTAGCATTGTTTCTTTCATTCTCTGAAGATGGAGTATGTGCCATTTGTATCAATATAATGGGTAGTTCATTTAATTGCCCTTGTTAATAGGGCAGCATTCTATTTATTGGAAATTGCTTTCCTTCCTTCCCTTTTTCCTCTCCTTTCCTCTTCCATCCCCTGCCTTTCCCCTTTCCCTTTTCCCCTTCCTTCCTTCCTTCCTTCCTTCCTTCCTTCCTTCCTTCCTTCCTTCCTTCCTTCTCTTCCTTCCTTCCTTCCTTCCTTCCTTCCTTCCTTCCTTCCTTCCTTCCTTCCTTCCTTCCTTCCTTCCTTCCTTCCTTCTCTTTCTTTCTTTCTTTCTTTCTTTCTTTCTTTCTTTCTTCCTTCCTTCCTTCCTTCCTTCCTTCCTTCCTTCCTTCCTTCCTTCCTCTTTCTTTCTTTCTTTCTTTCTTTCTTTCTTTCTTTCTTTCTTTCTTTCTTTCTTTCTTTCTTTCTTTCTTTCTTTCTTTCTTTCTTTCTTTCTTTCCTTCCTTCCTCTTTCTTTCTTTCTTTCTTTCTTTCTTTCTTTCTTTCTTTCTTTCTTTCTTTCTTTTTTCTCTTTTTTCAGTCTTTGTTTCCCTTTATTTTTTCTTTCTTTCTTTTCAGTCTTTTTTCATTTTCCTTTCTTTTTTCTTTTTGTCTTTCTTTCCTTTGTCCTTTCCTTTTGCTTCTTTCTTTCTTTCTTTCTTTCTTTCTTTCTTTCTTTCTTTCTTTCTTTCTTTCTTTCTTTCTTTCTTTTTCTTTTCTTTCATTTTGCTTTCTCTTTTTTCTTTCTTTCATTTTGCTTCCTTCTTTCTTTCTTTCTTTCTTTCTTTCTTTCTTTCTTTCTTTCTTTCTTTCTTTCTTTCTTTCTTTCTTTCTTTCTTTCTTTCTTTCTTCTGGATTTCCTTCTTTTGAATTTGTTGTCATTTCCAACTTTCCCAAATGTTTTTTTTTCCCTACAAATCCCTCACCTAGCATACATGACCTGACTCCCAACATTAATTTTCCACGTTAAACATTTTCCCTGATGTTATTATTGTTGCATAAATTACTACAATGGATAAATTTCATGATGATAGCACTTTTTAAGGAACATATTTAAAAAGAAACAATTTTGGATGTAACTTCATAAATCATATGCTTGCAATTAGTGCAGGTTCGCATCCCACCAGGCTCAAGGTTGATTCAGCCTTCCATCCTTCCGAGGTAGGTAAAATGAGGACCCAGATTGTTGGGGGCAATAAGCTGACTTTGTAATAATGCCGCTTGGGGGGGGGGCGAAAGCCCTAATAAGCAGGCATATACATAGAATGAAGGCTACTGCTAAGCTAGAAGGGCGGGATATAAATGGAATTAAAATAAAATAAAAAAAATAATGGTATTGTATCCAATTTTTTAAAAATGGTGTTGTATGTGCATGCACCAATTTTGACCAGAGAAAGGTGAATAATATCCAACCGGCCAGTTGCTGTATGCACAGCATGTGCATTGTCAGAGGTGGCAGCCCCTGGCTGAGCATTGGTTCAGAAGTTAAATAGAGTCAAATGTGGATTGCACTTGGATAAAGAGAGATCACCAGGAATTCTCAGAGCTGTAGGGGATGAAAGAAATCCTGGAAAAAAGGCAATTACAAACCACATCAGCATTACTGCAAGGAAACCCCATGAAATATCCCATGTAGTCATCAAAACTTTTATCCGTACCTAGATATTTTTTTTTTAAAAAAAAGTCTTCTTTCATCATCTCAGACAGTTGTCTACATCTTTATATAGTTAATGACAGGTAATCGCCACTATTTCTAAATATCGCAGTAGAAATGAGGAGACTGTTAACATATAAGGTAATCAAAGCACAAATTGTTTAGGATTTTATAACTCCAAAAGAATTCAACCGGGACACTCTCAGCAGGACAATGGAGCCTGGATTGAATGGGTGAGGAGATTATTGAGGAGATTAACACTTCAGAAGAATCCTGATGCACAACCCTAATATTATGAACGTAATGAGGACCCAGATTGTTGGGGGCAATAAGCTGACTTTGTAATAATGCCGCTTGGGGGGCCCGAAAGCCCTAATAATAAGCAGGCATATACATATAGAATGAAGGCTATTGCTAAGCACATTGATTTGTGCTTTAGATTGTAAGCCGCCCTGAGTTTTCGGAGAAGGGCGGGATATAAATGGGATAAAAAAAAAGTAAAACTAGCACAGATGACAGCTCCTCTCCTTGTCGTTCTTTCCTCAGGATCAGAACTGTATTTCCTGCCTTTACCGCTACGATCCCATCTTTCATACATTTTCCCTGCCTAATGGAGCTAACCCTTCATCCCTCTTATGAAATGGATCATAACCTCTAAAAACGCACGTGATAATAAATTGGTTACTCCTTAAGAGGATGGAAAAATGTTTGTAGATTCATGTGAACTTCCAAAAGCTTGAATGAAAAGGACTATTTAAGCCAGGTTTTAACTAGGGTTATGCAATTAAACCAAGATCATGGCATCTGGCCCTCTCAATTCCTGGCAAATAGATGGGGGAAAAATGGAGGTAGTGACAGATTTTATTTTCCTGGGCTCCAAGATCACTGCAGATGGGGACTGTAGCCAAGAAATTAAAAGACGTTTGCTCCTGGGGAGGAAAGCCATGGCAAATCTAGACAGCACACTAAAAAGCAGAGACATCACCCTGTCAACAAAAGTGCGTATAGTCAAGGCTATGGTCTTCCCAGTTGCAATGTATGGCAGTGAAAGTTGGACCATAAGAAAGGCTGAGCGCCAAAGAATTGAGGCCTTTGAACTGTGGTGCTGGAGAAGAATCTTGCGAGTCCCTTGGACTGCAAGGCGATCAAACCGGTCAGTCCTAGAGGAGATCAATCCTGACTGCTCTTTAGAAGGCCAGATCCTGAAGCTAAAACTCAAATACTTTGGCCACCTAATGAGAAGGAAGGACTCACTGGAGAAGAGCCTCATGCTGGGAAATGTTGAGGGCAATAGAAGAAGGGGACGACAGAGAATGAGGTGGCTGGATGGAGTAACTGAAGCAGTAGGCGTGAGCTTAAATGGACTCCAGAAGATGGTAGAGGACAGGAGGGCCTGGAGGAATGTTGTCCATAGGGTCGCGATGGGTCGGACACGACTTCGCAGCTAACAACAACAATGCAATTAATATTATTATGGACATACAGTATTATTTTCTCAGTTGCTAAAAGATATACAGTATATTGTATATGACCAACATTCCCATTCTGTTGTTTATTAGTTTTGGGGGAGCTATGATATATATATATCATAGGAACGAAACTCAGGAAGAACTATCTGGGTAGCAAAATGGCTAAGTTGACCATAATGTTTTATAAACTGTCGTAGACCTTTTAATGAAACTGGGCAGGATGAAGAGAAAAGCAACACACCGTAAACTCAGAGAGACATCTCTGTTTCAGGTTAAACATGGATCGCAAAGGAAGAACAGCTGTAGTAACAGGACATACAGTATTTGAAGCTGCGTTTAGAACCGCTTGAAGACAAATCATGAAAATTAATATGCAAGTTTCTCCTACCAATATTTCAATCAACCGAATGTCAGGACCCACCCCAAACCACGTCTTAGGAAGACAAAACTCTTGGAGCCAAATCTTAGTCCAAAAGGAATCTTTACTATGACATGCTTGGTTGTAGGAGGCGAGACAGGACTTAATATTTCCACGAAGTAAACCCTTATAAAGAGTTCCCGGTTTAACCCCCCTTAATCCCCATTTGGTCAGTCCCCCATCCTTCCTCTCGTATCATCCATCTCGTGGGAAAAAGGAAGTTAGGACCCTTTTGTTTATTGCTGTTTTCCGTGACAAAGACCAGATGCTAGCCCCCCCTTTTGTTTCCCCAGTTCAAAAGGCTTCTCCTTTCCTTTGAAATGCCTATTGCCGGTTCAATACACATCTATCCTCTTCTCTTCGGGAGATGGCAGAATCCATGGGATATGTTTGAAACATTCCATTTATGAATATGATATAAATGGATTCTGACAGTCCGCTCTCCTTAGAAAAAAGATGTGTCCATCTGTAGGGGGAGAAAAGAAAAGAGAAAAAAAAACATGTGTAAATGTTAACTCGGTTTGTTTGGATATTCTGTATAAAATCTCTTAAGCAGCTTTGGTGCTTTAACGTGGTGTTTGCTGACCCATTCATTTTCTGAGGAGGGGAGGTGTTTCCAAGCCACTAGATATTGAGTTGTTCCATGATGTTTCCTGGAATCCAGAATTTCCTTCACCTCGAAATGTTGTTCTCCTTCCACCATGATGGGAGGTGGTGGTGGTGGAATTTTTGTTCGTAGGGGAGATTGTTGTTCTCTCTTTATTAGACTGCAGTGAAAGATTGGGTGTATTCGTCTAAGATTTTTAGGTAGTTCTAATTCAACTGTTACTGGGTTTATGATTCTTTTAATTGGAAAAGGTCCAATGTATTTTGGTCCTAGTTTTTTACAGGGTTGGAGAGACTTAAGGTATTTTGTAGACAGATATACCATCTCTCCCACCTTGAACGGTGTGGGATCAGATCTTTTCTTGTCTGCCTGTGTCTTGTGTGCTAATCTAGCCTCTGTTAATGCTTTTCTGACAATAGGCCAGGTGTATTGTAACTGAGCAATCCATTCCTTTAGTTCTGGAATTACCGGTTCTTTTGGAGTTAGATCAGGTATGGGGTTGAAGCTCTGGCCTGTGGCTACTTGAAAAGGAGTGTAACCTGTGCTGGAGTGAATTGCGTTGTTATATGCCACTTCTGCGAAAGGCAGCAGGTCTGTCCAATTGTTCTGCTGAAAATGTACATAACATCTTAAATATTGCTCAAGTACAGAGTTAGCCCTTTCCGATTGACCATTACCCTGAGGGTGATGACTAGATGTCAGTCCTTGGGTAGTTCCTAACAGAGATAAAAATTCCTTCCAGAATGCTGAGGTAAATTGCACCCCCCTGTCAGATATGATGCGTTGTGGTGCCCCATGCAATCTGTAAATATGTTGTAAAAAAAGTTTTGCTAATGCTTTTGCAGTTGGAATTTTTGGGCAAGGTATGAAATGGACTTGCTTAGAGAACAGATCAGTAACAGTCCAGATAACGGTGTTTCCGTTGCTTTCTGGTAGTTCCACAATAAAATCCATGGCTATTTCTTTCCATGGGGCTGAGGGATTCGCCACTGGTTGTAACAGTCCTGGCGATTTCCCTTGTAACCTCTTGGCCATTGCGCAAATTTGACAACTACCCACATAGCTTTCTATGTCCTTTTTCATAGATGGCCACCAAAATTGCCTTTTAGTTAAGTGTAAGGTTTTTACAAAGCCAAAGTGTCCTGCTGATTTTGTATCATGGCACAGTTGCATGAAATTGATTCTCTGTGTGGCAGGTATATATAGCTTCTCCCCCACCCATGGCAGTCCATCTTTAATTGTGCACACATGTTTATTTTTCTGGAACCATTCATCACTTTCCAAAGATTTCCTGAATTCTATTCCAGTTTGGCTATCTACCTTCGGCTTCATTTTTTCTTGTGCCCTGGTGGTGACTGGTGCTGCCAGTTGTCCCGGTACAAGTGGTTTAAAGTCAGTAACTCTTGTGCTGTTATATTGGGGCATGCGGGATAATGCATCTGCCAGGAAGTTCTTTCCCCCCGGTAAGTGTTTGAGAGTGAAATTGAATCGGTGAAAGTGTTGGGACCAGTGGGCTTGCTTAGAAGTGAGCTTCCTGGGTGTTTTTAGTGCTTCTAAATTTTTGTGGTCAGTCCAGACCTGGAAAGGTATTTTATTTCCTTCCAAAAATTGACGCCAAGTTAATAATGACCACCTTAATGAGAATGCTTCCTTCTCCCATATTGGCCATCGTTGTTCAGTTTCTGTAAGTTTCCTGGATGTATATGCGCAAGGTTGCAATGCCCCCTCATCATTTTCCTGTAGTAATACGGCTCCGACTGCTACGTCGCTCGCATCTGCCTGTATTACAAAAGGTTTGTTGGGATCTGGGTGTTTGAGTACAGGTTCCGCAGAAAAGAGTCTCTTTAGCCTCTCAAATGCTGCTTGACATTCCATTGACCATTTTAGAGGCTGGCTGGGTTTCACGGGTGACCCCCCCTTCGTTTTCAACAAATTTGTGAGGGGCATGGCTATTTGGCCAAATGCGGGGATGAATTGGCGGTAGAAATTTGCAAACCCCAGGAAACTTTGCAATTGCTTCCGTGTGCGGGGGGGTGCCCACTCTAGTACTGCCCTGACCTTCTCTGGGTCCATTTCGATGCCCTCTGGGGATATGCGATATCCCAGGTAGTCGATTTTTTCCTGATGGAATTCACACTTCGATAATTTAGCATATAAGTGGGCAGCTCACAATTTCTTCAGGACTGCTCTGACTAGTTTGATATGTTCCTCTTTGGTTTCTGTGAAGATAAGGATGTCATCGAGGTAAACCAGGACCCCCTTATATAGATGCTCTCTCAGTACGTCATTAATTAATTGCATAAAGACTGTGGGGTCCCCTTGCAGTCCGAATGGCAATACTTTGAATTGATAGCACCCCATTGGGCAGTTGAATGCAGTTTTCCATTCGTCTCCTTCCTTAATCCTAATACGGTAGTATGCTTCCCTCAGGTCTAGTTTGGTAAAAATCTTTCCTTTCGATAGGTGGGATAGCATATCCTTCATTAGGGGAAGGGGGTACAGATTACATTCACTAATTGTGTTCAAATTTCTATAATCCACAACCAAGCGAAAAGACCCATCCTTCTTCTCCCTGAACAGAACCGGGGCGGCTACTTTGGGTTTGGCGGGCTCAATAAATCCTCTTTCTAAGTTTTTCTTTATGAATCTTTCCATTTCTGCCATTTCCCTTGGGCTCATGGCATACATCCTGGGTTTTGGGAGTTTTGTCCCAGGTTTGAATTCTATGGTGCAGTCTGTGGGGCGGTGGGGGGGGGGGAGCTCATCTGCTCTTTCCTCACTGAAAACCTCAGCCAGGTCCCTGTATTCCTCTGGTATCTCTGTTAGCCCCTTCTCTTCCCCCACTGCTGCTGTTTCCTCCCTCTGGGTTGGGGGGGTGTTTGGGGGTTTTACGTTTTCCTGTTCCCCTTTTGGGAAGTTGAGTTCTGCAGTCCTCCAGTTTATCCCGGGGTTCCATTTCTTCAGCCATTCCAGTCCTAAAATCATTGGGCATTCCATGCCTGGGGCCACTATAAACGTTATGTCTTCCTCATGGGACCCCAGGGACATGTGGAGTGGTAGAGTGGCTAGGGTAGCTGGTCCCCCCCCTGCTATAGACCCGTCTAATTGACTGAAGGAGATTGGTTGTTTTAGCCTCCTCACTGGGATGCTCAGTTCCTCCACCAGCGTTGGGCTGATGAGGCAGCGGATGCAGCCAGAGTCTATCAGAGCTTTTATTTCATTGGCTTTTGGTGCAGAGGAAGCTAATATAGTCACTGTCTTAAGTATGGGTGGAAGAGGTCCACTTACCAAAGGTTCTCCCTCTGAGCTGTCTTCCGAGGTGTCCACCGCCCCTGCAGTGTAGGCCGGAGTCCAATCCCAGGTTTTGGCAGGAATTGTGGACTCTACAGCCTCTGTCCCCTTCATGGAAGATTCTTTTGGGTTGCCTTGAGACTTCCCCAGCTTTTTGGAAGATGGTGCCTCTGTTTTGCGTGGAGGGGCTTTCGAACGACATTCTGCAGCACGGTGGCCCTCTCTCCCGCAATTGAAACATCCCTTTGATTTTTTAGCCGTGGCCGGTGGGTTTTCCCCCTCACGTGTTTGCTCGAGTGGCGGGCGGCCCCATGGTTTTCCTCTGCGTTGTCTTTTCAATAGGTCTATTTCCACTTCCTCTGCCAGGACATACCAGTCATCGAGATGGTAGGGGTCTCCCCGAGGCAGGCAAGCGTCATACAGGTCGTAGTTTAGACCGTCTTTGAAATGGCTGAGGAGGATGTCTTCTGGCCAGTTCAGCTTGCTGGCGATGGCTCGGAATTCTTGGGTATATTCGGCCACTGTTCTCCTGCCCTGCCTCACCATCTTGATTCTCTCCCGGGCCTTCCGGTCAGCCAAAGGGTCCTCAAATCGTCGCCTCAAGGATGACATGAATCGGTTGAAGTCGTTGAGTTCTGGGGCGTTGGAGTCATGCAGGTTCACCACCCAGTCTGCAGCCGTCCCGTCCAGGGCAGATTGCACAATTCGGATGCGTGTTTTGTCACTGGGGATGTCCCGTCCGTACTCTTCCATGTAGCTGAGGACTTGGGTTAGGAAAAATCCCAGTCGTGATGGCTCCCCCTTGAATTTTGCTTCCAGGGGTGGGAATCTTTGGCTGGATCGTTGTCTGCGCCGCAGAGTGTATCGCTCCTCATCTCGATCCCCATCTGTGGGTCTGGGGTGGGTGGGTACCGCTGAGTCAGCGGCTCCTGTTCCATTGGACAGCCCTGGGGTTTCAGGTGTTGGATCCCTTCCGTTACCCCTCCAGTTGCGACCCCAGGTGTTGTGGTTTCCAGCTCTCTCCTCCCTTAGTGAGCTCAGGGTTGTTTTCATCAAGTCAATAGCTTTTTCCAGAATCCGCTCTTCCTCACTGGCGTGCAGGGAGTTCTCCATCTCTTGTTTCCATTCCGGTTGGTGGTCGCTCCGTCTCAGGGTCACTTCTCTCGAAGCCTTTTCCCACTCACTTTTCCTTCCAACGCCCATCGACCACCGGGGTTTTTGTTCGTGCTGCTCCGCCATTTCCTCCCAGGAGGAATATGATGCTTCAGCTTCCCAATGTTTCTGGGAGTTCGGCTGGGAGGAAGGCTCCTTCTCCGTGGGGCTTCCTTCCCTTCTTGCTTCATCGTCAGACATCATATTTATTTGCAAAGTCCCCCGGTAAGGTTCTTCTTCCCGGGTTGACTTTCAGTGCAAGTCCTGTCTAATGTCAGGACCCACCCCAAACCACGTCTTAGGAAGACAAAACTCTTGGAGCCAAATCTTAGTCCAAAAGGAATCTTTACTATGACATGCTTGGTTGTAGGAGGCGAGACAGGACTTAATATTTCCACGAAGTAAACCCTTATAAAGAGTTCCCGGTTTAACCCCCCTTAATCCCCATTTGGTCAGTCCCCCATCCTTCCTCTCGTATCATCCATCTCGTGGGAAAAAGGAAGTTAGGACCCTTTTGTTTATTGCTGTTTTCCGTGACAAAAACCAGATGCTAGCCCCCCCCCCTTTTGTTTCCCCAGTTCAAAAGGCTTCTCCTTTCCTTTGAAATGCCTATTGCCGGTTCAATACACATCTATCCTCTTCTCTTCGGGAGATGGCAGAATCCATGGGATATGTTTGAAACATTCCATTTATGAATATGATATAAATGGATTCTGACACTGAAAGAGTTTCACAAAAGGATGATAATATCTTTAATTCTATACATCTATATACCCTCCTCCTTTCAGAAACACCAAATTCTATTGTCTGATATTTGGTGCAAGAGAAAACGAATCCTTATTGAAGTAGTTTGGCCTGAATGGGTGATTCTTCAATATTGGTCGTACATTTTTAGTTCTATTTTTCTCATCCACTCACAATTAAAAACTAATTAAAACTGAACAGGTCTCTCTCTCTCTCTCTCCCCTCCCTCTCCCTCTCCCTCTCTCTCTGCGATATGGATAACAATTTCCTGATTATGGTCCTTTTTGTGAAAGATGAGCTTTCCATGGGAAATTCTTCTCCGTGCATGAAGGAGGCTTTGCAACAGAGCCTGGCACTAAATTTCTAACTGACCTTGCAAATAGTAGAATTGCTGTCATTAGGGGAAAGTGTCATTATGACAATTGTTCCATCGCTAATAAGAGTTAGGTGAGAGCAGGCTCAGTTTTGGCTCATAAGGAGAGAGATGTTGAAGCAATTATTAGGGTCACAGACCAGCATTACACATAAGAACCATTAAAATAATAATGAAAAAAGGGGGGGGAGATAATATACTACAATTAGTGGTGGATTGTCAGTGGGCAGTCTGCTTAATTTTGCAGACAGTATAACAAAATTTAGCTACCTTGAAAGAGACTACATGGGACTGATCTGATAACAGCAACTGTATATAAAAAAAAACATCAGTGTTCCCCGAGTAATTTATCAGGTGAGGTTTTATGCAATCTGTGAATCCTTATAGAAGGTACACAGTATAGTAGGATCCAAAACTGCTGTGGGGATTGCATTGCAGCGTGCTAAAATTAGTGCCCTTCAAAGTTTGGGGACAGTAATATGGCTCAATAAAATAAAAAGCTGGAAAATGTCCTCTCATATAATTTTGTTGCTGTGTGGAAAGTCGCCCCCCCCCAAAGAAGGAAATATTAAAAGGGCAGAAAAATATATTTCCTCAAAGGATCATAAAGAGGCAGAAAAGCATGCCCAGTTTTCTTAATAGCCCCAAGTCTCCCTCGCTCAAGCAGAAACCAGCTCTGTAGAAATGCAGGTGATAATCTCATCAGAAAGAGTGGTGTCAGAAAACTGGGATTAGGAAGAAATATCCCTAGAATCAACACCAAAAATCTAAGGGTCATCGGCCACAGCCCCAGGGAAGCAGGATATAACCCTTGGGACTTAACAGGATTAACCCATCACCATCAGAATACCAGAAAGGCAGACTCAGACTCAGGTCAAAGTTCATGCCACGGGAACAACTCCAAACAAAAGGCTCAAGAAGGTATAAAACCCCACTCCCTACATGTGCTCGCTCTCTTTTCTTCCAGAGCCATCTTTCTGTCTGGCTCTCCTCTTCCATAAACTGCAACCTTCTTCCTAAAGCAGTCACCATGTTGTTTATTCCCGGCTTGGACTGAACCATGATGAAGGCTTTTCTTTCAAAAGATGGATAGATCTGGTTTGGAAGAAAATAGTTTTCCATTCAGTGAACTTGCCAATGGAAGCTTTGAGTAAGTCTCTCAAGATAGGATCTTCTGCTTGAGCGGGGGAGGGGAACTAGAAGACCTCCAAGGTCCCTTCCAACAATGATGATGATGATGATGATGATGATGATGATGATGATGAAGAAGAAGAAGAAGAAGAAGAAGAAGAGGAGGAGGAGGAGGAGGAGGAGGAGGAAGAAGAAGGAGGAGGAGGAGGAGGAGGAAGAAGAAGAAGAAGAAGAAGAAGAAGAAGAGGAGGAGGAGGAGGAGGAGGAGGAGGAGGAGGAGGAAGAAGAAGAAGAAGAAGAAGAAGAAGAAGAAGAAGAAGAAGAAGAAGAGGAGGAGGAGGAGGAGGAGGAGGAGGAGGAGGAGGAAGAAGAAGAAGAAGAAGAAGAAGAAGAAGAAGAAGATAGATAGATAGATAGATATGCTAGTGCCTGCTTCAAAAAGTAATCTAGATAAACCCTAAAACATGGTAGTTGTAGAAGTGGTAGACCGGCTCTTAATCAGCAAATGTCCATTTGTAGAGTCTCCAGTGTCTCTTTTGCAATTTATTACCCCAGGTAAGCCACCCGAAGATGTGTCTGATGGGAAATTACCTCTTCACTGTGTCTTGGTAGAGTCCAGAAGTCAAACAGCAAGGATTGTACAAAGAGATCCCCATTTCTGACTGCCATCCTTTCTGCTTTTCCTTTCACCTATCTTTTGGGGCTTTTTTTTTGGAAGAGCCAATTTGAATGGAAGCTGTGGGGAAAAAAACCATCTCCTAATGATATTTTGCATTTTTAATAGTTGCATGGCGCTTTGAAGATTTAAAATGCTACCGGTGATGGAACATCTCTGCGTAATCTCCTTTCATCTTGAAAGCATTCCATAATGCTTCTAATAGAAGAGAACTACAGCTCTTTCACAATCCATCACCATTCACTCAGATGGAGAAGCTGTAAGGAAAAATGAAAGCTCACCCAGCCTGGGGATTAAGAGATATTCAAGACAACGGCCACAATTTAAGATGTTCAAGTTTTAAAGCAGCAATTCACCCCCTACTGAAATCTTTAAATCTTTGATGAACAGGATATTTTGGGCAGGGGGAGAATTTATTAGCCCCTCTGGTAAGAAGTAATGCCAAGTTCTGATTCTGATTGGCTATCAGCTCTGATTTTTGAATCAGGCTATTGCTGGAAAATGCAAACCCATTTTGAGAGGTTCACGCTGAAAGAATTCAATGAGATTGAATGCAAAACAGACACACATTGATACTTCTCGTGTGCACAGACTCCATTTTGTTTTTCAGCACAGAATTTGGAAAGCTCCTTGCAATTGAGCAAAGAAAGTTGGTGGAGACGGAAGTCATAGCAGGATACAAGGAAGTAGTTTCTTGACTTTTTTCCTCCCAGCTTATTTATAGTTGTGTGGTTCTTTGCATTTCATCTTCCTTATGAAGTTGAGGGTTTGAAACGGAGATGAGCACCGGCCCCTAGAGTCGGAAACGACTAGCACGCATGTGCGGAGGAACCTTTACTTTTACCTTATGTTGTAGTAGTAGTGATAGACCTCTGCTTCAACAGACTTGGTGCTTAATGTGTGTTCTTGTGCAGCTATGATCAATGCTTCAGTGTTGTCTTTTAGTCCCATTCTCTCCAGTCACTGGTAGGATTCTCCTTCAGTTATGCATTGGTGATAAATCCTATGCAGGGCCTTGTCTTGCTGTGGCACTTCCTATGCTTGCTTGATCTTCCTCCAATATACATAAAAGCCACTCCTTCTTAGAAGTGTATACAACTCTGTGTAATTGCAATTCTTCTGCAGGCTTCACAAATGGAGAATGCTTCAATGGCCAGGACATAAATAAAGGAGTTTGCTGTCACAAGATGGAAAATGGCCACTGGCTTATATAACTTTGAAAGGAGATAACGCTGACATGAAGGATAGGCACATCACCAGCAATTAACTGTGATGGCTAAGTCAATATCCCATATTTGGAAGACAGACAACTCAGAATCAATAGCAGTTGCTGAAAATGAAAAGTTTTGCCTTTGCATTGTGCTTATAGAATTCCAATAAGCAGCTGGCTATACTGTATGGAATGAAAAGATGCTCACTCTTATAGTTGGACGTGTTTTGTGAGGAACAAAAAAAAAATGGGTCCCCATACAGAAGACCCAAAATACTGATTTATTGCTAAAGCCTATGCACAGGAATCCTCTCAGACTAATGGTTTATACCTAGATAACACTAGATAAGGGTCAATGGCATTCAAAGAGGTTTCTTGTGACTACATAATGATTCTAAACTAATATCTCATTTAACTCCTCGCCCTGGCTCTGCCAATCTCTCTCCTTCAATTTTTCATCCTTTTTTTCCATTTAGTTGTTAAAGATTGTAATAAGTGCCTGACAAGGAAATGTTTTTCATTGTGCAAGTGCTCTGAAGTTTGGCTTCCCAAACTTC
Organism: Vipera berus; assembly: GCF_964194415.1. Lineage (NCBI taxonomy): Eukaryota > Metazoa > Chordata > Lepidosauria > Squamata > Viperidae > Vipera > Vipera berus. The sequence goes on along the minus strand of NC_138207.1, from coordinate 99,238,642 downwards.
AACAATTACTCTAGGGAAGACTTCATGGGGAATCTCTCCATGAGGGGAACATCAACACTGACAATATGGTAGATGGGACAGTGCAATGCAAGGTCTTCCCCTTTTAAAAGTGTGTGTGTGTTTGTGTGTGAGCCCGTGTGCATGACAATGCACATGTAAAAGAGGCATAGCATGGAATGGTTTATAGATATAGACTGTGTGAATAAGTATGATGCAATATGGGACTGATTTATACAAAAGGCTTTTTAAAAAGTAGCTGAATAAATGCACTGTATCATAAATATATACGTCTTGAATAATATTTTTGATAGATTTTTGTCTTCCTTGCAATACCAATTTGCATTATACAAGTGTATAGAGAATGGTAACTGCTTATTGTTATAATGACATATCTTTCTTTCTTGTCTTTTTTATTGCATGTTTTCACATATTCTTTTTCCATTCTCTTTAACAATGTATGTATTGCCATCACTATCACTATTATTTTGCTGTGTTTTGCTTTTTTTTTTTTTGCTCTTTGGGTTATTAATTAAAAAGCAATAGTGTCAATAAATAAGGTTGGGACTTCTGTGGTGTTGACATAATATCCAATAGCAAACTTGCTCAGTTCAGCTAGTTTTATGTCCACATTTGAGTTGCTAGCTTTAACTTCAATAGATATTTAAACGGAGGCTCTTTTCAACCATGAAATGCCAACTTTCCATTTAAATGATGTCGCTGTTTCTCAAAAGTCACACTGCCTGGGCACAAGGGCCAGAAGTACAAGTGGAATCTAAGCAGGTGAGAACTATATTCCAAATACACAGAATAGTAGTACAGATAAGAATTTTTTCCCCCATATAAATAAATGTTACACTAGGTTTCATCAAATAGACTTCATGCACGGTTTTTTGCTTGCAAAATGTCTCGTAAATCAATTCATATACTATGTATAAACCTCACAATGGTTTCTCCTATCAGAAATCTATCTATCAAAAAACCAGCTTAGCAAAGAAACTAAATTAGAAAATGTCTTCTGGAATTTATCTGCAGAAGAAGCCAGCTTAGCTACAACCCACCAGTTGTTATGCTGTTGTGTCTTGTGAGTCAACCTATCAGGATTTGGTAACTCAGGCCTTACTCCTCTGCTCTGGAACCTGAAAATCACCACATATGGATTTGCTCATGAGTTTTGCCTGGCTGACAAAGACGGTTGAGGAAATATAATTTAGCTAGGCAGAGGCATAATCCTGCATTGCCATCCAGTAGGATAAACCTCTTTTGCTTATCTTTTATTGGCATGTATCGGTATCAGCTAGTTATCAGGAGAGATGTATATATGATTGAGTGTTTCTGTGGGTGGGTGGGTTTAGAGGCATGTGTGCATGGATGGGGTGTTGAAATCTGTTATATCTGATGAAAAGCTGATAGATGGAATCCATCCATCCATCCATCCATCCATCCATCCCTCTATCTCTATCTCTATCTCTATCTCTATCTCTATCTCTATCTCTATCTCTATCTCTATCTCTATCTCTATCTCTATCTCTATCTCTATCTCTATCTCTATCTCTATCTCTATCTCTATCTCTATCTCTATCTCTATCTCTATCTCTGTCGTCTATCTATCTATCTATCTATCTATCTATCTATCTATCTATCTATCTATCTATCTATCTATCTATCTATCATCTTTCCACTGAGCCCTGGTGGTGCTGTGGTTAGAGTGCAGTACTGCAGGCTACTTCTGCTGACTGCCAGCTGCCTACAGTTCACTGGTTCGATTCTCAATGGCTCAAGGTTGACTCCGCCATCCATCCTTCTGAGGTCAGTAAAATGAGGACCCAGATTGTTGGGGGCCAGATGCTGACTCTGTAAACTGCTTAGAGAGGGCTGTGAAGCACTGTGAAGTGGTATATATCTCTAAGTGCTATTGTTATTGCTATTGCTAACCATCCATCCATTCATCCATCCATCCATCATCTACTCAATAAAAAGGACTTCAAGGAAGGAAAAAAAAAATAATAAAAACTACAACACAGTTGATAAAATGCTAAGATATGGACAGTGACACCCCAAAGCATGGGCAAGGTGTTTCTAAAGAGCCAGTTTGGTGTAGTGGATAAGGCATTAGGCTAGAAATTGTGAGGAAGTGAGTTCTAGTCCTCTCGTGGGCACAAAGCCAATTGAATTACCTTTGGCCAGTCATTCTCTCTCAGCCCTAGGAAGGGGGCAATGGCAACCACTGCTGAAAAACCTTCCCAAGAAAACTTCAGGGACCTGTTCGGGCAGTCTCCAATAACTGAACACAATGGAACAGAAGAAAGAAAAATTCTCAAACTCGACAGGGCAACTGAGAACAGTTTTTCCCACAATTCCCCAGTTCCAATAGCTTTATTTGGGCAAGACAGTCCATAAAAGGTAGATTCAATACATAGCTAAATAACAAGATAGATAGATAGATAGATAGATAGATAGATAGATAGATAGATAGATAGATAGATAGATAGATAGATAGATAGATAGATAGATAGATAGAAAAAATAGATAGATAGATAGATAGATAGATAGATAGATAGATAGATAGATAGATAGATAGATAGATAGATAGATAGATAGATAGATAGATAGATAGATAGATAGATAGATAGATAGATAGATAGATAGATAGATAGATAGATAGATAGATGGAAGGATGGATGGATGGATGGATGGATGGATGGATGGATAGATAGATTAGATTAGATTAGATTGATACATAGATAGATTAGATAGATAGATAGATAGATAGATAGATAGATAGATAGATAGATAGATAGATAGATAGATAGATAGATAGAAAGATAGATAGAAAGATGAGAGAGAGGGAGGGAGAGAGAGAGAGATTTTAGATTGCAAAGTGAAACAATTTATTGGTTAATTATACCCCTCAAACTAGGGGTGTGAGTGGTTTGTACATTTGTATTTCACAAGTTAACAACTTTCTATTCACATGCAGAAATAACTTAAGAGAGACATGGGGAAGCTGAAAGGTATATTAAACATAAACAAGAGGCTGTGTAAGGGATAGTGATGGTTCTTGTGTAATTTTTGCCCAGTTCTCTAGCATTTGACCTTTTCAAACAGTATTTTTCAACATTGGCAGCTTCAAAGATGTATGGACTTCAGCTCCCAGAATTCACCAGCCACCCAGGATTCTGGGAGTGGAAGTCCAAACATCTTAAATTCACCAAGTCTGGAAAATACTTGCTATAGGGGGAAAAAAAACAAACCTCAGCTTCATTTTATCTATCTTGTCTTAGGTACATTTCAGCAGCAGATGCAATATCAGATTCACTGACTGTTTCAAAGTCCACCCTCCATCTGAACACGTGATGCCAATGTGATGCAAATGGTAGTTATGGGTCTGCAAAGCACCTTGACACCAATAATATTTTTCTTGTGGTAGAGAGCATGAATGTCTTCCAAGTGTTCAGATTTTTTTCTCTCTCAAAATTCTTTCGAAAGCTATTTGCCAATTTCGACTTCATGTCACATTGGGTGGAAGGGAAACACTGCTATTATTGCTGCAAAGATAGTCTGCATTATTTATTCATACATATGTATGATTTCCATTCACCTTCTTTCCCAGAGGGCATGAAAGAGGCTTACCAGGAAAAAAAAACACCCACTAAACTCTGATAAAAATAGCTTGGATCACTATTAATTCAAACTGAAAAGGAGTAGCTGAAAAGGAAGCCACTGACACTCTGCCTAAAAACAGAAAACATGTTATGGAACCACATCTCACAGTTTGGGAAAAACACGGAAGTTCTCATGTGTCTCATAACAAATGTTGGAAAATGAAAGAGTCCATTTCTTGCTGATCTAAGACCTGGATACATCGGTACCAAAGTAGGTAATCCTTTACTTTACTTTACTTTCCCAACTTCCTAACTTCTAACAGAGGAATAGAATCAAAATCAAAATCACGTGAAGTACTAATACCACTTTACAATGCTTTGGTAAGGCCACACCTGGAATACTGCATCCAGTTTTGGTCACCACGATGTAAAAAAGATGTCGAGACTCTAGAAAGGGTACAGAGAAGAGCAACAAAGATGATTAGGGGGCTGGAGGCTAAAACATATAGGGAACGGTTGCTGGAATTGGGTATGTGTAGCTTAATGAAGAGAAGGACAAGGGGGGACATGATAGCAGTCTTCCAATATCTCAGGGGCTGCCCCAAAGAAGAGGGAGTCAAGCTATTCTCCAAAGCACCTGAAAGCAGGACAGGAAGCAACTGATGGAAACTAGTCAAGGAGAGAAGCAACCTAGAACTAAGGAGAAACTTCCTGACAGTTAGAACAACTAACCAGTGGAACAACCTGCCTCCAGAAGTGGTAAATGCTCCAACACTGGAAGTTTTTAAGAAGAGACTGGACAGCCATTTGTCTGAAATGGTATAGGGTTTCCTGCCTTAGCAGGGGGTTGGACTAGATGACCTCCAAGGTCCCTTCCAACTTATTATTATTATTATTATTATTATTATTATTATTATTATTATTATTATTATTATTATTATTATTATTATTATTATTATTATTATTATTATTATTATTATTAGTTTAGGACTGCAGAACCAATAGCTTCAGGAAACAAGTATCTTACGGGTCAAGTCTCTCAATGCAGGTGTTATGTGCACCCAATATTATACAACGATTGGCAGCCTGTCCCCATTTTACAGCAAATGAAGCTTCTGGATATTTTCAAGCGAGGCTTTAAATAGGGCATATTCAGTGATGGGATTCAGCTAGTTCGCACCAGTTTGGCACAACTGGTAGCTAATTTTTTGTTGCCTGAGCCCAGAATGGACTTCCGGAAGCGGCATCCACACAGAGAACTGGTTGTTCACCTATTTGAATCCCACCACTGGGCATACTGCAGTAGTCAGGTTCAGGATGTTGTTTACTGTTAGATTGTTCATCTGAGACTCACAACAGCCCAGTCAAGGAAACACCAAGACCAGCTCAGTTCTGTCTGGGGCAGTGCCACCCGATCCAGGAGAAGTGGGGGGAAAACCTTGTTAGTGGAAGGTACAAATATCCAAAGCCACTCTGTCTTACGTGGGCTGAATGGAAGCCCTTTGCACCCTATCCACTGACAGCCTCCAGGCCCCGAGACAGGATGTCCATAGCATTGCTCAGGCAACCCAGGATGGAGAGATACAGCTGGCTATCATAAGCTTATTGATGATACTTCCCCCCCCTCGTTGGATCACTTCTCACCGCGACCTCGTGTAGGTGTTAATAGGGGAGGAGTGAGAGAGCCCAGCCTAAGGAACTTCACAACATCAGGCTGAAGGCTGGATCACTCCCCTCTATCAATACCAAGTGGAGCAACGTTGGCCCAGAAGGATACCATGATCAATAGTATCAAAGGCCACTGAGATGTCAAGAAGCCAAGGACGTTGGCTGCTCCTGCCAGAGGTCATGTAAGAGTGCTATCTGCTTTATCGAAGAAGCAGGCGAGACAGCAAGTTGAACAACTTAACTTTATTTACGAACCAGGCAGACAACAGAAGAACGTGGCTTCTATTTATACTGTCAACTGTCAATAGGTTAGCCAATCAGGGCTGAGCTGGTTTCCCGCGCCGTTTTACTCCGCCAATCGAAGCCGGCTGGATTTGACAGCTCGGAGCTGTCATCGGCAGCGCGTGCTGTTACCAGGTGATTTTGACAGCCGAGAGCTGTCAGTCGGTTGGCGCCTGCGTGGTTTGGTCCGGCAGCTTTTGACAGCTGTCAAAAGCTGCCGCGGTTTTACCTCAGCCCTGTTTAACACATATATATAACATTAATAATAAGTGAATACACAACACCCCTTACCCCTCCCTCTGATTGAGTTGATATTTCCCAACTATTTCTTTTTTGGGTTTCCCCATTCGTATTCTTCCAAATAGGCGGGGGGTCTTTTTATTCTTTCGGAGCGCCGGGGTGTTGACTCTGCAGGTCGTTCCCTTTCCCCAGGTGTATCGGAATCTGGCTCGGGGGGCAAGGGACTTGGCTCCGCTGTTTCAGAATCGTTTTGTGTGGGGTCTTGTTGTGGAGCAATTTGATCGGGGGGGTATTGGTGTGGTAATGTTTGCGGCAGGGGTTCTGCATGCATTTCGTTGTTCCCCCTTTCCCCCATATTTTGTGGGCTGCGCCGCCGTAGTTGGTCGATGTGTCTGCGGATTTGGGCATTGTTGCCTGTGTCAATGACGTATGATAGGGGACCCGTTTGTTTCATGACAACCCCTTGTGTCCATTTATTGCCCCCTCCATAGTTCCTGGCCCAGACAGCTTGCCCTGTGCTGAGAGTTCTGTATTGGAGGGGAAGCTCTGGGTCTAGAGGGGATCTGTCGGGATGTAAACGGTCCAATCTGGTGGTTAGTCTCTTGCCCCAGCGGAGTTCTGCTGGAGACTTTCCTGTAGTTGTGCAGGGGGTCGTGTGTTGAGCCAAAAGGAATTGAGCCAGTCTGCGGTGCCAGTCGCCGGTGATGATTTTCCGCAGTGCCTCTTTGGTTGACTTCACCATCACCTCTGCCAAGCCGTTAGTGGATGGGTGAAACGGAGCTGTGGTGGTGTGCCTAATAGAGTTCGCCGTTGTGAAACTCTGGAATTCGTAGGAAGTAAATTGGGGGCCGTTATCGGAAACTATCACATCTGGAAGCCCATGTGTTGCAAACAATCCCCTTAAAACCTGTATTGTGGCTGCCGAAGTTGTGCTAGTCACTGGGGCCACCTCAAGCCATCTTGAATAGCTATCCATGACTATTAGGAACGTTTGTCCCTGGAATGGCCCTGCAAAGTCTATGTGGATGCGTGACCAGGGTGTCTTTGTAGTTTCCCATCTGTGTATGGGAGCTTGGGGCTGGGCTGCTCTGACAAGTTGGCAGGGATAGCAGCCGGCTACATGTGCTTCTATCTGCTTGTCTAATCCTGGCCACCAGATGTAGCTTCTGGCCAGAGCCTTCATTTTGACGGTTCCTGGGTGGCCTTCATGGAGGCTTTCTAACACCTTTAGTCTGTGCTTCTCAGGTATGATTACCCTGCTGCCCCATAATAAACATCCTTGATGGGTGGATAATTCTTTTTGTTTTAAAATATAAGGTTGGAATTCTGGGTCTGGCGGTGTGGATTGCCAGCCAGACGTGACATAGCCTAAGACTCTCCCTAGTGTTTTGTCTGCAGCAGTGGCTGCAGAAATGTCCTTAACAGATAATGGGCATTCCGGAAGTTCTGAGATAGCCAGTATCTTCCCAGCTGGTGCTGGGTCTGGGTCGATGATCGGTTGGGGTAGTCTGCTAAGCCCGTCAGCATGGCCCATGGTTTTCCCTGGTTTGTATTCTAAATTGTATGAATAGGCTGACAAAAAGGTAGACCATCTCAGGATGCGGGGAGATAATATTTGGGGCGTTAGTTTGTTTACAGTAAAGATTCCTAATAGGGGCTTATGGTCCGTAAAAATGGTAAAGGGTCGGCCATATAGGTAGTCATGAAACTTTTTTACGCTAGCCACTATAGCTAAAGCCTCTTTATCGATCTGAGCGTAATTGCGCTCAGGTTTTGACAGCGTTCTGGAATAGAACGCTACAGGGGTTTGCGTACCTTCCTTAGTTAGGTGGCTTAGGACTGCTCCGATGCCGTAGGGAGAGGCATCGCAAGCCAGACATAAGGGTAGCTGTTCGTTGAACAGGGCTACAGTTGCATTGCTAGTTAGTAATTTTTTTAGTAGATTAAAACTTTTATCGTGTTGAGGTGACCAATTCCAGGGTTTGCCTTTATCTAATAGCCTGTGGAGGGGTTCAGTGATGGAGGCTTTATGAGGCAGGAAGGTATGATAAAAATTAACTAACCCTAGGAAGGCTTGTAGTTCCTGTTTATTTTTAGGGGTTGGTGCTGTTTTAATGGCTTTAATTTTTGTTTCAGTGGGGTGAATTCCCTTAGCGTCAATTTTAAATCCTAAAAACTCTGTTGATGGCACCCCGATGGAGCATTTGTCTCGTTTTAATTTGAGGCCAGCCTCCCTGAATCTAAGGAGTACTTTGTTAATTTGTCAGCTAAGTCTTTTTCTGATTTCCCTGCAATTAGGATGTCGTCGAAATATGGACAGACCCCAGGGATCCCTTTAAGTGTTTTTTCCATGATTTCTTGGAAGATCCCTGGGGCTGCAGAGATGCCGAATTCGGAAGGCGGTTAATTTTAAATGCTCCTTTGTGGGTGACGATTGTCTGAGCTAAGGCGGTGTCAGGGGTGACAGGCAGCTGTAAATACGCCTGCGCCAAGTCTAACTTAGCAAAAATGGCGCCTGACTTAATGGCCGCGAGGATGTCTTTGACAGCCGGGACCGGGTAGGCATGGGCATTTAATGCGCGGTTGAGTGTCGCTTTATAATCGGCACATAATCTTATTTGGCCATTTGGCTTAATTGGGGTCACTATGGGTGTCTCCCACTGTGCCCCTTCTATTGGTTCTAGGACTCCTAAGTTCGTTAATCGGTCTAGTTCGGTTTCTATTTTTTCTCTTAAGGCGAAGGGTGTTGTGACTCAGGGCCAGCCTGTGGTTTCGGCAGCCGGCTCAGATGTGTCGGAGGACTCAGATGAGGGGGAGGAGGACCGTGTGGGAGACGAACCGGTTGATGATGGCGTGGAGGCTTGGCAGAGTTCCCAGCCGGGGCCCTCTTCTCAGCTGCGTGAGCCCGATAGTGCGGAAGATGATGACCCACAGCTGGCCCTGTTCAAGGACGCCCGACGCAGGAGGCAGTCGAGCAGGAACAAACAAAGAAAGAATGTGGGACTCCTCGGGAGGAGGCACAGGGAGACCACGCCCTGAGCTCTCTATAAAAGGAGTGTTTGGGGAGGGGCTGGTTGCTGAAAGCAACTTTTCCGCTTGAGAAGACAAGCTCTAGTGTTTTTGTTAACTGCGTAATTAAATCTTGGCAGAAGCCTTTTAGCCTTGGACGCTCTCCAGTCTCTTCTTTTGAATAGGGGTTTGCTAGAAGAGGGCTGGTTCAGAACAAAGGGAACTCTTCTTGCCTTGATTCTGACTGGCATTACATTTGGGTTTAGTTTTAATGATACAGGCGGTCCTGTGTACTTCCCTAGCGAGCTGTCAAAAACATCTGCGAATTGAAGGCAGACGGATTCTAAGTTTGACAGCTGAATGGCGTTGACGCCTGTCAACGCTATCCCTAGCGCCTCAAACCAGTCCAGTCCTAGCAGGCTGGTCCTGTTTTCCTGGGTCACTAGTATAGGAAGGGGTCCATTAAATTGTTTGAACTCCACTGGGACGGAAGCCTTTCCCCGGAGTTCAATGGGCGTTTTTTGAAAATCCGCTAGGCGGAGTTTGGTGGATCGAAGGGCGGGCCGTTTTCTACTGCGGTTACAAATGTCCCTGTAAGTTTGCCACGAAATGAGTGAGACGGAGGACCCGGAGTCCACTTCCATCTCACAGGGAATTCCATGAATCAGTACGTCCACCTTGACTTTGGGCTTAAGAATGCTGTGGACTGTGTATTTCCCCGCCCTTCCCCTCACGTTTAGCACTAGGGGTTTGGAATTGTGCCTGGCCCTGGGTGTGTGCTGGTTCATACCTGCGGACGTCACCTCCAGTTCATGCAGATTTTCTCGGCTCCGGCTGCGGCACACGGCTTTGAGGTGACCTGTCTTTCCGCATCCATGGCACTTGGCACTGCGGAACCGGCACGCTGCTCTCGGGTGGCTTCCGCCGCAGCTGGCACATTTAGCCCTGTTTGGCTGGTAGTTAGCGCCCCTCTGGTTGTTGGCAGGGCCCCCTCTGTTGCTGCGTTGCAGCCTGAGCTTTTCAAACCGCCGCTGTACAGCATCGATGTCCATGGAGACGTCGTCATCTTCTGGACCGCTAAAACCGCCGTCCTCCTGATGCACGGACCCACTGGGCCCGCTGTCAGGTGAACGTTGGTTATCCCCGTGGCTGTCCTCGTAGGCAATGACTTCCCTCGCCACATCAGCCATTGTCAGTTCGGGCTTGGCGATCAGCTTTCTCCTCAGCCGCTCATCTTTGAGCCCTATGACGATTTGGTCCCGGATTCGGTCCTCTAAGTCCGGGAACCGACATCGCCGTGCGGCGTGTCTGACCCGGGTTATAAAGTCATTGGCGGGCTCGTCAGGGAGCTGTAGTCTTCGGGCGAAATTTACCCTCCAGAAGAGCTCTGACTTGGTGGGCATGAAGTATTTACTCAGCCCCTCGGTGAGATCAGCGTAGGAGATGGTGGCGATTGGTTCTGGACTGAAGAGTCCCACAGCGGCATCATAGACAGCGGGCCCGCTGAGCCAGAGGAGGGTGGCCGCCTTCGCCCGGTCGTCCGTAATTTTCTTTACCACCAGGTATCCTTCTACCTGGCCCAGATGAGATTCCCAGCATTCTGGGTGGCGGGTGTTGAACTCTCGAATGTGGCCATGGTTCGTCATGCTGTCTGTCTAGCCGTGGGTGCAGCTGCTTGCGTTATAGGGGAGTTTGGCTCCCGAGTGACTTCAGCGAGTGACTAGCTCAGGCTAAGGGAAAAAATCTCTTCTCCCCTTAGGCGGTGACTTCAGCTATGCAAGCAGGCATCCCACCTTCGTCGCCAGTGCTTTATCGAAGAAGCAGGCGAGACAGCAAGTTGAACAACTTAACTTTATTTACGAACCAGGCAGACAACAGAAGAACGTGGCTTCTATTTATACTGTCAACTGTCAATAGGTTAGCCAATCAGGGCTGAGCCGGTTTCCCGCGCCGTTTTACTCCGCCAATCGAAGCCGGCTGGATTTGACAGCTCGGAGCTGTCATCGGCAGCGCGTGCTGTTACCAGGTGATTTTGACAGCCGAGAGCTGTCAGTCGGTTGGCGCCTGCGTGGTTTGGTCCGGCAGCTTTTGACAGCTGTCAAAAGCTGCCGCGGTTTTACCTCAGCCCTGTTTAACACATATATATAACATTAATAATAAGTGAATACACAACACTATCAATCTGTCTCAGTCCCTCACTTGGTCATATTATTGACCGCTGTGGTTCTCCCACATTTGTATCGTTTTTGCCTCTTCTTCCTTTTTAACCGAGGTGTTCTGAACCAGCCAACTACCGGCCTTGTAATAAGGCAAACCCCTATTCAAACAGTAGAGGTTGGAGAGCGTCCAAGGCTGAAAAGCGTCTGCCAAGATTTATTAGTCAATTAACAGAACAAGAAACAAAAACACTGGAACTTGAATCCTCAAGCGGAAGGGTTGCTTTCAGCAACCAGCCCTTCCCCAAACACTCCTTTTATTTAGAGTTCAGGGCGTGGCCTCCCTCTGCCTCCTCCCGAGGAGACCCGCAGCCTTTCTCTGCTTGGTCCTGCTCGACTGCCTCCTGCGTCGGGCATCCTTGAACAGGGCCAGCTGTGGGTCATCATCCTCCGCACTATCGGGCTCACGCAGCTGAGAAGAGGGCCCCGGCTGGGAGCTCTGCCAAGCCTGCAAGCCATCATCAGCCGGTTCGTCTCCCACACACTCCTCCTCCCCCTCATCTGAGTCATCCGATACATCTGAGCCGGCTGCCGGGCCCACAGGCTGGCCCTGAGTCACAACACGAGGATAGCCAACTTTTTAGCCTTTCTTTGAAGCTACCGCGTGTGCCAAGGCGTTCGGGAGTGGAGATATAAATCCGGATATCATCAACATGCTGAGGATGCCTCACCCTGAATGTCATCAGATCGCCTCCCATTAGGGGCCTCGTGTAGAAGAGGAGAGAGAATGGAGCCCTGGAGCAGTCCACAAGGTAGGCGCACCAAGCATCCACGCAAACCCTTCTCACAACATGATTATCCCATGAATTCTTGCAGGGGGAATATTTGGCTTGTTTCATAACTAGTTCCTAGATCCTTCTCCATCAGTTGGGATTTGGTCAGGAGGCGCTCCTTGGTGGTGAAATCAAACCATCAAACTTTTAGAGGTTCGTTCTGGCCTGTTAGATCTTCAGAGTAAGTTCTATATTGGGGAGGCTTACGGTTTTGGCCGCTCTTTGTTGGCAGTTGTTTTTCTCTGAAAATATATAAAATAGGCTAGCGGACAGATGCTAGGTATTCCTAGAAGATGACCAAGTGGGTGGCAAGATTTTTCACGCCTGACACGATTTCTTTCATGTTAAATGTAACCTGAATGCTGAAAGTTGCTGACTGGGTTAATTAACTCTCCTTGGGTGTTTCTGCAACACTAACCCCTCCTTAACCTAGTTAAGCATGTGGTGTGAACTGGGCTATGATGTGCAACCAGCTGTTGTAACTACATGCAGATTAGAACCGCCCACACCCGCAAAATATTTCACCAAATGTTATTTCTTCCTCATCCCTTGGAGAGCAGTTTGTTTTCATCGGAAACCCGGGAGAAATATTAACTACAGCGTTAAACAGAATACTTTATTTTTCTTCTTCCTAGTTTCCAGTATCCTGTTGAAAATGCAACAGTCCCAGCCTCTCTTTCTGGCATAGCTCACCAGAGAAAAAGAGCCACATGCGAGATTCTTGCAGCTTATCTTCTTAGTGCTCCAATATTGACAAATACGCTCTGCTGGCACCTGATTTGTGTTTGATTGGATGCAGGCACTGGCTATGCATTTCCACCTCAACTGATGTCAGAGGAATTTACATGGGTGATTACTCCCTGACCGTGCTTATCCATCATCATAATGGCAAGGTGTCACCATCCCGGTAAACCCAAAGAGAAAAGATCACCCAAACTCTTTTGGCTTCCTGGAAGGGTGCAATAACCTTCACCGATTGATTGATTTATTCATTATTTATACAACTTTGATCTCGCCGGTGCTTGGTGCCTCTGTTTTTATGTCTTGTTTGGCTTTGCTTCAGATGACTGCATGACTTCGGGGACTTGCTTTGTGGGAGCAGCTGTACACCGCAGCTGTAACTAGGGTATGAAGCATAGCAGACAATCACCATTTGGTTTTTTTCTGAGCCAAAGAAATATTCATCCTTTCTATCTAATCTCACTTCATGACCTAGCTCATCTTTCTTTCCATCTTTCCCTCTCCCCCCCTCTCTCTGATGAGCAATTCCAAAACAATTTATACCACTTATAATCACCCGGTATACTGATTTTATTATTGGTAACTACTGTTTTATATTTTCTGTAATACATCTGTTTGCTGCCACTAGGTCAGTCTATTCCCTGAAGCAATGGATGGAAACCAATTCATGGAGAGAAGCAACCTAGAACTAAGGAGGCATTTCCTGATATGACCCAGGTGGTCCATGCAAGACAAGCCTCTAAATCAGGAGTGTCAAATTGCCGGCCCATGGGCTAGATCCATCACCAGGAAACTGCAGCCACCCCATTGCCGGCAATGGGGAAAAAGCACCAATACGTTGACAGCTCTAAAGAGTTCTTTGTTTCTCTCTTTTTTTATTAAAGAGTTTTACAGATACATTTTAAACATAAAAAGCATAAAACCCCATCCCCCCACCCCCACCCAATTCCCCCTCCCTCCCCCCCCCCGACTTCCCAGAGCAAATACAGGGTATTGACCCTAACAATCTATAATATGCAAACTAACTATAATAACACTTTAAGTCCTATCGCACTTTCACTCTCCTTAAAAATAACTAAATAATAACAAATCTTCTAAATCTAATACTCATTCAAATGCTAAATGAAACTTTTTGGTCCCATATTTATTCTGAATATAATCAATCCATCTTCTCCATTCCAAAATATATCTTTGTTGCGAATGGTCTTTCAAATATGCTGAGATTTTCGCCATTTCTGCCAGGTTCGAAACTTTTAAAGTCCATTCTTTTAAAGTTCTTGGTTTCTCTTAAACAAACTTCCAGCCAATGACCCTTCAAGAACCAGTAAGGATCCACCCTCAGTCCCCCAAACAACAGCCCCTATAGTACCAAGAAAGTCCACAGAGCAGGAGCATGCTCACAGGACTTGGTCAGGTTCCAAGTTCAATCCACCAGGCAGGGTCCAGGCACAAGACCAGGGCATTCCTCAGAGCAAGAAAAAGGTTCTCTGGGTTTGCCTATGGTCCATTCTCCTTGCCCTTGGATCAGTGGACCAGGCAGCTGTTCCTCATCAGAGGAGATTGGCTGCCAATCAGCACCACTGCTGGTCATTAGCTGATCCTCCCCTGTGTCTGTGCAGGCAGGCAGCTCTCCAGACCACCTCCACCAATCCTTGAGGGGCCCAGGACAGCATTGTCCTCATCCTCTTGAGTGCCTTCTCAGTCAGATGGTCCAAGCTCCAAGTCTTCCTCCTCCTTCTCTGAACCCGCCTCTGAGGGGGCCATGACACTTCCTGACAGTTAGAACTATGAACCAATGGAACAACCTGCTGTCACGTTTCCGAGGTATGGGCTTTTCAAGTGACTCTGAGCCATTGTTTACCTTAAAAGTCCTTTATTTAGCCTAATACATTGGCAAATGCTTGCTCGAAGGAAGCTGGAATCTGAAATCTCTGCCCCCTTGCACAATATATTAAAACACAGTTCTCCACCTTTCTAATTTTGTCATTAATCATGTTCTCCAATTAATTTAAAGAATCAGTTTCCCTTCCGTTAGAAAACCCACCAAGTTCTTACCTTCTTTAATTTCAGATGGCCTTGAGGGACAATCCTCCTCTTTCCCCCTCCCAACCTTAATCCAATCTTTTAAAGAAATACAGAAGTTTCACATATGAAATGGCTACTTCTTCATCTCTTGTCAAGCAATAACATTTGATGTTAGCAGCGTTGACACTTGCCTCTAGAAGTTGTGGGTGCTTCAACACTGGAGGTTTTTAAGAAGACATTGGACATCCATTTGTCTGAAATGGTCTAGGGTTTCCTGCCTGAGCAGGGGGTTGGACTAGATGACCTCCAAGGTCCCTTCCAACTCTGTTATTCTATTATTCTGTTATTTTGCATTGACTTACAAGAACAGGAAATGTTGAAAGCAAAGGAGTGGAGAGGAAGAAGAGATGGCTGCATACCGCACGGCTAGAAAACATGGTTGTCCTTGAGGATTGTCCAGAAAGTTAATTGCTGCTTTGAAAAGGATGTTTACCTGATGAATTTAATCATTTTTTTGCAACATCTGGACAGAATCTCTCTCTTTTTTTTTCTTTCCTTCCTCATCTGGTTAATTCTTCATTTCACTTCATTTCTATTCTGTATTCTTCTACCTTCTCTTTCTTCACTTTCTATTACAGCAACTTTCATATCCACCCCATCTTTAAGCAATTCCCACCCATCTCATCACACCTATGATTTATTTATTTATTTATATTGTAAATAGGCAGAGGAAAGTGCGTGTCTGTATTAAAGATGCAATTATACTTATTTGCAGATACTGCTCAATTAATCTTGGGAATTACAAGCAATTAATTCCAATTACAGTTTTGACTTGCCCAGCTCATCTCCTCTCTCCCCCCACTTTTTTTTTTAAAATGCCATTGCTTCTTGAAACACTAGACTTGAATTTTGCACCAGATTTTTGTCTTTTTCCTCTTTTTTATCGTTCTTGGGGGGGGGTTCCAAGTTTAAATTGAAGTACATCATCTTTTCATCGGAATAGATAATTGTAATAACATTTAAGACTTTAAAACCAGGTTTTCTAAAGTGGCATTTTAATATTTCTTCTCATTTGTTTATAATAGATTTTCAACAAAGCAGGATATGAATCAATGGAGCTATTCTTTCCTATATCTACTTTTTTTAAGAAGAAACGAAAATATCTTATGAAGAAAACATAGTAATTAGAAAATGCCATTTGATGTGAAGAGTGTCTCAGAACACTTAGCCCTTTTCTATTCAAATCTTTTTTGAGTGCACAAATTATTCAAGAGCCTATTCAAATGATCTAATTGGTGAGTGGATTACCTTCCTTTGAATCGTTGATTCAAATAGAAAAGCTAATTTGATTTGAATTGAATTGTCAGTTTGAACTTCAGGATCAACTCAGACAGATGTTTCAGTGAAATCAAAAGTGAATTAGATAAACCATCTAATTATCATACTGGCTCAAACGTATCTGATTTGATCAGATCCACTGAATTTGCTTGAAGATACACTTTGAACACTTATTCAGTTGAATTTTCTTTAAAGCAAAGCTTTGAATCAAAGCTTTGCACAACCCAGGAGTTTTACATGTGCAAAATATTTCTTTAGACTATAGTCAGAAGACTATAAGCAAACTCTTAAATGAGAAAAATTGACTGCCAGGATACCGCCAAATCTCTCTGAAACAGTCAAATCAGCATACTTCGGAGGACGAATTTAACAAGTGCCCCCAAATGTTGCATCACTAAGTTGAACTGTTTATAAAAAAATATATTAAAATAAAAAGAAGGACTAGGGGAGGTATGAGAACAGCGTTCCAATATTTGAGAGGCCCCTACAAAGACAGGTTCAAACCATTTCCCAAAGCACCAAAAGGCAAGATGAGAAACAATGGATGGAAATTAATTAAAAGAGAAGCAACTTAGAATTAAGGAGAAATTTCCTAATGGTGAGAGTAATTAACCAATGGGAACGTCTTGCCTCCAGAAGTTGTGGGTTCACGAACTCTGGAAGTTTTTGAGAAGAGTTTGGACAACCATTGTCTGAAATGGTATAAGGTCTCTTGCTTGAGTAAGGGGGTTGGACTAGAAGGCCTCCAAGGTCCCTTCCAACGTTATTGTTCTATGTTCTAATAAAGTGCACAAACAGGATGGATGGAGATAAACAAAAGTGTCGAAAGAAAGAAATGAAAAAGAAAAAAAAACAGAAGAAGCTTCTGATTTGCTTTGCAGCAAATATAAACATTTACAAAATTCTCTTTTCCTCAACAATTACTAAAAACCCAAAATTATCCCTTTTTTCTATTATCCATTTTCCCCCTAATCCTCAAAACTACAAATCATAAGTGCATTTATTTTTTTTCCAGTTTCAGCAAAAATGTCTAGGGGGGGGGGGTTTCAGTCTGAGAGCCAAATTGGGCAGATCTAAATTTCATTTTAAAAAAACAGTGTTCTGCCTCCTTGATCCACTGGGGCCAGAACTAAAGAAGGTCAGCAAGATATGCCAAGGTCACAACGTAGGGGGATAGAGCTAACAGACCACCAATAGCTGTGTCAGACAATTGAATCTTCTGTCTTGTACAGGTGGTCCTTGACTTAAAACAGTTCATTCAGTGACTGTTTGTAGTTACAACATTACTGGAAAAAGTGACTTATGACTGTTTTTCACTCTCATGGCAATTGCATCATCCCCACGGTCATGTGATTAAAATTCAGATGCTGAGGGAAGAGAGGATATTAAAGGGGGTGAGGGAAGAGAGGATATTAAAGGGGGTGAGGGAAGAGAGGATATTAAAGGGGTGAGGGAAGAGATTATATTAAAGAGGGTGAGGGAAGAGAGGATATTAAAGGGGGTGAGGGAAGATAGGATATGAAAGGGGTGAGGGAAGAGAGGATATTAAAGGGGGTGAGGGAAGAGAGGATATTAAAGGGGTGAGGGAAGAGATTATATTAAAGAGGGTGAGGGAAGAGAGGATATTAAAGGGGGTGAGGGAAGATAGGATATGAAAGGGGTGAGGGAAGAGAGGATATTAAAGGGGGTGAGGGAAGAGGACATTAAAGGGGGTGAGGGAAGAGGACATTAAAGGGGGTGAGGGAAGAGAGGACATTAAAGGGGTGAGGGAAGAGATTATATTAAAGAGGGTGAGGGAAGAGAGGATATTAAAGGGGGTGAGGGAAGATAGGATATGAAAGGGGTGAGGGAAGAGAGGATATTAAAGGGGGTGAGGGAAGAGGACATTAAAGGGGGTGAGGGAAGAGGACATTAAAGGGGGTGAGGGAAGAGAGGACATTAAAGGGGGTGAGGGAAGAGAGGATATTAAAGGGGGTGAGGGAAGAGAGGATATTAAAGGGGGTGAGGGAAGAGAGGACATTAAAGGGGGTGAGGGAAGAGAGGATATTAAAGGGGGTGAGGGAAGAGAGGACATTAAAGGGGGTGAGGAAAGAGAGGATATTAAAGGGGGTGAGGGAAGAGAGGATATTAAAGGGGGTGAGGGAAGAGAGGATATTAAAGGGGGTGAGGGAAGAGAGGACATTAAAGGGGGTGAGGGAAGAGAGGACATTAAAGGGGGTGAGGGAAGAGAGGACATTAAAGGGGGTGAGGGAAGAGAGGATATTAAAGGGGGTGAGGGAAGAGAGGATATTAAAGGGGGTGAGGGAAGAGAGGACATTAAAGGGGGTGAGGGAAGAGAGGACATTAAAGGGGGTGAGGGAAGAGAGGATATTAAAGGGGGTGAGGGAAGAGAGGATATTAAAGGGGGTGAGGGAAGAGAGGATATTAAAGGGGGTGAGGGAAGAGAGGACATTAAAGGGGGTGAGGGAAGAGAGGATATTAAAGGGGGTGAGGGAAGAGAGGATATTAAAGGGGGTGAGGGAAGAGAGGATATTAAAGGGGGTGAGGGAAGAGAGGATGTTAAAGGGGGTGAGGGAAGAGAGGATATTAAAGGGGGTGAGGGAAGAGAGGATGTTAAAGGGGGTGAGGGAAGAGAGGATGTTAAAGGGGGTGAGGGAAGAGAGGATATGAAAGGGGGTGAGGGAAGAGAGGATGTTAAAGGAGGTGAGGGAAGAGAGGATATTAAAGGGGGTGAGGGAAGAGAGGATATTAAAGGGGGTGAGGGAAGAGAGGATATTAAAGGGGGTGAGGGAAGAGAGGATATTAAAGGGGGTGAGGGAAGAGATGATATTAAAGGGGGTGAGGGAAGAGAGGATATTAAAGGGGGTGAGGGAAGAGAGGATATTAAAGGGGGTGAGGGAAGAGAGGATGTTAAAGGGGGGTGAGGGAAGAGAGGATATTACAGGGGGGTGAGGGAAGAGAGGATATTAAAGGGGGGTGAGGGAAGAGAGGATATTAAAGGAGGTGACAGTTGCAGTGTCCCAGGGTCATGCGATCCCCTTTTTGTGACCTTCTGACAAGCAAAGTCAATTGGAGGAGCCAGATTCACTTAACAACTGTGTGACTTTCTTAACAACTGCAGGGATTCACGTACCAAACGTGGCAAGAGGAAGAAATTTCAAATTTCTCACTTAGCAACGTAAATTTTGGGCTCACTTGTGGTGGTAAGTCAAGGACTACTCTTGGGTGAGTTCCCACCCTTTCTTAGCTTCAGATTTCTAAGGCTGAACAATGGGTGGCTTTGATGGCACAGTCCGTATTTCTTTAGAGGCATTCAAGCATACAATCAGTTCACAGCACACTTGCAAAATACCTGGGCCAGGAAAAATATTTGGGTCTTGGGGTAAAAAGGGATTAGTCCTGCTTTTGGAAACATTTCACCTCTCTTGAAACCTCCAGCCTCTTTTGCCTATATGTGATACATTAGGGGTTATACTTTAAGCTGTCTTGGATTTGGGTTGAGATGCATTATCTTAATAAGGATTTACAGCTTTTCTCTCTTAAAGCATTCATCTGGAGATGCTGTGTACCTGGCTTTCCCCTGATGAAGATTTTCCATTGAACTGGAAATGTGACTGCCTTCAGGCTTGGCTGACCCACTTTTCAGCTGGATGTTGGTTTTATAGGCAGTTCCAAGATCTCCTTGGGTTGGTTCAGAAGGCTGCCTATCCCAAATCCCCTTTGTCTCCAGTTTTCTAGCATGGATCAACACAAACACAACTCTTTCCCCCTTTTTACTGTATGGGGAAAAAGCATAAAGCATAAAAAGCAAAAAGCATAAAAGCCACTGGGTGAGATCATCCGTGGTTTCGGGGTGAGGTATCATCAATATGCTGATGATACTCAGCTTTTCATCTCCACCCCGAACCAACCCAGTGATGCCCTCGACGTGATGTCCCGCTGCCTGGAAGTGGTACGAATCTGGATGGGGAAGAACAGGCTCCAACTCAACCCGGCCAAGACTGAGTGGCTCTACGTACCAGCATCTCATTTAGTCCAAGAGGTTCCATCTTTGGTTATGGGAGGAGAGGTGTTACCTCCCGTTGATGGGGCGTGCAACTTAGGCAACCTCCTGGATACACGACTCAGTTTTGAAGATCATATAGGAGTTGTGGCCAGGGGGGGCTTTTGCCCAGGTTCGCCTGGTGCGCCAGTTGCGCCCCTATCTGGACCGAGATGCTCTACGTACGGTCACTCAAGCACTTGTTACCTCCCATATAGATTACTGCAATGCTCTCTACATGGGGCTGCCCTTGAAGACCACCCGGAGGCTCCAGCTGGTGCAGAATGCGGCCGCACAGGTTATGATGGGAGTATCCCGATACTCCCATATTACACCCTTCCTGCATGAGCTGCATTGGTTACCGGTTGCCCTCCAGGTGAGATTTAAAGTGCTGGTTTTTACCTATAAAGCCCTACATGGCTTAGGCCCAGGATATTTGCAGGACTGTCTGCTGCCAGGAACGACTTCCCATCGCCCGGTGCGCTCACACAGGGAGGGCCTCCTCAGGGTGCCGTCGGCCAGACAATGTCAGCTGGCGACCCCCAGGGGGAAGGCCTTCTCTGTGGGAGCGTCTGCCCTGTGGAATCAACTTCCCCTTGAGCTCTGGATGGCCCCAGATCTCTGGTCCTTTCACCGCGACCTCAAAACATTTCTTTTCCATCAGGCTGACCTGGACTGATGATAAGGTGTTTTTTTTTTTAAAAAAAAATGTTTTTAATATTTTATCACTGGGGCTTGTTAGTTTAATCTTCTTTTTAACATTTGTATTATTGTGTTTTATTGTTGTTAACCGCCCTGAGTCCTTTGGGAGATAGGGCGGCATATAAGTCCCATTAATTAATTAATTAATTAATAAAACACCTACTCATCTCCATAGCCGATGCTTTTTTTTTTCTCCTTTAGAAATGGACGATGCTGACAGGGAAGCAATGACCTGAAACACCCCCAATTTTACAGAAATCAGTGTAGGAGATTTACTAGAGGCATTGCCTCTGTGGAATTTTGAAATCTCTCAATTATCTAGGGACATTATCCAGCTAGTTCTGCAAAGAACGAGTTGCTAAATTTCTCTATGCATCGGATTCTGCCAACCGCTTATTTATTTATTTATTTATTTATTTATTTATTTATTTATTTATTTATTTATTTATTGGCTTTCCTAGGCAGAGTGCAAAAGAAAACTTGGAGCATGTCTGTTCCAGGATCAGGTTTTTGCATGCACAAGCACAGCCACTCCCCTAATTGGATTGCTTTCTGTCCAGGCAAAGAAGGGAAAGTGTGAGGTTTGGGGTGGTGTTGAGCGGGGTGGGGGGGCTTAGCTGGGACTTAAGTAGCCAATAAGGAATTTTGCTTCTCTTAATTATTATGCAGAAGATGACATGCATAAATGTGGTTTCTGGGGAAGATGGTCTCCTTCATTTCCATGTGTGCATATATCTGTTTAGTTGAGTAGGATTATGGGTGCCACATGGTTTCATCAACTCTGTTCTTGCCGGAAGTGGGCCAATGACTTCGAGATTGCAAATGATGCATCTTAACCAGTAAGGCCTTTAAAACTCTTTTAATTATCTGTCTGCCAGATCAGCAATATTAAAAAGATGGGGGGAAGTTTAAGGAAGGATTTCTAAGCACATCTGCTTCGACCATCCACATCCAAAGGAGATATCAAGCTGTTTCTCTTGATGTCCTCAGTTCTTTGGGTAAAACAACTAGGACCATTCCCCACCCCCCCACCCCTAATTTTTCATTATCAAGAACTCAAAGGGAATTATTTGTGTGGAAGTATCATCGGTCTTACATTCCAAAACCATGCCTTTTTCAGATTTTCAGTTTTCCTTTTGTTTGGGGTGTGTTATTCAGAGTGGGTTCCTGAATCTTTGACTTCAAGAAACACGGGTTGTTGTCAGATTCAGACAAACAGGCTGACAGCAAACAACAGTATAGTCGAGAATACCACCAAGATCACTCCCAGTAATGGTGACAGGGCAAGCCACAAGTATATAAAACAAGAGCAAATCCCTGTCTTTTCCTGAAAAAAAATTGGATTTTATTCTTTCTCTTATTCCCCAAAGCCTCATAGTTCATTTTGGACTAAACTCAGCCGTGAGCAAAAATCTACTTAACCTTCAGTGTATATCTACTTGGAAATTGCTAGAATGAAATAAATAAATAAATAAATAAATAAATAAATAAATAAATAAATAAATAAATAAATAAATAAATAAATAAATAAATAAATAAATAAAAGATAAATATAAAAGGAAATTAATCTGATGGATTCTCAAATGGCAACTTGATAGTGATAGTGAGTTGGAATTTCTTTATTATTTTCCTTTCACTTTTCTTTTGAGATGTCTGGAAAGGGTAATATTGCCACTCAGATGAAAATGACTTGAGTAGCTGAGTAATATTTATAAGTCATTTAAATGCAATCGCCCTACAACTGGACCATAATTTAAGCACAAATGAGAGAAAATATTCTGGGGAATCATCTAAGCTGTAGGGATAAAAATGAATACAGGCTGCTGGAGAATTTCCATGTGGAGAGACAAAATGCCAGACTTAGCTTCTTGGAAGTGGGTTTATGAGTTTCAAAATTAGATCTACGGAGTCATATTGACAAGAATTTGTTCCATAATGCTTACCTTCAAAAAGACAGAATCGGTGGAATCTTAATTAATTGGTTCTTTGGTTCCATGACTTCTTCCCATACCAAGCTTGTCTAAATGTTTCTTAGATACCGCCTCAGCTACTACACATGGGCTCCACTCTTACAGGTTTGGGAATTAACTGTGCTTCCTGTGCGAAGTCTAGATCCCTGAAATCATAACGTAGCAAGGATGGTCAAAGAAATCAAACTTCAAAGGAATCAAAATGATGTCATGGACTAAACTGGCCATGATCCATCATCCTTTTGGTAGAAACATAAAGCAAGTGGTAGATATTTAGGACATATTTCAGAACAAAATAATGGCAAATCATCATCATCATCATCAACATCAACACCATCATGAGTTGGAAGGGACCTTGGAGGTCTTCTAGTCCAACCCCCCACTCAATCAGGAGACCCTACACCATTTCAGACAAATGGATGTCAAGTGTCTTCCTAAAAATTTCCAGTGTTGGAGCATTCACAACCCCCAAAGGCAAGCCGTTCCACTGGTTAATTGTACTGTTAGGAAGTTTCTCCTTAGTTCAAAGTTGCTTCTCTCCTTGATTGGTTTCTATCCATTGCCTTTTGGTGCTTTAGAAAATAGGCTAACCGCCCTCTTCTTTGCGGCAGCACCTGAAATATTGAAACACTTCTATCATGCCACCCCTAATCCTTCTTTTCACTAGACTAGACCGATACAATTCCTGCAACTGTTTTTCATATGTTTTAGCCTCCATCCCCTGATCATCTTTGTTGCTCTTCTCTGTACTGTTTCTAGAGTCTCAACATATTATTTATATTGTGGGGGCCAAAACTGGATGCAGTATTCCAAGTGTGGCCTTACCTTATGAAACGGCACTAACATGTCACACAATCTTGATTCTGTCATTCTGTTGATGTAATCCAGGATTGTCTTGCCTTTTTTGGCAGCTGCCACACATTGCTGGCTCATATTTAAGTGATTGTCTACTAGATCTCCAAGATTCCTCTCACAGTTACTGCTATTTTTGCCATTTCATGTTTTGGTGAAAACAGCACTATGGATCTGTCTATGATCCCACGTAGTCAATTCAGAAGATGCTTTTCCTTTGGATTGAAATACTTATTTTTGTATGGTGGGACACTCCTCCCCCTACAAGATGCCTTAATTTGTTCATTCAGTTTTTATCTCCCATAAATTGCTATAAAGCTAAGGAGACTCCAACTATCCTTCAACAGTTGTATGTAGCCAACAACATGTATATATACTCAGACAATTCTGCTGATTAGATACCTTGGCTGAATACTATTATATCAGCACTTTTTGGCACCATATATTCAGATTTTTTCTCTTTGTCCTCCCACCTCCCCCGCATTTTGCTGTGCAAAGAGCCGTTATAAAACCCAAATTGGTCAATATAATTAAACATTTATTGCTTTGTAAAGTGACCTGTGAACTAGAGGAAATTTTCTAATAAAGTGCTTTCTCCTGTATAATAGCAACATGTGATCACAAATTAAATACTGCTCTTACTGAGGTTTCTTCCCAAAATGCTAAGGCAGCATCTTATGTTTCTCTTCCTCTGCAGACCATGAATTTTGCAGAATGGAAGCAACATAAAGGTCCTTTGCGTTAAGGTTTCCTGTTACCTTTTGATGTAGATTACCACATTCCTTTACTTTCCTACAAGATCTATTTATACTGCTTTTGGGGGGGAAAAAGAGCCTGTTTTTCACTGAAGTAAATGTACTGTATTTAAATCTTGTGTAAAGCCAGAGTCCGGTCAAACTGAAAGGGTAGTTAGGGATTTTAAAGCATACTCAATTAAGCACATGTTTAGGCATGTGGATTTTATTTGTACAATAGCTTGGATAGTTCCCAAAGAACGCATATAAGAGGCAATGAAGGTAGTTTGATTTTTTTTATGGATTAGTGACCCAATGGAGCCTTAGAGGTTTCAACGGTTTTCTTGTGGAGAGGTAACAATGGAAAATACAGATGCTGGACATCATGGTTAATGCCATCGAAAGAACAAATGAACCAAGGCTGCAATGGAAGAGTCATATCTGAAGACCTTCCATGCAAAGGAATACAAGAAAACTGAGATTTATTGCCAATTAAGAGGGAGCTGAGATGTACTTAGCAATCTCAGGGAGGACATCCTTGTCTTTTTAACATGGCACTCTCTATTTCATTTCCACCCATTATGACTCTACCTAGCCAATTTGGATTGGGCAGTTAGCATAACACTCCCATTCTGTTTCCTGGTAGCTCCTGCTTGTTAATTAATCATCCATGGTATGATTAACGCAGAGAACTGTCTTTCTTTCAGAATGTTGGTCAATCATGTTTACGGTGTACTGTCACCATGTGTCACACCCAAAAGCAAGAATAACATATGGTGATTCTTCCAAGCCGAGTTCATTACTGTTCGCTCTTGTAGACAAAATCTTGCAAGACTGAAGACTCTGTTATCTGCATCTACTATATACTCGTTTGGGACAGACTGTCTTCACCCTCTTTCTTTCACACGTGATATCTGGATTGAGTTGCCTCTTATTCCTCTGATGGGAATTCTCCTCCTCAGAATGGGACAACTTGCCACAGACAACTTGCTGCAGCCAACTTGCCGTGGTCAACTCACCACAGCCAACTCACCATGGGACAACTCGCTGAGGGACAATTTAACAATTCAGTGTAGTTATTTAAAATAATTAAAAGATTTATTTTAATTTTTGTCATTCACATTTCGTCTTGTCCCTCCTTTTACATCCTTTCTTTAATGATCTTATTCCACCACTTCTTCAATATTAGTATAATTCTTGTTCCACGGCGGGAAGCTGGCCATGGTGTGTTGTCTCGTGATGAGTTGCTCCAGTGAGTTGGCCTCCCGCAATGAGTTGGCTGTGACAGGTTGGCCATGGCGAGTTGTCCTAGCCATTCTGGCTCAGGAATTTTGGGAGTTGAAGTCCACGAGTCATAAAAGAGCTAAGGTTACCTACCCCTGTCCTAGACCCTTCCCCTCCTGGGGATCCACACCTTCCATCACATCTTGTATAGTAATAACAACAATAAATTTAATGTTGAAGACTAGGTATACCTGCTCAAAAATGGAGATGGTAAAAGAATTATACAGCTGAGTCAGTTTTTTTCAGGAGATATTATTTAAATGTGGTTGTAGCTTTTCTTTAGAAACAGCATTATATCCAACTTGGAGACAAATTTTTACCAAGTTATATTTTCAGCCTCCCTGATGGCAAATATGCAATGGTTCCAGTCTATGAAAGAGATTGTCTTTCTAATACTGCACACACGGAGAACATTGCTCATTATGTCTGATTTTGTAAATCTACTCCTAGAGAGAAATTTCTCCCTCCATTGATTAGGAAAATGACTGCTAAGACACCCACTGAGATAATCTGTGGCTTGCTATCAGATAATAATATTGATATTATCCATCAGATGTTTTAGTTTGCAGTTGCTGACAAGATGGTTAGGATATACAATAAAACTATTGTTATAAGCTTAATGGAGAGTGGTTTAAACAATGTGGAAATTATATGGTAGGTTGCCTGGTCTTATGGTATTTCAACTCACTTTAAAGTCATATGGTTACTTGTATTAATCAATCTGGTAGCGCTCCATTCTGTTTTCTCAATTTCTGTATTTCTCTGTCCCTTTTAAAAATGGATTTCTAAATAAAACTCTGCACATTTACCGGATTGGAAATATATTCCCCAAATACACAGATAAAAAACAAATCAGACTTATCCTGGCCTATACTTTGTAAGCTGCATCTTCCGAAGCTCCCCTCAATCTTCTGCATGAAGCTTTGTATGTAGTCAGTGATGAGATTTCTTATAGAAATTTGTGAAGTCCTTGGTGGTCCCTGAGGTTGGTTGTTTTCTGGCAGATGTTTCATTGCCAAACTAGGTAACTTCATCAGTGCTAGAAGGGAATATGATTTGTGGAGAGAAGGAGGGGGAAGGGGAGGGGGAGGAGAACTGTGGGGTCCTTGGTGCTTTCTGAGCTTGGTTATTTTCTTGCAGACATTTCATTACCCAACTACGTATATCATTGTAGGGAAAAGAATTCAGACCCAGGTCGATAGAGATGCTCTGAACCAGCCAGGCAGCCTCGTCTCCCTCAAAAAACCCTGAGCAACTGCCCGCTGAACTTTTATTCACCTCCTTTTTCTGAATACCAAATACAACATTACATAAACCCCATCAATCTCAAAAAAAAAATAGGATACATAGTGATAATTGGATACGTAGTGAAAACTACTCAGGTGCCTATGAGATCATTACAAAAACAAGATACTAAAAGATATATGTGAAAGCTCTATCATAGTGTTTCCCAAACCTCCCACATGCCATCCTGTGCGAACCAGGAGAGTGTGCTCATCACTGTAATTCACGTAGAGGCCGATAAGAAGCGTTTGGGAAAGCTGAAGGTTGGGAGGCCAAAAACTGGCCGTTCCCACAATCATCAGTGCTAGAAAGGAATGTGGTTAACTCTCTATTTATATACTAGAGGCTTGCCTTGTCAGTATTGGTGATAATGCTTTTGGTGGTTTTTTTGAATGGTATGTAAATGTTATTTATCTCTATGTGCCTATTGATGGCTGATTTGGCTGAGTGTCAGTCTTCAAGGAATTCTGTACTGATTTTGAACTTCTGGACTGCCAAAACACAACCACAATCAGAGATATTTCATAAGATTTGTCGTCCAAAAATCCCCTCAACCTTCTACATGAAGCTCTGTACAGTACGTGTTCTGCAATTTTATTTGTTATAAAAGTCTTTTTTGGAGAATGGATATGATTTTTTTTACCACTACTACATACCCAATATCACTGATAGTGAGAGTACAAATGGTCATTCTAGACTCACATTCAAAGAAAGCTAACAGTAGACCCTTCCTTTCAATAATAAAAAAATCAATGTATATCCAAACATACAGATGGATTCGATTATCTTTGAAAAATAAGGATACTCAAATAAATTTCATCTATGCAAATGCAATATGAACTGTCCAACCTCCATCTCCCAGAACTTCCTAAACATTCACATGGAATTTGAGTGTGTGTGTGTGTCTTTAAATGCAGAAACATTGGATGCTATTCATTTAATGATTCTTACATTTAGATGGATGAAGCAATAAGACTCTATAAAGCGAAAAAGGAAAAACAACAACAACAAAGAGATGTGTCCACTTTTTCTGGAAGACCCTGTTCTCAAAATGAACCTCATCTATCTTTTCTCCATTTTTCCTCTCTGGGATTCTTGGGAAAAGTCTCCACTTTTATTTCATCTTATGTCCAGTGTCTGGTAACACAAATTACTCTTGGAAGAACAATATTCCATTTCCACCATTTGTGTACCGTGGGCAAAACAGCCCTTGGACAATACCCCCTGTGTCTTTTCAAGTCACAGAGAGAGAGAGAACTAAGTGAAGAGAATAGAAAATATGCCTTCTTTTTTTTTCTTCAGAGAAGAACAATGCGTTGTGAGCCTTGACAAGAAGAAAAGATTGGATGACAGCCCTTAAGAGGGAACATTAGCATATAACCATTTTAGACTGCTGTTTGATTTTAATATCTTTCCTACTTTGGAATGGTATGTCTAAGGATGATGGCTGCTCTGGACACCAGGGCAAAGCTATCAATTCTTTTCTCCCTGGGTCAGTCCTCGACATCTGGCAACCTGCTCTTAATGTCACGGCCAACATTCTTTGCTCACTCATTATATTGCTGGAATGGACTGTGCTGCAGATAATATTTAAAGGTCATTGTTGTGGACTGCCCATTTGCTCTTCCCTGGACTAAATCTCCCATGGCCGCGCAGGGCAATAAATCCACCCGATGTTATTAACACATTTTGGAAGGGAGAAAGTGGGTATGCGAAATAGGGAGTTCTCATAAAGTCATCAAACAATTATCCGTGGGAAGAGAGTGGCCAGATTTAGACTAAAGTGAATTGGCTTTTTTTTAATACCTGGGGTTTTTCCTTTTCATAAAGAAGAACACTTGGATCCCAAGCAAAAAGCAAGGAACTGGAGTGAACCCCCGTGGGACCTCTGATCTTCTGATATCAATCAATCCAAGACTAGGTGGATTGACTGATTTTATTCCTCATCTTTCCACCTTAATATTTTGCTTGGCATTTTGCTCACGTAATCAAGTGTTCTGCATTATGCCATAATTTCAGGGCAATCCAAGGTTCACACGCAAGCCTACTTGTGACAGAGGAGTATCAACAGAGGAGAATATTTGCAGCTCAGGATTGAAACGAGGAGTCCTTGATGCTCTCTGAGCTTGGTTGGTTTCTTGCATATATTTCATTTTCCAAACTAGGCAACATCACATCAGTGCTTCCCCTAGCACTGATGATGTTACCTACTTTGGGTAATGAAACATCCGCAAGGAAGCAATCAATCTGAGAGGACCACTCAAGATGTTGTGGGCCCAGGTTATTCCCCTACTTCATGGACCACATCAACATAAAGAAAACAGTTTGGGTGAACCATCAGTGACATTTTATTTGATAGAGTCATTTATGCAAAGTATTTGGATACCTTGGATCTTCACTTTCAGTGTTCATTAATACTGCTGTGGAGGAAGACATTAATAATTATGATTTTACTAAAGAATTTACTAATTGCATGGAAGATTTAAAAATTGGGGTCATGAACGCTGCGGAAATTTCAGAGAAGTATTTGAAAATGTGTTGTCTATAATTCCAGAAGGGGGAAAAAAACATGGAATAGTAGATATAAATTATAGTGAATTAAATGCCTGAAAGTTGTCGGGGGTGGGGTGGGGCAACTTCCTAAAATTTCAAGCAGCTTAAAAGTGGATCCGAGCCCCAATCAAATGATGCTTAAGCAAGAAGTTCGGACAGCCATTTGTTGAGATGCTTAATGTGAGTTCCTGCACTCAGCAACTCTTATCTCTTATTTGTTTATTTATTTATCTATTATGTATGTATGTATGTATAAACCTGCCCATTTCACTGATCCTGGGTGATTTAGAAAGATGTTAAAAAAATATAAAAACAATTTACATAAGAGCTAAATCCAAGGGGATGGACGGCATAAGAATAGGATATTCTTTTCATCTCATCAACCACCTCCAGCAAGGAGCTCCACACCAACTGACAAAACCAGGATTTAAGGTCTTTCTGGAAGTCCAGAAGGCAAGAACTGATATCACTCCAAATATAGAATGTTTCACAGGGTGGGAGACACCATGGAAAAAGCACTTTTCCACCGTGAGAACAATTAATGTAATAGTCCTAACAGTGAAAACAATTAACCAGTGGAACAGAGATTGCCTTCAGAAGTTCTGGGTTCTCCATCCCCG
The DNA here is from genome assembly GCF_964194415.1 of Vipera berus. Lineage (NCBI taxonomy): Eukaryota > Metazoa > Chordata > Lepidosauria > Squamata > Viperidae > Vipera > Vipera berus. The sequence continues at coordinate 99,208,707 of NC_138207.1, read as the reverse complement.
GAGACTTTTAAGAAGAGACTGAACAGCCACTTATCCGAAATGGTATAGGGTCTCCTGCTTGAGTAGGGGGCTGGACTAGAAGACCCCCAAGGTCCCTTCCAGCTCTGTTCTGATTCTGATTCAGTTAGTGCATGAGATGAATCTGTGTCAAAGCCTCCCTAGCAACAGCTGCCACCTGCCCACTCAAGCATCAGTCATGAGTCCAGGAAGACCACCAAACTGTGCACCAACCCAGTTCTAGTCCTTGCAGTTTTCTTGGCAACGTTTTTGGAATCTGCCTCCTTGCACAATTTTCCACCATGGCAAAACAAACTGCAATATAGTTCATTGATTATTATTTTTTTTTAAAAAAAAGTGGACAGACTGCTCAATCGATCATGTCTGTGAATATCTTCTGTGTCACCATCGCAGCAATACATTTGCCGTTAAATATATGGGCTGGAAATGACTCTTACAGAATTATGGTAGCTATATAGATACGTGAATCTCCTGTTATTTCTGAAACAATCTCTTATCAGATGGGTTGGACTAGAAGACCTCCAAGGTCCCTTCTAACTCTGTTATTCTGTTATTCTTTTCTCCTTGATCCCACCAGCTGAAATTCCTTAATAGATGGGGGTCTGCAGTAATCTCCTTCCATCGGAGCAAGTGGGGTGGGCTAATCCAACTGGGGCAAGACAGCACCCCAGGTATCACTTTAACTTTTGGCATCTAGGATTATGTGAGCTAGGATTAAAAAGGGCCATGCTTTACTTAGTTGACTAAAAGGATTGCTGCATAGTATTATACACTTCCTATTAAAAAATGAATGTTCATAGGCTGCGGAGAAAGTCATGTATGCTGTCAACGCTGTGACAATGGATGTTCCTGCTCTGACAACTGAGATTCAGCAGCCATTTTACTTTTGCTTTTAATGTGCCTTTTCTGTTCCTTTAGAGTTCAGATGTAGAAGGGGGGATGTGGTAAATGCTTGAGGGTTTAGCTAGCCATAACAATGCAGAAGTGTGGGAACTCAAGGTCATTGTCTGGTAAGCTTTTTGCACTAATTAGGGAATGTGATTTATAACAGTGTTTACAGGATGGGAATTGCAACTTGTTACTTTGTATCTGGGGGGAGGGAAACTCAGTCTTGGGTTCAACTATGTAAGTGCCGCTACTTTGTTTCCTAATAAAATGTTCTTTAAGGAAGAATTATTGCCTTGAAGTTCTTTTATTGGTTTCATCTATCGGAACCGTGACTTATGCTTTCGCATTAATAGAAGTAAATGAAAGGTCTTCAAAAATTTAACATTGAAAGAGAAATTTAAAATTTAGTTTGCTGCAGTGGAAATATACTGAGTGCAGAAGTACCGGTAATTATAATATATGAGAACCGGGAAAGGAGAGCACAAAGAAAGGATGTAAGTGAAACACGTAGGCAAAAAATTAGCTGGATCTTAGAGTGGGAAAGGAGGAAGACAAGCTACAAAAACATCTGTAAAAGAAGATAACTAGCAAAAGAGGAAAGAACCTATTTTTTATCTAAGAGGTCATCAGGGGGCCAGAACTCAGACAACTGAGCATGTGCAATTAGTTGATTAATATTAACTGACACACCTTGCATAAATTAAGAAGAGACTGGACAGCCATTTGTCCGAAATGGTATAAGGTTTCCTGCCTGAGCAGGGGGTTGGACTAGATGACCTCCAAGGTCCCTTCCATCATCATCATCATCATCATCATCATCATCATCATTATTATACTTTTATTCATAAAACATGAAAGTCAGTCAACTGAACACTCAAATTGACTGGCACTAATGGTTGACACGGGTTGCTGCCAGCGTCCTAGGTATCAACCAGGTATCTCCTTAACATGTAAGATGTTCCAAGTAGCGCAGTTTTTTGTAGCTTTGCTGGAGTTATTGCAGGAAGCTGCAATTTCTTGATGTGTTTTGCAAAGTGTTTGGACATTATTATTATTATTATTATTATTATTATTATTATTATTATTATTATTATTATTATTATTATTATTATTATTATTATTATCTCTTAATTTTAATGTACATGAAACGTATGATTTAGTATGTAGCAGGAAATATGTAAGAGGCGGTCGGAAAGAGTGTAACCTCATAGTACCTCAGACAATGGGGAAAGAGGAGGGATATGTGACCGGGGGCCAGGGATGAATAAAAATGGGAATGTTTTGGGTTGGAATTCTGGAGAGAACCAAGTTTTGATAGCATCTCTCCCCGCTTATTGCAATAAACGAAACAAAAGGCCTTCGCTGTGACTTGGCTGGTTATTGGTCAGGCGAGCTTGTCTCTGGTCGTGAAGGAAAGCAGCCTGGAGCGCATAACAGCATCAAAACATATTTGATGTTTAAAAGAATGGCATGTACCTGAGTTGGGTAAATAGCTTCCTTTTTTCCTGTGCTTTCCCCCCTGATCAATTACTATAAGCAATGCACTGATTGATTGAAAGCATTTCCCTCTCTCTCTCTCTCGCAGAAGAGGCAGGAGCATCTTCAAAGATGCTACAGTAAAAAAAATTGGGTCTTCACCCAAGACTGTGAATAATTCAGCATTTGGAACGGCTGGAAAAAAAACCAAAAACCAAAACAAAAAAACAAGCACATACTGAAACGAAACCAGGTTTCCTTTGTTACATTTTTTTCTCCCTTTTTCGTAGGAATAAAACGTTGGGGGATGCAAATAAAACATAAAATAAAAATAAAATGTAGGAGACAGTGATGGATGGATGGATGGATGAAGGGGTGCTTTTATGTGGGAACATGCAGAAGTCTCCTTAATGGGTTTGGCAAATTCATTGCAGGGCAAGGACTACATGATGCAAATTAAATGCAAACGTGTATTTTACTTGCATTGTGCAGAAAATCTGACAGCTTCTCTTCACTTAAACATGCAATCTGGCCAGGGCTGTTTAGTTACTGTTGCATGCAATCATAAGCAGGAACATTGCCAAAAATCTGGGCCAGTCGGTCAGAAATGTTCACTGCTTTTGTGTCTCCCTACCATTTCATTTTCCTATCAGCTCATTTCATCCAAATTCACTCCAATTTTTTTATCCTTTAACTAAATCCCTTCTTTTACTCACCCATTCCATTCATTCCTGCTGGGTTCCCTCCTCTGAATGTAGTATGTTTTGTGGATCAGACAAATATCTTGCTTTAGAGAATTATTATCATTGCCTCTCCGTTTTTCTTTTTCTTTTTCTTTTTTTTCATTTTCTAAAAAAAGGAGAACAAAGAGACATTGCAGCTGTAACAATGTTACTCAGAGACATTTCCTTAAGTTGGTACAGAGATAATCCTTGAGGCAGAACAGGGCATTTAGCCCATGTTCAAATTTACGACTGACTCCACTTCCCTAAAAGCTACTTATGACCCTGTTTCAAAGTTATGATGGCTGCTGCTGTTGTTCCCCTTTATGACCCACCTCTCTGCCCCCATGCAGTTACAGTAAAAGCCTGCGGTCTCCTCCCCACATGCCCATCAGGCCCAAAACTGATCTTCTGAAGCCCTTTGGTCAGTTGGTTGTGGAAGGAGGGACAAGCCAGGGGTCTCTGGACCATGTCTCAGCCATCCAAATGCGGCTGCCATTTTGTCCCCGCTCACAAACAGGCAGGGACAAAATGGCAGCGGCCAGACAAACTTCTTCCACTGGCTTCCAGAATGCTAAAAAAGCTGCTGAAAGCTGCTGAAAGCCTCCATGGCACTGGGCAGAGCTTGTTAAGGCAACAAAATGGAGCATTTCATTCCCAGGCCTCGTGTCTTGTGGCAGTGAGATGAACCTGGCTGCCATTTTGTGGTCAAGACAAAATGGTGCTGGTGACTACAAATCTGGCCGCCATTTTGTGGACAAGACAAGATGAAGGCAGTGACAGAAACTTGGCCACCATTCTGTGGACAAGGGAAAATGACTGCAGTCACATAAACCTGGCTGCCATTTTGTGGACAGGACAAAATGGCGCCGGTGACACAAACATGGCCGCCATTTTATTACAAGACAAAATGGCGGCAGTGAAACAAATTTGACCACTATTTTGTGGACAAGACAAAATGACAGCGGTGACATAAACCTGGCCGCCATTTTGTGTATAAGACAAAATGGCGGCAGTGAGACAAATTTGGCCACCATTTTGTGGACAAGGCAAAATGGCAGTGGCGACACAGGCATGGCCGCCATTTTGTGGACAAGGCAAAATGGTGGCAGTGACACAAACCTGGCCACCACTTTGTGGACAAAATAAAACAGTGGCGGCGACACAAACATGGACAAAACAAGATGGTGGCAGGGCAGCTTTCAGAATCGCCCCATGCAGGTGTGCAAAGAAGGAATCCATTGCAGAACTCTGGAAGGCCTTAAAGCACTTCAGAAGGTAAGCGAGGAAAAGGAGGAGGAGGAGGATGTTTCGCCAGGGAAGTGGGAATTCTTCAACAAGCCTATGGGGGGGAGTGGAGCATGGGTAGAGATGGGGTGGGAAGTGGAGCATGGGTTGGGGAGGCCTTGGAAGGCTAGGGCAAGTGGGTCTGGGCCTGTACTCTGCCTCCAAGGGCCTCCCCTACCCCAGTAGGCACCCAGGACTCCACTTAATGACCATTGTGTTCGTTTTGCATTTTACAGGTAGTCCTTGACTTACAGCCATCCATTTATTTATTTATTTATTTATTTAATTTGTATACCGCCCTTCTCCCGAAGGACTCAGGGCGGTGTACAGGGCAATAAATACCAAAAATACAAAATACAAAAGTTAAAAAAAAATTAAACAATTGTGCCCGAATACAATAAATTAATTAAAACAGTAATTAAAACCCCAAACCCATCAGGCCAGGCCGGCTTGTGACTATTCGAAGTGACAACGGCACTGAAAAAAGTGATTTATGACCATTCTTCACACTTATGACCATTGCAGCATCCCCATAGTCATCTGATGAAAATTCAGTCCCTTGGCAACTGACTCATATTTACAACGGTCGCAGCGTGCCGGGGTCATGTGATCCCCTTTTTGCGACCTTCTGACCAGCAAAATCAGTGAGGAAGCCAGATTCCCTTAACAACGGTGTGACTAACTTAACGGCTGTGGCGATTCACTTAACGACTGTGGCAAGAAAGGTTGTAAAATGGGGCAAGGTTCACTTAGCAGCTGTCTTGCTTAACAACAGAAATGTTGGGTTTAGTTGTAAGGTTGTAAGTCGAGGACCACCTGTATAAAAAATAACAGGTTCCACTATTCTACTATTCCGTTTTATTTTTAAAAAATAAACATAAAAAATAAAACTCTAACAGAACAAAACGGGCTGATAAGGGTGACATCTTGACTCAAGGAGAAGCTGCCAGTGACATGCAGGATGACACCCAAAATTTCATCTTTCTAAAATGCCATTTTTGCAGGTAGTCCTCAAGTTATGATGTAATGGAACATTACAATCACATATTGTGGCAGATGTTAGGTGAAATGTGTGACCTAACAACCCTCTCCATCCCTCTTCTCCCCAATAGAGGTAGCCTATTTACAACCAGAATTGAGCCCAAAGATTCCGTTGCTAAGTGAGACCGTTGTTAAGTGGGTTCTGCCCTAGTTTATGTCCTTTCTTGCCATGCTTGTTAAATGAATCACCGTAGTTCTTAAATTAGTAACATGCTTATCAAATGAATCTGTTTTTTTTCTCTGACTTTGCTTGTCAGAAGGTGATAAAAGGGGATCGCATCGCCCAAGAATACCGCAACGGTCATAAATATGAGTCAGTTGCCACGCGTCTGAATTTTGATCACGTGACCATAGGGATGCTGCAACGGTTGCGAATGTGACAAATGGTCATAACTTGCTTTTTTCAGTGCGGGTCATTAAATGAACTGTTGTAAGTCGAGGACTACTTGCAGTTAACGTCTCTTTTCAATAAGTAAATAAATAAATTCTAAATAGGAAGGCAATTGATCAACTCAAAATGCTTTCCCTGTGTTTGTATGTTTGTGTATGCATGTGGTGTGCACATATATTTTATATAATTTGTATAATATTCAGGCAGACATATGGAATTGGAAGGGACCTTGGAGATCTTCTAGTCTAACCCCCCTGGTCAAGCAGTTCAATTTTGGGCTTTTCTATCTGGATAGGTTGAACATCCACCCAGAGTTACGTTGAGGCAAGATAGGCAGCCTATAAATTTAATAAACAAACCAACCAATAATTATTTTTTTGGATTGATTTCACATCTTCATTTTGAAGCTCTCCGGACCTCACGTTATGGAAGGAGGGGAGGCCAGGGGTCTCCAGGCTGCATGGCGGTGGCCCAAGCACGGCCACCATTTTCTCCCTGCCCTCAAACAGGTGAGGACCCCTCAGTTCATGCCACTCATTGGAAAAAGTTGAAAACAAGGCTGGAGTGGTAACAGAAGACACTCCAGTGGATTTTTTTCCCCGCTCCTTGCTGGCAGATTTAAAGATACATAAATATTCTCTGGTTTTCATCCTGGAACTCTGGAATTTACTTATCTTGAAGGACTAGGAAACTGAAGGCAAGCCACCTACTGCTTTAAGACAGCCACACTAATCTGTGCAGTAAAGAAAGCTCACTCCTCAGAGATTACTTGAGTTACCCCCCTCTCCATGGTGCATATTAAATTTTCAGCATTAAGGGGGGGGAAAAGCATAAAAGAGTCTCCTACTTTTGCAAGATAAAGTTACTCAAAGAGATTTAGGACGAAGAACTAAAGTAGCACAAATTATGCCTCACTGCACAAGAGAAGGATTTTTTTAACCATACCGGAACTGGACAAGATTTTTTTTCCCCAATAACAAATATTCTATTATTTCTCCTCTGTCCGTTTCTTACCTCCTAATACCTAAAAATAGGCTTTCTGGGCATCACAAGCTTTATCTATGCTTTATCACTGGGTGGAGGGCATTGAACAGCTAGTCTTCAACCAATTTGTGGCTAAATAAAGTTTTGTGACCTTTTCACTGCCTTTTCTCTTTGTGCCTCACCTTCACTGCATTGCTTCCATTTATCCCTCTTTTTCTGCCAGAAGTACCAGAACCTTTGAACTATGGTGCTGGAGAAGACTCCTGTGAGTCCCTTGGATTGCAAGGCATTCAAACCGGTCAGTCCTAGAGGAGATCAACCCTGACTGCTCTTTAGAAGGCCAAATCCTGAAGTCGAAACTCAAATACTTTGGCCACCTAATGAGAAGGAAGGACTCACTGGAGAAGAGCCTAATGCTGGGAAAGGTGGAGGGCAAGAGAAGAAGGGGACGACAGAGAATGAGGTGGCTGGATGGAGTCACTGAAGCAGCAGGCGTGAGCTTAAATGGACTCCAGAAGATGGTATAGGACAGGAAGGCCTGGAGGAACGTTGTCCATGGGGTCACGATGGGTCAAACATGACTTCGCAGCTAACAACAATCAAGCTTTGGAGCTGTTTAGTAGCTATGAGAGTTGTACCATAAGGAAGGCTGAGGGCCGAAGACTGGAGGCTTTTGAATTGTGGTCTTGGAGAAGCTTCTTGAGAGTCCCTTGGATTGCACGGAGATCAAATTGGTCAATCCTGAAGGAAATCAACCCTCATTGCTTTGGGGAAGGAGAGATACTGCAGCCGAAGCTCAAATACTTTGGCCACCTCATGTGAAGAGAGGAATCCTTGGAAAAGAGCCTGATGTTTGGGAAAGATGGAAGGTAAAAGGAGAAAGGGACATCGGAGGATGAAATGGTTAGATAGTGTCCTAATGCCACTTCGCAGCTAAAAACAACAACCAGAAAGATTGTCTCACAGAAGAGGGAATGGACCTTTTTTACATATCCCAGTGGATGAAACCTTCAAGGAAAGCAGCTGAAGTTAGGCATAAGGAGGAACTACCTGTGTACACAATCTAACAGATTCTCCTTCACTACAGGCCTACAAATCAAGCCTGGATACTAAGATGTCAGAGATGTTTTAGTGGAAGCTGTGCTCAGAAGAAAGGTTGGACCGGATGAATTCTAAGGTTCATTCAAACTTCATGACTCTGTTACGATCACTGAAAGGCCACATTAACCACTGAGATGTCCTTCAAAGAGATACTCCAGCATCCACAGCTGGAGTGGTTACAGGCGTTCTACAGATTGCAGCAGTCAAGGCTCATAACTGAAGTTTCCGAGCTTCCGGCAAAGCCCTTGTGAGCGGTCGTGTTGAACAAACGCCTGCCTATTCCAAGAAGCGCTAGTTGAGGAAACGTCTCAAAGAAATGTTCCACATCCATTATGTACAGCAGCCTCTGACAATGCAGCCAAAGCACTTGACAGTCCATTTGCTATGGTGAAAGGTCACTTCTGTAGTAGTTGAATAAGAAATACATTAAATCACTAAGCATCCTCTGAACTCTCCATCGTATTCCTGCCCTTAATACTTTTCAGTCCTTTCCCACAAACAGCCTGGGAAAGATCCGGCTCTCATCATTCCCCTTCTGGGGAATCTTCCCTAACTTTATTTGCAAAAGCATACAAAGGGGCAAAATGAGGATCCTTCACCCATGCTTCTGGCCTTTCTCTCTCTCTCTCTCTGAACTAGAGAAAGGAAACTCTGCTGAAAACAGGCTCTCAAAATATATGTATACAGGCAGTCCTCAATTTATGACCACAATGGAGCCCAACTTTTTGTTGCTGAGCAAGTCAGCCCTGAAGTGAGCTTTGCCACATTTTGTGACCTGTCCTGCCAAAGCTGTTAAGTGAACCACTGCAATAGTTTAAGTCAGTAATGTGGTTGTTCATTGAATCTGTCTTTCTCGTTGATTTATTTATTTATTTATTTATTTTATTACATTTATATACCGCCCTTTCCCGAAGGACTCAGGGCGGTTTACAGGGTGATTAAAAAACCAAGATACAAAAGTTAAAAACAAATTTAAAAAAATATATATTTGTCCCTACATAAATAAAACCCCAGTTAAAATAAGATTAATCCTCAGCCTGGGCCAGAAAGCTCGAAGAGCCAGGTCTTCAGGCCCCGGCGGAATGAACGGAGGTCGGGGGCAGTCCTCAGCTCCACTGGCAGCTGGTTCCAAAGGGCAGGCGCCCCCACTGAGAAGGCCCTATCCCTGGGTGTTACCCACCGGCAATCTCTTACCGGTGGCACCCTGAGAAGACCCTCCCTGTGGGAGCGCACTGGACGAAGGGAGCTTGATGCCGGCAGCAGGTGTTCCCTCAGATATCCCAGACCCAAGCCATTTAGGGCTTTATAGGTCATCACCAGCACCTTGAATCTCACCCGGAGGGCAACCGGAAGCCAATGCAGCTCGCGGAGTAGAGGTGTTACATGGGAGTATCGGGAAACCCCCATCACAACTCGCGCGGCCGCATTCTGCACCAGCTGAAGCCTCCGAGTGGTCCTCAAGGGCAGCCCCATGTAGACAGCGTTGCAGTAGTCTAAACGGGAGGTCACGAGCGCATGAGTGACTGTGCGTAGGGCATCTTGGTCCAGATAGGGTCGCAACTGGCGCACCAGGCGAACCTGTGCAAAAGCCCTCCTGGTCACGGCTCCTATATGGTCTTCAAAATTGAGTCGTGAATCCAGGAGGACACCCAAGTTGCGAGCCCTATCAACGGGGGGTAGCACCTCACCCCCCATCGTTAGAGATGGAATAGTCTGGTTGACCCGAGATGCCGATATGCACAGCCACTCAGTCTTGGCGGGATTGAGACGAAGCCTGTTTCTCCCCATCCAGACCTGGACCGCTTCCAGGCAATGGGACATCACGGCGAGGGCATCGCTGGGTTGGTTCGGGGTGGAAAGAAATTTTGCTTGTCAGAAGGTTGCAAAAAGGCGATCTTGTGTGACCCCGGGACACTGCAACCAAATGAATCACCATCGTTCTTAAATTAGTAACATGCTTCTCAAATGAATCTGGCTTTCCTCTGACTCTGCTTGTCAGAAGGTGGTAAAAGGAGATCGCGCATCGCCCAAGAATACCGCAACCGTCATAAATACGAGTCAGTTGCCATGCCTCTGAATTTTGATCCCGTGATCATGCGGATGCTGCAACAGTCAAAAGTGTAAAAAAAAACAACGGTCCTAAGTAGCTTTTTTTAGTGTCATTGTAATTTTGAACGGTCACTAAATGAACTGTTGCAAGTCGAGCATTACCTGTATTTGGATGATGCAAGACATGGATTTGACCTCTGGTCTGAATTTTGAAAGGGACGCGGTGGCTCAGTGGGTTAGGACGCTGAGCTTGTCGATCAGAAGGCCGGCAGTTTGGCGGGTTGAATCCCGAGTGCCGCGTAGCAGAGTGAGCGCCTGTTACTCGTCCCAGCTTCTGCCAACCTAGCAGTTCGAAAGCACGTAAAAATGCAAGTAGAAAAATAGGGACCACTATGGTGGGAAGGTAACAGCGTTCCGTGTGCCTTTGGCATCTAGTCATGCCGGCCACATGACCACGGAGTCGTCCTCGGACAAGCGCTGGCTCTGAAATGGAGATGAGCACTGGCCCCTAGAGTCAGAAACGACTAGCACATGATAACATCACATGACATCACCACCACACAACCATTCAAAAAGCAAATCCGAACCCACAATGATAACGAGGCACAACCACAAAACAGAAACCTAACTACAGCTGCAACATCAGCCACTTTAAACCCCTCCAAACCACACAATAAGCAAACTGACACCCACTATAAAAACAGGGCACCACCACAAACACGAAGCCGAACAAAAGCAGCACAACTCACCAGCTCAGGTCTGGAGCTGGCAGCTGAGACCAGCCCATCCACTCAGAACACACCCCCACCCAATCAGAACACACCCACCATTCAAAACACACTCCCACCCAATCAGAACACACTTGGTCCCCCACCCAATCAGAGCACACCTCCACCCACAGAACAAACCCCCTCTGGCAGTTTAAAAAAGAGGAACAAACAGCCACATGCTTCTCCCAGAAGAAGGAAGCTAAAGCCACCAGCCTGATGATGACGGATGGGATTCCGTCGAAACGTTGCGCCTACACCTTTAGTTCTACGCGGGAAAAAACCCGAAAAACCAAGGATCCATATATATATATATATATATATATATATATGTATGCATGTATGTATGTATGTATGTATATATATATATATATATATATATATATATATATATATATATATATATATATATATATATATATATATATATATATATATATATATATATATATATATATATAATCTCAGCCTCCCAAATTCTTTATTAGCAATTTGAAAAATTACACAAATAATAAGCTGTCATAAGTTGACTATATCCTGTGGATAAGCCTTGAGTCAGGCCAAAGCAGGAAAGAAAGAGTTAATTAGCAAGGTGCATTCAAAAAGCCTTGACAAATTCTTAACACATATTTCCATTGCCTTCTAGCTAATAAAAGAGAGAAAGAACCTGTGGCTCAGGAAGTTAAAACAACTGCCTAATATATAATCAGCCCAGGTTCGAATCTCAGATAAAGGGTATGACTGACTGATGAGAACATAAGAAGTTCGAAATGATCATCTCAGCCTCCCAAATTCTTTATTAGCAATTTGAATAATTTACACACACACACACAAACACACATGTATATGTATATGTATATGTATATGTATATATATATATATATATATATATACATATATATATATATGTTTTCTGAGGTTTTAGCGGGTGTTTGTATGTGGATCTTTGGTCATTCGGGTTTTTCCCCACGTAGAATTGAAGGTGTAAAAGCAACGTTTCGACGGAATCCCATCCGTCATCCTCAGGCTGGTGGCTTCAGCTTCCTTCTTCTGGGAGAAGCTATATATATATATTAACCTAGAAACAATAATCCACCTTGTCCAACAGTTTGAGGATTATTCCCCTATCATCCATTTTGCCTTCTGTATTTTTTCGACTGCTCTAGTGTTTTTCCTGATATGGAAAATCCAACTAACTCAAAGGGAAGAGCAGAGAACGGCTTGAAAGCTCCAAGACTCCCTCTGTTTTGAAGTCATGACAGTTATAGGCCAACCTCATTATTATTTACATCTTCTCCAGTGCTCTGCTATTAACTTCCCTTTCCTTTGCATGAATGGCTGCCCTTGAATCCTATTTAGCCTTCCTCTTAAAGCAGAAGCCTATTAATGGTGAAACTCAACTTTTCTGCACTTATGGATGTTTCGATAATTAATATCTCCCGTTAACCACCCTTCTCGTTTTATTATTAGGACTTTCGGATCATTAAGATGGCTTTACAAGCATTCTTAGCCTTGATCTTGTGTGCTGGTAAATGTGGCTGCCACACCGCCAAGGCAGAACAAAACGTCTTTCACGAGATAACAAAAAGAGTTATAAGCAATTCTTTCTACTGAAAATATGGTTTTAAAGAGGAAAAAACCAAAGAGGTTTATAGATGTGACATGGCTACTATTGTTGCAAAATGTAAAATAATGATTGGGACAAGTTGCTGCTTAATTCACCTGCCTTGAAAGTTTAGGAATATTAGAATCATAGGCTGGATGAGACCTTGGGGGCCTTCTAGTCCAACTCACTGCTCAAGTCAGAAGAACTTATACCATCGCAGTGAAATGGTTGTTCAGTCTACTTTTGAAAACCTCCGGTGAAAGCCTCTATTTTAGCTGTTGTTAGTTGCGAAGTCGTGTCCGACAGGCCTTCCTGTCCTCTACCATCTTCTGGAGTCCATTTAGGCTCATGCCTACTGCTTCAGTGACTCCATCCAGCCACCTCATTCTTTGTCGTCCCTTTCTTCTCTTGCCCTCAATCTTTCCCAGCATTAGGCTCTTCTCCAGTGAGTCCTTCCTTCTCATTAGGTGGCCGAAGTATCTGAGTTTCCACTTCAGGATCTGGCCTTCTAAAGAGCAGTCAGGGTTGATCTCCTCTAGGACTGACCAGTTTGATCGCCTTGCAGTCCAAGGGACTCGCAGGAGTCTTCTCCAGCACCACAGTTCAAAGGCCTCAATTCTTTGGCACTCAGCCTTTCTTATGGTCCAACTTTCACAGCCGCACATTGCAACTGGGAAGACCATAGCCTTAACTATACACACTTTTGTTGGCAGGGTGATGTCTCTGATTTTTAGTGTGCTGTCTAGATTTTCCATGGCTTTCCTCCCCAGGACCAAGCGTCTTTTAATTTTTTGGCTGCAGTCCCCATCTGCAGTGATCTTGGAGCCCAGGAAAATAAAATCTGTCACTACCTCCATTTCATCCCCAGCTATTTGCCAGGAATTGAGAGGGCCGGATGCCATGATCTTGGTTTTCTTAATGTTAAGTTTCAACCCAACTTTTACACTCTCCTTCTTCACCCGCAACAAGAGGCTCTTTAGTTCTTCTTCACTTTCTACCATTAGAGTGGTATCATCTGCATTTAGCTGATGTAGGCTGTTCCAATTATTTTTGTTGTGAACCAAATGAGAGCAGAAACAAGAAATGCTAATTGTTTTCTTTGGTAGCAATAGAAACTTTATTTGTCACTGCTTTGTCCTCGGGTTTGTTGTTCTGTCCCATCCTAGCCTATCATTCTGGAGTTCTTTCCTCGTTTGTCATTCAAGGCCTAACTAGGCCTAACTCTCCTTAGCTTTCAAGCTCAGACACATTTGCCGGAGTGTGGCACTGTGCCCTTCTTCAAACCGGCTTGGTGAAGCAAACAGGACCCTGCTGCTCGGAGAGAAGCAAAACCATTTCAATGCTTTCCATTGCTTAATCCTGACAGCATCCTCTGGCAATGCCAGCAATGGGAGGCCGTGTCATCCAGAGCTTCTTTTGAGCTGCTGAAGCACCAGAGGTGGCCCTCAGAGCAATCTATATGCTTCAAAAACTTTTCTAAAGTCTTCCTCAAGCTTTTTAATGGACAATTTTCTTTACGCTGAGTTTTTTGTGCGTTCAGACAAATGTTTGAAGAGAATAGTTGTTGTGAGCAAAGGAAGTATATAACAATCATCATCATCATCATCATCATCATCATCATCATCATCATCATCACCAAAATACAAAGACCTACAAATAGAAATAGAAAGACTGTGGAAAAGGCAAGCAAGCGTGGTACCAATAGTAATAGGCGCCTTGGGTGCAATCCCAAAACAACCGGAGCGCCACTTGAACACCATCATCGGCATTGACAAATTTGCCATCAGTCAATTTCAAAAGGTGGCCTTACTGGGAACTGCTTCCATCCTGCGACGATATCTGTAATACCATCAAAGATCCACATCTGCCTATCCCAGGTCCTTGGTAAGGACTCGATAGGTAGACAAAAAGGCCAAATCCAGTCTGAACATCTGGCTGAGTGTGCGATGATCAATAACAACAAGAACAACAACAACAACTTAATAAAACGGACCATTCAAGGGACTGAATCAATATTTCCCTACAACATAATGGCTTCCTGATCATCTTGGCTCTGTGAAGTTTAGTGGGAAATGGGTGTCCACCTCAGATACCGAAAATATTAAGAAGTCTTTTAGAATATAATGGGACCTGCCTCTACAGAAATTGCCTGAAGTGCTGTTAAACCCATTTCCTTCTGAGATTGATTTACATTAAGGCAGGGTGATTTGAAACGAGCACTCTTAAGTTTCAAACCTTCCATTAATTTAGAAAAGAAGGGCAACAATCCTGCCTGAACACTTTTCTGAAAAGCATTTAATGTTGACTGAGTGGCTATTAGCTACCTATTTTCCTTCCTGTTCCATTCAGGCTTTAGAAAAATCGGAAGTAAACTCAAGGTATCTTTCTTGCTCTTCTGAGCTTTGAGTAAAGGTAAAGGTAAAGGTTCCCCCACACATGCGTGCTACTCATTTCCAACTCTAGGGGCCGGAGCTCATCTCTGTTTCAAAGCCAAAGAGCCAGCACTTGTCCGAGGATGTCTCCGTGGTCATGTGGCCGGCATGACTAGATGCCAAAGGCGCCCGGAACACTGTTACCTTCCCACCGTAGTGGTCCCTATTTTTCTACTTGCATTTTTATGTGCTTTCGAACTGCTAGGTTGGCAGAAGCTGTGATGAGTAACAGGCGCTCATTCTGTTACGCGGCACTTGGGATTCAACCCGCCAAACTGCCAACCATCTGATTGAGTACCACTAGTCAAAAACGGCTTCTTTGAATATGGGATGGGAGCGAGCTTAGTTTAGCAAGCCACGGCTCCTGTTTGTGAGGTCACCCCCATCATTGCTCTCAGGTGTGTCAATCTCTGAATCGTTTGCGAAGGCAGTTCAAATGCCCTTAAATGTGTGTCCTGCACAGGATTCCTTGCACACTGAAACTCCCATTGACATCAGTGCAGGGAAGGTAGCGAGCAAACGAATGAGTGAGAAAGAGAGAGAGACAGAGAGAGAGAGACCAAGAGAAAGAAAGAGAGAGATCATTTTGAGACGTTTCTAATTTCGTTTGAACAAATGGCCGGAGAATTTGGGATCCCGTTATTGGAAAAGTCATTTCATTCATATTTGCTACTTCAGTTTTCACCTTGAAGCTTGATAGATTAATTTAGCTCTTCTGAATGCATGACCAGTCAGACTTGAATTTCTCTTACATAACTAAACACTGAAGGTCATGCCTAAGGACTCAAAGAGTCCCTGGTTAGATTATATAAAGAGATGGAAAGTTCCCTTCAAATTTAGGTTGACTCAGCCTTCCATCCTTCCGAGGTAGGTAAAATGAGGACCCAGATTGTTGGGGGCAATTAAGCTGACTTTGTAATAATGCCGCTTGGGGGTGTGTGTGAAAGCCCTAATAAGCAGGCATATACATAGAATGAAGGCTAGTGCTAAGCTTGTAAGCCGCCCTGAGTCATCGGAGAAGGGCGGGATATAAATGGAATTAAAATTTTAAAAAATTACAAATTTCTCGTCCAGAAAAGTTTCTGATTTTGTGTGTGTGTGTGTGTGTGTGTGTGTGTGTGTGTGTGTGTGTGTGTGAAATTCTCTTCCCAAAGCAAAATCCAGTTGGACAGTTACTGCAAAAGAGGGCAGATCTTTCCATGCTCCGTAGAGCAATGGAACATGACACATAGTACAATGCTCTAAATTTCTTACATACTCTATTCAATCCTACTGTTTTACATTTAATACCTTTTGATCTTGGCTATCTCAAAAAAGGTGCTGTAGGATTCAACCTGGTTAGAACCTAGTAGGAAATCTCAAGGGAACCCCTGAAATGAAGAAAAAAAGAACCCAGAAAAATGCATTACAAATTACTTCTATGAAAGAGAGAGAGAGAGAGGGAGAGGGAGAGGGAGAGAGAAAGAGGGAGAAGGGAGGGAGATGGAGGGAAAGAAAGAGAGAGGGGGAGGGAGAGAGGGGAAGAGAGAGAGAGAGAGAGGGAGGGAGGGAGAGAGAGGGAGGAGAGAGAGAGAGGGAGGGAGAGAGAGAGAGAGGGAGAGGGAGGGAGGAGGGAGGGAGATGGAGGGAGAGAAAGAGAGAGGGGGGAGGGAGAGAGGAGAAGAGAGAAAGAGAGAGGGAGGGGAGAGAGAGGGAGGAGAGAGGGAGGGAGGGAGAGAGAGAGGGAGAGGGAGTGAGGGAGGAGGGAGGGAGATGGAGAGAAAGAGAGAGGGGGAGGGAGAGGGGAAGAGAGAGAGAGAGAGAGAGGGAGGGAGGGAGGGAGAGGGAGGAAAGAGAGCGAGGGAGGGAGAGAGAGAGAGAGAGGGAGAGGGAGGGAGGAGGGAGGGAGATGGAGGGAGAGAAAGAGAGAGGGGGGAGGGAGAGAGGAGAAGAGAGAAAGAGAGAGGGAGGGGAGAGAGAGGGAGGGAGAGGGAGGGAGGGAGAGAGAGAGAGAGGGAGAGGGAGTGTGGGAGGAGGGAGGGAGATAGAGGGAGAGAAAGAGAGAGGGGGAGGGAGAGAGGGGAAGAGAGAGAGGGGGAGAGAGAGAGAGAGAGAGAGAGAGAGAGAGAGAGAGAGAGAGAGAGAGAGAGAGAGAGAGAGAGAGAGAGAGAGAGCTCACACATAGATGTGTCCCTTAGACAGAAGCACTTGAACTCAGCTCAAGGGAGATTTTCCTTTTAATTTCTTCACAAGCTTCCTTGTATAGCGTAACATTCTCTGAATTTAAATAGCGGCACTTTGGCAAGATGTCAGTGTGAACTGATTCTCTTTGAACGTTTGACACACAGGATATGTAGGAAAAAAATGGATGGGTGCTTTTATTTGGCGTGCGTCCAAAGATTTGCACGCATAAAAGTTGATTAAAAAAAGACTTTCCATAATGAGGTGGTGGTTTGCGTTAGGAAGAAGGCTGGGATCTGCTGATCTAATCCCTGGTTTATTAAACATTTAGAATAAAATACAATCACATGTTAATACATTTTTTTAAAAGTAAGCGAGGAGTGCTTTAGTCAAAGGCACTGCCTTTTTACTTAGGGGTTTTTAATACATTTTTAAAAAGTAAATGAGAAGTGCTTTAGTCAAATTCACTGCTATTTAACCTAGCGTTTAAATCTTGCACTCATTTTAGTTCTATACCTAGAAAAGAGACTACGAAGACATGTTTACAGCTGCTCTGATGACATCCCAATCTCACAGTGATGATATTAGCATTTGGTAATGGAATGTCAATCATTCCGTTATGACTTAACGGGCTTTTTTTGTAAAAGGAAAAGGAGGAGGAGATGTGGGGGGGGGGAGGGAGGAGAGAAGGGAAGAGGAAAGGAGAAGGGGGAGAAGAAGAAGAAAAAGAGACAGTGGTTGTGTGGGGAAGAGAGAGAGAGGAAAGGGAAGGGGAAGAGGAAAGGAGAAAGAAAAGAAAGGAAGAGGAGGAGGGGAGGAGAAAGGGGGAGGGGAGAGGGAGGGGGAGGAGGATCTTACCCTAAGATGACATTGAACAACTCAGTACAAATTGGCCAGTAACTAGTTTCAGATAAGATCTCCTTGGAAAGATGTGAAACAGGAATCTAGAAGTCTTCTAACTCTTCCAAGTCTGATGTCTTCACAGCTACAAAGATAAGGATTAGTATATATTAGTATGTATATATAGATATTAGTAGGACGCAGTGACTCAGTGGGTTAGGAAGCTGAGCTTGTCAATCAGAAGGTCGGCAGTTTGGCGGGTCGAATCCCGAGTGCCGCGTAACAGAGTGAGCGCCTGTTACTCGTCCCAGCTTCTGCCAACCTAGCAGTTCGAAAGCACATAAAAATGCAAGTAGAAAAATAGGGACCACTCCGGTGGGAAGGTAACAGCGTTCCGTGCGCCTTTGGCATCTAGTCACGCCGGCCACATGACCACGGTGACATCCTCGGACAAGCGCTGGCTCTTCGGCTTTGAAACGGAGATGAGCACCAGCCCCTAGAGTTGGAAATGACTAGCACGCATGTGTGGGGTAACCTTTACCTTTATATATATATATTAGTACATATATATTCAGGAAAAGGGACACAGTTGTCATGCAATACTATAGATAGGATGTGACTGAAGGAACAAAATGTCCCATCTTCGCTCCATGATGCAGCTGCCAAATTGTTCAAAACAAGAACGTGGTTATAAGAGAATCTCCCTATTTTCACCAACTCTTCTCTTTGAGGTTGGAGTTTACTCTTGGTGATAGTAACTCCTCTAGTCCATTACCATTTCCCCCCCCCATTTCTTCCTATTATTATATTCTCACAACGCTATAATGAAGTTTGCATTAGAAATGATGGCTTTGTGATTAACTTGATATTCAGGATCCAACACCAAAAGCAATGAAATTTCCACTGATTGACTCAAAGGTTGAATCCAAGTGTAGTCATACTTGGAATCAATCCATGAGTTCTTCCTGATGTCACTTCCAAATCAGAAATTTAGGAAATTGCAGCATCTCATCTGAGGATGATATCAAGTGACCATGCCATCTAAAAAAATAATAATACATGTTGTAAACAAATGCTCATTCTCTTTAACAGAGTTACAGTCATATAATTGGAATATACTGTACATTGATCAGAAAGAAGGCAAGACATCAAATGCAATAATTGCAATCCTTTGCAACAGGAGATGAAGGAAAATTTGGGAGGCCAGGTTAATAGCTCTTGACTCAAATACAACTTCCCAGAGAAAACTCAAACCCTGATTCAACTAGCTGTGGCAAATTCTGCAACAACAACAACAAAAAAAAAACACTTTCCCAGGAAAACTACATTGTCAACTGTAGAACATTTGCCTGCAATTAGTGCAGGTTCGCATCCCACCAGGCTCAAGGTTGACTCAGCCTTCCATCCTTCCGAGGTAGGTAAAATGAGGACCCAGATTGTTGGGGGCAATTAAGCTGACTTTGTAATAATGCCGCTTAGGGGGTGTGTGAAAGCCCTAATAAGCAGGCATATACATAGAATGAAGGCTACTGCTAAGCTTGTAAGCCGCCCTGAGTCTTCGGAGAAGGGCGGGATATAAATGGAATTAAAATAAATAAATAAATAAATAAATAAAAGGGAGAAGGAATGCTGATAAGCTGGACAAAAGGTTTATGAAGGCTTACTAGTGGAACAAATATTAGCGAAGTATGTATCCGCAAAAATGAGTTCTTAAAATGTTTCCATTTTAAGAGAAACATGTAGCTTCTTGAGAGCGTAGACCTACACCAGGGGTGTCAAATTCACGTCACGTGACGTGTCACGACATATCATGACTTTTTTTCATTGCCAGCAATGGGGTGGGCACGGTTTTGTCATGACGCATCCGGCCCGCAGGCCGGCAGTTTGACACCCCTGATCTACACAAAGATCTCAACAGGGCTTGAGAAGCAGTGATATGGACAGCAAAGTATGAATTTGGAGCTACAAGAATAATATTTCTCTACCAAGTGTGCCTGCAGAAAGCCTGTGTCGTCAAACGATCGTCATATTTTTTTCCCCAATGACAAAATATTAGGTGCAAATCTGCAGAAGCGTTACCTTTAAAGAAATATGAATTGGTGGCCCAAAGAGTAAAGAATTTATGTCTCCTTATTGCCCGGCCAATGCATCTGGCAGATGGTTCCTCTCTGCTTGGGTGACCCATGTTTCTTCCAGATCAGACAACTGAAATTCAAGAGTGTAAATGTCTCCCGGGGGGGCCATTACGCATCCGTCTTGGAAATGCTGGAGTCAAGGTGATGATGAAAAGAGATCAGAGGGATGAGAGAACTTAAGCTCAATGGGCCTGAGGAAAATGAGGTGGATTTGGGGCAGGGGTCAGAAAAACCAAGAAACAAAGCAGTGTAATGTAAGCCTGTCAAGAGGACAATACCTTCCCACTGACAGCCAGCCCAACTGGAATTATGACACCAGTAAAAGCCTGAGGTAGCATACTGCATCTCCAACGAATTAAATTTACAAGAGCCCGTCGCCTCCCCACCATTCAGAGTAAGAAACCTCTGCAGGAGTTCGCACCCCTGGAATCAAAAAATGCAATAGACGTGTGGAGCAACAAGAAGTAAGACACTGGAGAGCACATTTCAGCTTTTATTTACTTCTGTTTTATTTACTAGAATCTCTCTATTCCCCCCCCAAGAAGAGTCAAAGTACAAAAAGGCTAAGAATTCACGAATCCAGGACCAGATATTTTATTTATAGCATCCAGTTTTGAACACAGCCCTGCAACACTCAAGTATTTACTTTTACCTTCTTGAGATGCACTTTGTTCTAGTGATTCAAGTCATCAGAGCAGAAACCAGGAGGCTGTGAGTTCTAATCTAGAGGCTCTGGGCTAGTCCCTCTTGCTTGGTCTTAGGAAGAAGCAGACAAGAAGATCTTGCCAAGAAAAATACAGGGACTAGTTCAGGCGACCCCCTTCCCACAGCCCTTCTTTGAAGGAGACGGGAGGTTTAGAGTGCAAAATTCTTGCTAATCTGCTTCTGATCGCTCAGAGGGCCAACACTAGAAACATACTGTTTCTTGAGCATCATCGAAAGAGGAATTTCTAAAGAGATGAGTGGTGTAACCTTCCTCGTGGAAAACTTTTAAGCCTGATTAAGGATAAGGGTGTATGAGTGTATTTAGCAAAGTTTTTCTTTTTCTTTCTTTCTTTTTTTTTAGGGGAAAAACAGTGGTTCTTTCGCAAGGAATTTAATATGATTGTATATCACTTGGGAGAATTCACCTTTCTGTCATGTGATAGCCCTCACTGATAAATAATCTATCTTACCAACTCAGTGGTGGGATTCAGCCAGTTCGCACCGGTTCGGCAGAACCAATAGCTAAATTTTGCTGAGTTCGGAGAAGCGGTTGAATGCACAGTGCTTCCGGAAGTCCGTTCTAGGCCTCAGAGGCCCAGGTCTGCGTCCAACAAGAGAATCGGTTGTTCAAGTGTTTGAATCCCATCACTGTACACACTTGTGTGTAAGCCCTTGACGTGTCATTTTTCAGACGATTAATTGCACGGGGCATGCTTGGAATTTTCTAGCAGGTAAACAGGCCAGTTTGCTTTTAAAAATCGCCATCTCTGTGTGATTGGGAGGGTTGCACTGTACAGAAAGAGTAATAACCACAAGCTGATTGACTAATTAACCCATGGAACACCTTGCCTCCGAGAGTTTTGGGGTGGTCCGTCACTGGCGATTTTCAAGAAAAGATTGGACAACCATTTGTCCAGGATGATATAAGGGCCTGCCTTGGGTAGAAGGTCAGATTAGAAGACCTCCAAAGTCCTTTCCAGCCCTAAGATTCTATGATTCTATGGTAGGAAAACACTTAACCCTATTGGACAGATTGATTGTATGCCATGCTATTAAAACTAATTATATCTGATATGATATGAACATTGGAGGCATGAGAGTTGAATTTCTGATATCTTACAACAGTGTCTACTTCTTCCTATGTACAGCATCCATCGACTAATCAGTTCTGAGTATGCCAAAGTGATGAAATTGCATATTTTAAGTGTGTTGACTCTTCTTATAAGAATCTTGGGTTTTTGCATGTATTAATATAACATGTATCTCAGGCCCACAGAGAGAGGTTCGGTGGCTTTTTTTCACCATTGAAAATTATTCTGTATATCAAAATCAGAATAGAATAGAGCTGGACGGGACCTTGGAGGTCTTCTAGTCTAGTCCCCTGCTCAAACAGGAGACTCTATATCATTTGAGACAGGTGGCTGCCCGGTCTCTTCTTAAAATCCTCCAGGGATGAACCAGACACAACTTCTGGTGGCAAGCTGTTCTGCCGGTGAATGGCCCTCACTGTTAGGAAATTTCTCCTTAATTTCAGCTTGCTTCTCTCCTTGATTCATTTCCATCCATTGTTTCTTGTCTTTGCCTTCTAGTGTTTTGGAAAATAAGTTTTAAGGTGCTGGTACTTACCTTTAAAGCCCTACATGGCCTAGGCCCGGGATATTTGCAGGATCGTCTGCTGCCAGGAACGACTTCCCATCGCCCAGTGCGCTCACACAGGGAGGGCCTCCTCAGGGTGCCGTCGGCTAGACAATGTCGGCTGGCGACCCCCAGGGGGAGGGCCTTCTCTGTGGGAGCACCAGCCCTGTGGAACCAATTTCCCCTTGAGCTTCGGATGGCCCCGGATCTCCGGTCCTTTCGCCGCGGCCTTAAAACATTCCTTTTTCATCAGGCTGACCTGGACTGACGACAGGGATTTTAAAATGTTTTTTAATTTTTAATTTATTAATTTTAATCTTTTGGGGCTGTTAATTTAATTCCTTTTTAACTCATCACCTCCTGCGGCTGGTCTTCCGTTTTACCACCCCCCGCCGTGGGGATACGGAACCAATTAGATGGTACCGCCCCAGGCGCTTAATGGACCCCGATGGGTTCCAGGCAGCGCTGGGATCCCCACCTGCCTCCGTCGCTCACAACTCGGCGGATGCCTTAGTGGAAGCCTGGGAAAGGGCAGCCACTGAGGCACTGGACCGAGTTGTACCCCTGCGGCCCCTGACCCGGTGCAGATCCCAACGAGCTCCATGGTTCTCCGCGGAGCTCCGGGAGATGAAGCGTCAGAAACGGGGCCTAGAGAGCTGCTGGAGGTCCAGCCGATCCAAATCCGACCGATTGCGGTTAAGAACCTATATTAGGTCTTATCTCGCTGCGATGAGGGTGGCGAGGTGTAATTACTTCTCCACCCTCATCGCGTCCGCAGATAATCGCCCGGCCGCCTTGTTTAGGGTGACTCGCTCACTTCTTAATCAGGAGGTGAGGGGGGATCCCTTACAGGGTCGTGCCGAGGAGTTTGGTCAGCATCTGTCGGATAAAATCGCTCGGATTCGGACCGGTTTGGACTCCAGCTGGGCAGAGTCTGACGATCAGGACACGGGCGGTCTTGTCAATGTTATCTGGGAGGAGTTTGATTCTGTGACCCCTGATGAAGTGGACAGGATTATGGGGAGGCTGAGCTCCACCACATGTTTATTGGACCCGTGCCCTTCCTGGCTGGTTTATGCAGCTAGGGAGAGGACACGAGGCTGGTTCCAGGCGGTGATATCTGCTTCTTTGAGTGAGGGTAATTTCCCCACCGTCTTGAAGGAGGCGGTGGTGAGACCCCTCCTCAAGAAGCCTGCCTTGGACCCAGCTGTGTTGAACAACTTTCGTCCAGTCTCCAACCTTCGCTTTCTTGCGAAGGTTGTTGAGAGTGTGGTGGCGCATCAGCTCCCTCTGGTCCTGGATGAAGCGGATTATCTGGACCCCTACCAATCGGGTTTCAGGCCCGGGTACAGCACGGAGACGGCATTGGTCGCTCTGGTGAATGATCTCTGGAGGGCTCGGGATAGGGGATGTTCCTCTGTCCTAGTCCTATTAGACCTCTCAGCGGCTTTCGATACCATCGACCATGGTATCCTGCTGCGGCGTCTCAGGGGATTGGGAGTGGGAGGCACAGTTCTTCGGTGGTTCTCCTCCTATCTCCTGGGACGTTCGCAGTCGGTGTTGGCAGGGGGGCAGAGATCGGCCCCTAGGTCTCTCGTTTGTGGAGTTCCTCAGGGGTCGGTTCTCTCGCCTCTCCTGTTCAACATCTACATGAAACCGCTGGGTGAGATCATTCGTGGTTTTGGAGTTGGGTATCATCAATATGCTGATGATACCCAACTTTTTATTTCTACCCCAAACCACCCCAGTGATGCCCTCGCTGTGATGTCCCGTTGCCTGGAGGCGGTTCGGGTCTGGATGGGGAGGAACAGACTTCAACTCAACCCGGACAAGACTGAGTGGCTGTACATTCCGGCATCCCGGGACATTCAAAATGTTCCATCCCTTTCTATGGGGGGTGAGCTGTTGCCCCCCGTGGATAGGGCTCGCAACTTGGGAGTCCTCCTGGATTCACGACTTACCTTGGAAGATCATGTAGCAGCTGTGACTAGGGGGGCTTTCGCCCAGGTTCGCCTGGTGCGCCAGTTGCGGCCCTATCTGGACCGGGATGCCCTGTGTACGGTCACTCATGCGCTCGTGACCTCTCGCCTTGACTACTGTAATGCTCTCTACATGGGGCTTCCCTTGAAGACCACTCGGAGGCTCCAACTGGTACAGAATGCGGCCGCGAGAGTTGTCTTGGGAGTTTCCCGGTACTCCCATGTTACACCTTTGCTCCGCGAGCTACATTGGTTACAAGTTGTCTTCCGGGTGAGGTTCAAGGTCTTAGTGATGGTTTTTAAGTCCCTACATGGCATGGGTCCGGAATACCTCGGGGACCACCTGCTGCCGGCGTCAACTCCCCTCCGCCCTGTGCGTTCCCACAGAGAGGGCCTCCTCAGGGTGCCTCCAGTCAGAGAATGCCGGCTGGTGGCCCCCAGGGGGAGGGCCTTCTCTGTGGGCGCCCCGGCTTTGTGGAATCAACTGCCGGTGGAGCTCCGGATGGCACCGGATCTCCGCTCCTTCCGGCGCGGGTTAAAGACCCACCTGTTTGAACAAGCTGGCCTGGCCTGATGGGGAGTTAATTTGGGTTTTAAATATTTGTATATTTTATTGTTTTATCTTGGGCATTAATTTAATTCTATTTTAACTTTTGTAGTTTTGTATTTTTATCATATGCCCTGTTCACCGCCCTGAGTCCCTCGGGAGAAGGGCGGTATAAAAATTTAATAAAACTAAACTAAACTAAACTAAACTTTTATATCACTGTATTTTATTGTTGTTAGCCGCCCTGAGTCCTTCGGGAGATAGGGCAGCATATAAGTCCCAAAAAATATATAAATAAATAAATAAATAAATAAATAAATAAAGTAAGTTGACTCCCTCTTCTTTCTGGCAGCTCCTCAAATACTGGAATACTGCTATCATGTCCCCCCTAGTCCTTCTTTTCTCTAGACTGGCCATTCCCAAATCCTGCAACCGTTCTTCATATGGTTTAGTCTCCGGGCCTTTAATCATCTTAGTTGCTCTTCTTTGCACTTTTTCTAAAGTCTCAACATCTTTATAGGCTAAGTGCTGGCTGGAAAATTCTGGGACCTTAAGTCCACACATCATAAAGTTGCCGAAGTGGAGAAACATTGCCATAAATATTCAAAGAATTCTTTGCTATTGGATTCTGTTGTAAAACATTTCTATGAAATTTGATTTGTGATGGCTAAATCACCCAATTATTTCAATCACTGCATAACAGAGTCATCCAATATGGAATATGCATATGCAAAACAATCCTAAAATAGGTAACAGAAGGAAACCGTGAAACTACATCCCCAGGCATTATATGACTCAAGTAATCTTTTTTTCTGGTAAGACAGGGGTGCAAGAAGTGTGACATATGTGAGTCAGAAGTATTGAGTTTGTGGCTTCCAAAGATGTTCAAAAGTTTTGACCCACTTTGAAATCTCTTTAAAAAAAAACAGCTGTAGCTGCTTAAAAGGCTAAAGGTATTCCTTCAAATATAAATTGCTTTCCATGGGTCATGGCCTCATCCATTTTGGAACACGTCCGTCAACATGCAGTGCAACCATTGAACCAATAAACATTGCACATGGCACAGATTTCTCCCTTTCCCATAGTGTTCATCACTTACAACTTTTAGATGGGAAGCCCTTTATCTCTATAAAACCATTTCAAATTCTCAGTGTCAAATATTTATACGTTTGGAGAGGAATAGGGCATTTCTGAAAACACAAAAGCCTAGCACATAAGGAGAATGACCAAAGTGAATCTCTTCGCTCTAGTACAAATAGTCCTTGTTTAACAATGGTAATTGGGATTGGCAACACTCTAGCTAAGTGCTGTAGTTTAAAGCACAATGTGACACTTATGATAACAGTTGCGGCAGTCCTAGTTGCCATGGTTAGATGAATTCTGTGCGGTCACAGCAACCCGCTGCCATGTACTCACCATTTCTGACTTCCCGCCAGCTTCCCCAATGACTTAGTCTGTCAGAAGCTGGCAGTGAAGATTGCAAATGATGATCCTGTGACCATAGGCCCTAAGAACAGTATAACTGTGAGCTGGTTAGCAAGAGTTTGCAGTCATATGACTGTGAGGACACTGTGACAGCCACAACCTCAAGATCCGGTTGTAAGCAACCCTTGTTCAGTACCATTGTAACTGTGAGCAGTCTCTGAACAAGTGATGGTTCAACCAGGACTACCTGTATTTAATTTTATATGGATTGAGATTGTATCTTATTTCTGTATTTATTTCCCCACATACACTATGTATTGATACAATCCAGTAATATATATATTTAGGCAACAGTCCTATAAGGTTTGCTGGGGCATAGACCAGTGTACACACTAACGCTTAATTCTGAGTAGACATGTATATATTTCTGTAACTATTTGTCTGAATTATGCTTTAACACTCTGGGGTTGTTTTTTTTAGCAAAATGAAGAATCTTTCTCTTTTATTTTCTAGATGACTGGATTAACATATCCTCCTGTGTTTCTGGTGAGTTGGACCTGTCTCTTTTCTTTTTTCTGGAGAAAATGGCTTTTAATCTGACAGCAACATATTATAAAGTTGCTTAACTTTGACGGGCAGTCTGCTCCAAACTATGCAATCTATCTCGATTAGGTTATGGATTGCAATAAAATGCATTGATTCTAATTTTACAAAACCATTTTGCAGAGTCTCACACTCTCTGCCCATTTGTCACTTGCCTTCAATATGCATGCATAACAAAGTATTTGTCAATAGCAGAGCCCCGGATTCAGTTTAGACATAGACATAGAACAACATCGTTGGAAGGGACTTTGGAGGTCTTCACGTCCAACCCCCTTCTCAAGCAGGAGACCCTATATCATTTCAGACAAGTGAGTGTCCTGTCTCTTCTTAAAATCCTCCAGTGATGGAGCACCCACAACTTCTGAAGGCCAGCTGTTCCACTGGTTGATTGTCCCGACACTTAAGAAGTTTCTCCTTAATTCCAGGTTGCTTCTCTCCTTGATTAGAAAACTATCCATTCTGAAAGGAAAGTCTTTATAAACCAACATAAAGATGCACAAAATATATCTCTAATGTCTACTTTGTCTACTATTCACTAGAACAGATTCTTTTCATCCAATGTTTCTTGTCCTGCCCGCTGAAAAAGAAATTGTCCCCCTCCTCTTTGTGGCAGCCCCTCAAATACTGGAAGACTGCTATCATGTCCCCCTTAGTCCTTCTTTTCTCTAGGCTAGCCAAACCCAAATCCTGCAACTGTTCCTCATATGTTTTAGTCTCCAGGCCTCAGGAAATTTCTCTTAGTTCTAGGTTGCTTCTCTCATTGGTTAGCTTCCAACCATTGTTTCTTCTCTTGCCCTCTGGTGCTGTTGTGATTCAGGGTCAGCCTGTGGGTTCGGCAGTTGGGTCGGACGACTCAGAGGAGGAGGGGGGTGTTGAAGACCTTGCTGAGGGGGTTGAAGATCTTGCTGATGAGAGCCCTCAGCCAGGCCCCTCCCACTTGGTCACCACGGAGACCCAGCTGTGTGAGCCTGACAGTGTGGATGAAGATGACCCACAGCTGGCCCTGTTCAAGGACGCCCGACGCAGGAGGCAGTAAATTAGGAGTAAACAGAGGAAGGCAATGGGGCTCCTCGGAAGGAGGCAGAGAGAAGCCACGCCCTGAACTCTATATAAGGGGAATGTGTGGGAGGGCTGGTTTGCTGAAGGCAACTGCTTGGATAGTTCATGTTTCTTAAAGCTCCTGTTTCTTGGTTTGTCTTGTTCCGTTTGTTTTTGTGGTAATAAATTTGGCAGGCGTAATTCCAGCCTCTTGCCTTCTTGTAAAAGGGGTTGTCCCTGCCTTTTCTGCAGGGCTGGTAGCAGGCTGGTACAGAACAGGTGCTTTGGAAAATACGTTGACCCCCTCCTCTTTGTGGCAGCCCCTCAAATATTGAAACATTCATGTCTTCCCTGGTCTTTCTTTTCACTAGAATAGACATACCCAATTCCTGGAACTGTTCTTCATATATCTTAGCCTCCAGCCCCTTGATCATCTTTGTTGCTCTTCTCTGCACTCTTTCCAGAATCTCAACATCTTTTTTATATCACGGTGACCAAAACCTGATGCAGTTTAAACCATTATATGAGCCACTTCTTGGAAATTGCACAAGTCAAAACTGCATGCAGTGTTTTGTTTACTTCTCGATTGCTGGTCTCATGCTGATTGTTGGTCACAGGATTAATATCAGACCAAAAATCAAGAAGCAAACAATATCTCAAGTCAAGGAACTGCCAAACAAGCTAACAATAAACAACCCAACCAAAGATGCTCCAAGACCACCCCACCAAGGCTGAGAGGACAATCCACTAGAATGTAAATGGAGAGCAAACCCTACTTCCTTCTAGCACTGATGACGCTACCTAGTTGGGTAATGAAACATCTGCAAGGAAACAGCCGAGCTTGGAAAGCACCAAGGACCCCTCATTTCAACTCTAAGCTACAAACATCCCCCTCCATGTTTGTTTGAAATGAAAGCAACATGAGCTAGCGAGGCCCCAAACCTAGGAAGATCACATAATCATTAGGAGAGCTTCCTTGTCTGTCAAATATGAAACAATCAATTACCAAATAGTACCTGTTTGGTACTATTTGGTTGTTGATCAAAGATTGATTGCTACCAAAATTCAGAAGTAAAATGGCCAACTTTGGAAAGATTTAATCTGCTTAATCTTGCAAAATGAAGAGTTGGAATGAGAGTTTGATGCTTCTGGGCATCCTGTGAGCACTCCCACACTCAAAGCTAGTTGAAAACCAACACTTTCCTTCTTTGAAGTGGTTAGATCCAAGTCTGTAAGCTAAATGCTTCTATCATGCCTCGGTTGGACAAGGGTAAGCCATCCCCCCCCCATGAATTTTTATTAAAAGTCTTATAAAGAACATAAAACTAACCAAAAATAATGAAGAATAAAAAGGGCAAAGAGAGATAAAGAGGGAGAAGAAAGAAAAAGTGTAGAAAGAAAGGATAAAGAAGGAACAGAAGGAAGAAGCTTCCTTTGCACCATATACAGATATAATTTCAAAATTATCTCTTACTCTATGATTACAATAGAAAGCTCACTTTATTTCTATGGTCCATTTTCTTTCCTAATCAGCAAAACCACAAGTCATAATAGCTTATTTTTCTGCTTCACTCATAAGGGATTTCCAGTCAGCCATAAATGCAGATATTTCCTTTTTCTTTTCTTCTTTTCTAATCGAAGAAATTAATTTACTCACCTCTGCAGTACAATATATTGCTGAATCAAGGAAGAAGAGGGGAGTATTTCAACTTGGCACGAGGAAAAAGCCCATAGTCAACAGAGTTGATAGGTCTCTTTATCCCCCAGACTTCGTCAAATCCTCTTTATAAACCACCTAAGCTCATACCTTATTCATGATGGACCAAAATGTACTTAAAATACCTCTTTTTGCTCAAAGTTAATGATACCAAACCCCACAAGTTTGCAGAATCTTTTTCTCTGAAAGGTGACGGAGTAAAGTGGCTTAAAAAGTAACGGATTCCGCACAACCCATCCATATAAGAAGAACAACAGGATTTGCTGTGAGGAATTTCCAAACTTAAGAAGTGAATTTTCTATTTAATGCAGCCTTTTTTTTTGCCTTTTATGCGTCTTTTTCTTTTTCCCAATCCAAATATCAGATGTTGGTGATTTATAGGCAAAGTGTTGGTAAACAATTTCAGAGTTAACCCTAACCCAAACCCTATTTGAGAATATAGTATCAAAGGAGCTGGAAATCTTTTAATCAATTTTTTTTAAAGACTGTTGTGGGATCAAACCTTTATCGCCTTGTTTTAAATACAGAAAGGAGAAAATTTAAAAAAATAAATAAATAAATCTGAGACGAATCCATTCAAGAATGAAGCCGATTGCATGCAAGGCTCAGGAATCAGAAATAACTTTACAGACTTAGGTGTTCATCAGCGATAACAATCAATCAAATATTCTGAGGTTAAAAAGAAAAAAAAACTAATGAAAGCGTAATGCAATTTCTACTGAAATTTAATGCTTTCTGCTGAAATGCAATATGTGTCTTCTGCGTGCGTGTGTGTGTGTTTGTGTGTGTTTGTGTGTGTGAGAGATAAGCAGTATAGTCGGCAGACAACATGATTGAGCAGAAGGAAATGAAGTCTCTCTCTCTCTCTCTCTCTCTCTCTCTCTCTCTCTCACACACACACACACACACACACAGAAGACACATAGACACACAGGCTCATAGACTCTCAATCATGACATCATAGCAGATATTTTCTGAATGGTGGCTAATTTGCTCAGTTTGAATTCTCTGGGACCTGAGCAATTCCGTTTCCCAAAGTAAAAGCTGCACTTTTGGGGAGAATAAATTTCTTTTGAGGCTTCCTTCCTGTCATTATATCATCTGAAACGCTGAGAGAAGGGAACGGTTTTCTTTGCCAGCTAACACTAACACTAGGTTTAGGGACGTTTGTTGCTATTTCCGGCACTCTTTATGATGCTCGTCATTTTCTTTACCTGTCTGCTTTTATTATGTGTTTCACTTCACATTTCTTTTCCATAATTGTCTCTGTGCCTCCCTTCATTTCTTTGAAGAACAAAGCAGGCGTAACCTAGCCCGGCTTTTCTTCTCTTTTCTTTTTTCTTTTCTTTTTGTCCTTTTCTTTCATTTGGTGAATGCTTTGAGCTTTAATGTCTTTTAAATTGTTTAAATTGTTTCAAGATTTTAGACTTGTCAGCTGCCCAGAGTCACTTGGTTGAGTTGGGTGGCCATAGAAATTGATTGATCGATCGATCGAATGAATAATTGAATGAATGAATGATTAGCTGTCACGAAAACTATCCATTCTGAAAGTAAGTCTTTGTGACCCAACATAAAGATGCATAGAACATATCTCTACTTTGTCTACTATTCATTACAGCAGATTCTTCTCCTTCTCCTTCTCCTTCTCCTCTTCTGGGAAGCTCAGACCTGACTGTGAATTAACTATCCTCATTTCTACTTCCTCTTTATACCTCCTCCTCCTCCTCTTCCTCCTCCTCCTCCTCCTCCTCCTCCTTCTCCTCCTCCTAGCTCAGATCTGACTGTGAGTTAACTATCCTCATTTCTACTTCCTCTTTATACCTCCTCCTCCTCCTCTTCCTCCTCCTCCTCCTCCTCCTCCTTCTCCTCCTCCTAGCTCAGATCTGACTGTGAGTTAACTATCCTCATTTCTACTTCCTCTTTATACCTCCTCCTCCTCCTCTTCCTCCTCCTCCTCCTCCTCCTTCTCCTCCTCCTAGCTCAGATCTGACTGTGAGTTAACTATCCTCATTTCTACTTCCTCTTTAGACCTCCTCCTCCTCCTCTTCCTCCTCCTCCTCCTCCTCCTCCTTCTCCTCCTCCTAGCTCAGATCTGACTGTGAGTTAACTATCCTCATTTCTACTTCCTCTTTAGACCTCCTCCTCCTCCTCCTCCTTCTCCTCCTCCTAGCTCAGACCTGACTGTGAGTTAACTATCCTCATTTCTACTTCCTCTTTAGACCTCCTCCTCCTCCTCCTCCTCCTCCTGCTCTTCCTCCACTGTTTGGGTTTTGCATAGTACATGGAACACTCAGGAAAAAGCTAGATTCCTGTCACAAAAAAAATCACAGCATCAAGCAGGCTTTAATTATTTACCAAATTCATACCTCTATCCAGATATGAATATATCTATGTCAAATACTTCAGTTGTGCAGGAATGGAAAAGTATGTGTGTAAAGTGTGTGTGTGTGTTAGAGAGAGAGAGAGAGAGAGAGAGAGAGAGAGAGAGAGAGAGAGAGAGAGAGAGAGAAAATTATGATTCTTCAGGATTTTACCATTTTCAACAAAGGTTTTTGTAGGGAGAGTCAAGAACTGACATCGCATTTATCTTGTGCAATTTGTATCATTTGAGTAATGATGCCCTGATGTTTGTGATGCCATTGTGATTAGTTCTGGATCCCTGTGCTGAGGTCCATCACATGAGGGATGAACCAGATTAGAGAAATTTAGAATACAATGACCTGAAAATATACGTCTTGCTCTAAATCAGGGGTGCCCAACCTTGGCAATTTTAAGACTTGTGTACTTCAATATGGCTGGCTGAGGAATTCCGGGAGTTGAAGTCCACAAGTTTTAAAAGTTGCCAAGTTTGTTCACCCATGGTCTAAATTATGAATGCAAACATACTACACTACACCATCCTACACTATTTTTGAAGCCACGGATACATTTGACTATAAATACTGTCTTTCTAAATCAGAAATATTTGTACAGGTATATATATATATATATTTGTGAAAGTCTGGCCTCTTTTTTTGAGGTGCAATTATTCAGAGGAAACCAACATCTGTTAGTTATACAATGCCAATTCCTGCACTGAAGCAGGCAAAGCAGAAAAAGACAGGCAACGCCTATAATCACCCTCCCAGGGAGCGACAGAATATTTGCATTGATAAATAATGTTTGTTTTTTTATTATGATTCAAGAGAAATTTTAAGAAGATAGGGCAGGATAGCAGAATACCATTCCCTGGAGAAAAAAAATGTTCAGCCATTAAGACTTTTCTATTATGCACAAATACTCCATTAGGTGGCACGACGGAGCCAACTTTGGCTGCTCTCCAAAGATGAACTCAGCTCAAAGTTGGTTTGCATTTGAATGGGAGAGGCTCATGAAAAGCCTTGGGAGGCCGTCAAAGCTTCCTTTGAAAAGACAACAGGAAAACAGCTTCTACTGTTGTACAGACATCTACATTGTCACGTTGACCATGAAATCTTCAGAGGTCAGCTACATTGAGAAACTTCGCTTCTGTTGCGTACAGTCAACCAACCTTCAACAGACAAAGAACATCGTGTCTTTGGCCTCCAAATGTTCTACAAACCTTTAGCAATGATTTCAATCAATTCTCTGTGTTAAGGATCCAGTCTGGGTTGGTCACTGGGACGCTACGTAAAGCCCATCTCAGAGAATAAAGGCTGTGTTCATTTGTGCCAAAGTTAACATGCCTTAGAGCCAAGAGTAGGGATCAGCATGATGTTTGAACTTTGTGTACACGTAGTGAATACTTGTGGCCACATTCAGATAAGGACTTTGCCTCAATTCAAAACGAGCACTGGATCTCCCTGATTTGATTATGCAGATTCATTTCAAGAGGGAATCAGCTTTCCTTCCCTGAACTTCTGTTGCTGGTTTGTTTGAAACTGGAGCAAACCTGGCCTTTTCTTTTGTAATACTGGGGCTGATGGCTAAATCTGTTTCCTAACTGAATAATAAAATAACAGAGCTGAAAGGGACCTTGGAGGTCTTCTAGTCCAACCCCCTGCTCAGGCAGGAAACTCTATACCCTTTGTGGAAACCCTACATACTAATTGGTGAGATCTTCTGTCCCTTCCAAGCTTCTGGGTTTAGGTCAGCCCATTTTAATCTTCTGCCAAAGAGAAGATGGGAAGAACCAGGACTCTTGGTGGTTTAGTCCTTGCTCACGTCCTCAGATCCATTGACACATGTGAAAGATTGCAAGGGCTACACACAGTCAACCAATCCAGTGTGTGCAATCATGGTTGGAAATGTAGAATAGCAGTAGCAATAGCCCTTAGACTTATACACCACTTCACAGTGCTTTATAGTCCTCTCTAAGCAGTTTACAGAGTCAGCATATTTGCCCCCCAACAATCTGGGTCCTCATTTTACTGACCTCGGAAAGATGGAGGGCTGAGTCAATGGCAATAGCAATAGCACTTAGACTTATACACCACTTAACAGCACTTTAAAGCCCTCTGTAAGCAGTTTACAGAGTCAGCATTTTGCTCCCAACAATCTGGGTCCTCATTTTAATGACCTCAGAAGGATAGAGGGCTGAGTCAACCTTGAACCGGTTAGGATTCAACTGCCAAACTGCAGGCAGCCGGCATTCACCAGAATTAGACTGCAGTACTGCATTCTCACCATTGTGCCACCACGGTACATTTTAACTGACCCATTTAACTGACCCAGTTCCTACTGTAGCAACACTAGTGTGAGCCAATAGCAAGCCGAGTTGGAAAAAAAATGTTTTCTTTCCTACTGAACCCATGGTTTTTGCAGCTTCCTATTGGTCATCCGGATGGACCAATGACTGCCTCACAATGGCCTCAGCATGTTCCCAGTCCTCTGGGGTCCAGGAACAGAGAAGAAAAAAGTGCAGATCAATTTCAGACATCAGGAGGGCTTGAGGAACAGAATGGTGGTGAGTTTGCAATGCCCTAAGACTGGGTATGAAATCTCCACAATCACTTCAAAATGAATTTAGCAACCAGCAGATTTAGCAACCAGCAGAACAGAGATGAGCATTGCCCACTTGATTTGGACAAGACTAGAAAGGGGAAATCTTTATTTTTTTTAAAAAAAAAAGCAACAAGACTTCTTTTATACCTAAAGGGTTTTTTCTCAGAGCTGAGAACAGATGAGATAAACTGACAGAGTGATACGAATTGTTATATAAAATTATTTACTTCTATATCTACCTTCTGGTCTTGGGATGCTTGCAGATATGATTCTATGCTGGTGGTAGAGGTGATGTTGTCCCCTTACCTTTAGTACCATCTAGTGATGACAAAAAATTGAAAAGGTATGTGATGAAAGTACCCATAGCTATTCATAGTCCAATGTTCAAATTTCTGCATGTGTGCATAGGCCGGGGAAAATATCACCACTGTTTAAAATATGTACTGTATATATATTGCCCTGAGTAATTAAACTAGATTTTCTTTCTCACTTGTCTATATTCTAGGTGAGTTTAATTTAACCTCCATATGAAGTTGTCTGTTTAAGGAGTAGCTATTTCTAAGCATGTTGGCATAAGTGATAACACATAGCTGACCTTGGCTGAGATCTGTACTTGGATCCCAAAGCTGGAAGGAAAACTGTGAAATTTTTCTCAAAGAGGGGAATCATAGAACACATACATATCGTTGCCAAGAAAACCACACGAAGATATCAATTAGTCACCATTAACTTGCAGAAACTGGGTAGGTCTAGTCCAGGGTTAGGCAACCTTGGCTCTTTTATGACTCGTGGACTTCAACTCCCAGAATTCCTGAGCCAGCCATGCTGAGGGGAAAGGGAGAGGTTGCCATGCTGAGCCATGCCGGCTCAGGAATTCTGGGAGTTTGAAGTCCACGAGTCCTAAAAGAGCCAAGGTTGCCTACCCCTGGTCTAGTCTAATGAAAAGGACTAGGGGTGACATGATAGCAGTCTTCCAATATCTCAGGGGCTGCCCCAAAGAAAAGGGAGTCAAGCTATTATCCAAAATGCCCAAAGGCAGGTCAAGAAGCAATGGATGGAAACTGATCAAGGAGAGAAGCAACCTAGAACTAAGGAGAAATTTCCTGACAGTCAGAACAATTAACCAGTGGAAATGTTTGCCTTCAGAAGTTGTGGATGCTCCATCCATCACTGGTGGTTTTTAAGAACAGGTTGGGCAGCCATTTGTCTGAAATGGTACAGGATTTCCTGCCTGAGCAGGGTTTTGGACTAGAAGACCTCCAAGGTCTCTTTCAACTCTGTTATTCTGTCATTCTGTAACGGAGACTCTGTCGTTGCGCATTGCAGATAATTGATAAATAGTGTGCATGATGTAGATGGGGAATGGCATTGCTCCTCGCTAAAGGGCAGATTGGAGAAGAATAAGTATTAAATGTAACCGGGAAGAAGAGGCCAAATAAGGCGAAGAGAAACTGACAGAGGGTTAATCTGATTTGGGGTTTGAAGGGTGCCTCTCTCGCTCAGAAATTTTGACAGGATCTCAGCAGAGAGCGTGACAGAATGTAGGACGAAGGAGGTTTCTTGAATTTGAACGGACAAAGAGTTGAGAAAATTTGTGAAAAGGCAAGGCTGTGGCTGTCAAGGGCGGCGAATTAGAATCCGAGTTGAAATTCAAGGATCACCTAAGCTGGAAGCAGGAGTTTTGGCAATTGAGGGGGAGAAGTAAGGAAAGACTGTTGCTACTTATTGCCTAAATTGCAAAATGCAAAACCAGATAAAAGGGACGCGGTAGCTCAGTGGGTTAGGACGCTGAGCTTGTCGATCAGAAGGTCGGCAGTTTGGTGGGTCGAATCCCTAGTGCCGTGTAGCAGAGTGAGCGCCTGTTACTCGTCCCAGCTTCTGCCAGCCTAGCAGTTCGAAAGCACGTAAAAATGCAAGTAGAAAAATAGGGACCACTTTGGGAAGGTAACAGCGTTCCATGCGCCTTTGGCATCTAGTCATGCCGGCCACATGACCACGGAGACGTCCTCAGACAAGCGTCAGAAGCAGAGATGAGCACCGGCCCCTAGAGTCGGAAACGACTAGCATGCATGTGCGGGGGAACCTTTACCTTTACCTAAAACCAGATAGATTAGATGTATACCAACCAGAAAGAAATCAGGGTCCCCAAAATTAACTTACTCGATCATTGTCCTTCCTCTCTAGAACGACATATTCTCCATGGTTAGCTGGACCACTACACTGATGACGTTTTGGACAATGACAGAGACAGTCCTCATTAAATCGCCTTCAGAATTGTTTGGCAATTATGGGTTTAGTCATAGTTCATCATAGTTTTATTTGTGGGGTTTTTTTTTATAGTATTGGAAAGTTGCCTAGAATTGGATTGTAATCAGCTTATAAATATAATGGAGAGGGGAGGGAGGGAGGGACGGAGGGAAGGAAGGAAGGAAGGAAGGAAGGAAGGAAGGAAGGAAGGAAGGAAGGAAGGAAGGAAGGAGGGAAGGAAGGAAGGAAGGAAGGAAGGAAGGAAGGAAGGAAGGAAGGAAGGAAGGAAGGAAGGAAGGAAAAATAATACATGAATGATTGCTAATACAAAGAATGCCAGCAAATCTTACCATCAAAAATGTATTGATGATTGTTATTAATTATAATGAATAGATTTCTGCAAAAACTTTGGCAGTTTAGATATTTTGAAAAATAGGTTCAGTCAACTGCAGAGCAAGGGGTTTTGTGGAAGAAGCCTAATTCATTGAGGGTATGCATCATTCCAAATTTGCTTTGAATGGCTGACTCACGTCTAATGTTTGAGTCATCAAAATCAAATGATCACCCTGAATCAGTCTGAAGAGTCCATTTGTTTTAGAAACTTTGCTTTGTACAAGCGCAACATCCAAGACTTTGAAACATTTTGGATAATTGTTCAAATGACTAATTTGATCTTTCAAACAATTAGGAGACTGGTATGACATTGGCAGGCCCCTAAGCTCGAGAAAGACACATAAAAGTTACTTCTAAGCAGTTTCCTTTATTAGCCCTCACTCATAGATAGGGATCCAGCCAAACTACAGCATCTACTGGAATCATGAGAGAGATCGCTGAGAAATTCTAGGGGCCTCTTAACTTTGTTTTCTAAACCTCACCGACTCTTGATCCCCTAGGATGCAGCCCCTCCCTCCTGGGAATTCACATATTTGCAGTTGTACAATGGTCTTAGCTTAACAAATTGTATGGACATTTCTAGACAGACTTCATGCAGTTTTTTATATGTATTCCTTATCACAGCTTTGATATGCTCACTTCATTACACAGCTTCCTTCCTTCCTTCCTTCCTTCCTTCCTTCCTTCCTTCCTTCCTTCCTTCCTTGACATTTCCTGACCTTCTTTAAGCTTCCTTCCGTGACTTTCTTTGACCTTTGAATTTCTTTGACCTTCTTTGGCCTTCCTTAACCTTCTTTGACCTTCCTTCCTTGACCTTCCTTCACAGACCCTCCTTTTTTCTTCCATCTCTCTTGACTTTCCTTCGTTGATTATCCTTCCTTCCTTGACCATTGTTCCTTCCTTGACCTTGTCTTCCTTTCTTGACCTTCCTTCCTTCTTTCACCTTCCTTGACCTTCCTTCCTCCCTGCAAGCCTTCCTGCGTTCCTTCCCCTTTTTCCCTTAACCTTCCTTCTTTGACCTTTCTTCCTTGAACTCCTTGCTTCTTTCACATTTCTTGAACTTCCTTCCTTGATCTTCCTTCCTTGACCTTCTTCCCTCCCTTCTTACATCTGTCCTTGACCTCCCTTCCTTCATTCACCTTGCTTCTTTCTTTCACCTTTCTTGACCTTCTTTCCTTGATCTTTGTTCCTTGACTTTCCTTCATTTCTTCTCCTTCCTTCCTTGACCTTCCTTCCTTCACCCTTAGTGACTGACCTTCCTTCCTTCCTTCCTTCCTTCCTTCCTTCCTTCCTTCCTTCCTTCCTTCCTTCCTTCCTTCCTTCCTTCCTTCCTTCCTTCCCCAGACTAGCATAATGTCAGGAAAAAAAACATTGAGCTTTTTTAACCAACACATCCTTGAGCCACGTGCCTCACACATGATTTTCAGACTTTCAAATCTTGTGCATAGGCCTGTTGCATAACCCCTCTTGCACACCTAAAAGAAAAAGAACCTAAAAGAGAGAGGGGGGGGGCGGCAGGTCACTATGCAATGTCTTCCTTTACAATTTAGGGGTTGCAGCACTGCCATTCGAAGCCTATTAACGCATTCCCAAAATAAATGTAGAAGAAATTAACCCTTGCCCGCTCAACTAAAGCAGGTTTTGCTACACGTTCTACCCTGAAATGACCTTGTGGAATGGTAGGTGAGTAAGCTCCTCAACGTCCTCCTCCTGTTGTTGACCTTGCAATCTTTCTTGGGGAGAGCACATCCTTTTAAATGCATTTGAACTGTGTGTTTCATCTTGCGTGACCTTGTTTTTAAAAAGCTAGTTGCCTAGGAGACTCAACTCTCTCTCTCTCTCTCTCTCTCTCTCTCTGCTCATCTTGCAAAGTCACCACCATTAATAGGCTTATCGCCAATTAATCTACCTTCTTAAAATAAGTCCATTTGAGTAACCATCACATCGCAATGCAAGTTATTGTGAGAATCAATTCTAGATGGTATAATGGATAGAACTTTTTTTTAGTGCTGGGTTATTATTATAATTGCTAATCATCGTTGAGGTTTGTCTTGGTCCCTGATAAAAGACCCTCTACCCTATAAATGCTAGTGAACTTGCCATTATTCATGCACATTTGAGCAAATTTTCCCTTTTAACTCTTCCTTTCCACACTCCCCTTTCCGTCCTGGGCTGCTGAGTTTTGAGGCTGCAAAAGCTGTGCCTGAGCTCTTATGCTAGGATGGCATTCCTGTTTTACATTTTGGTGACGAGTGAGAATTCAATTTCTGAGCTGACACAAAGTATTCATTTTATCAAGGGCTGTATCTTCATCTTAATGATTTGCCCATTCATGGGAATACAAGTAATGTTCCAGGAAGTGTGATAGCACATTTGGGAACTTGGCATGTTCCTGCTCTCTATTCCTCCCTTTTCTTCCGGTCTTCCTCTTAAGAGCTGAATCATTGCATTGTTTTCACAGTTGTCTTGCACTTTATTGGATGCTACCGTTAGTCCTTTGCTTGCAAATTACTGGCTTTGAAATGTTTTCTGGAGGAAAATTATCCAAGAATAGAATAGAATAGAATAGAATAGAATAGAATAGAATAGAATAGAATAGAATAGAATAGAATAGAATAGAATAGAATAGAATAGAATAGAATAGAATAGAATAGAATAGAATAGAATAGAATAGAATAGAATAGGAATAGAATAGAATAGAATGGAATGGAATGGAATGGAATGGAATGGAATGGAATGGAATGGAATGGAACGGAACGGAATGGAACAGAACAGAACGGAACGGAACAGAATAGAATAGAATAATAATTTTATTCTCACTGAATGTACACTACTGTAATGGCATACATTAAAATGACATTTTGTTGCATTCAGCTCTCAAAGGGTTACCACCTCTGATATACACTCTATAAATATGACATAAAGAAAGAAAGAAAGAAAGAAAGAAAGAAAGAAAGAAAGAAAGAAAGAAAGAAAGAAAGAAAGAAAGAAAGAAAGAAAGAAAGAAAGAATTATGCATATATTATATGACACAGAGAAACAACAGTCTAGTTCGGGTTACATATACATGTGCATGATGAGAAAAACGAGTCTTGAGAGTTTACCATAGGGAACAAAACTATTACAGAATTGGGTAGTACTGCTAGAAATACTTTGAAACCCCCTCCCAGTGGGGAGCAAGAGAAACAGACCATAAAGTGGGTTTGTGGGGTCCCTAACAATGCTTTCAGCTCTAGGCACATAGCACTTATAAGCAGCATCCTGAGTACCAGGAAGCGAGCTTCCTATGATCTTCTTGGCTGTCCTCACCACTCTCTGTATGGACTTTCTATCTGAGGAACTGCTGCCACCAAACCAGACAGTGATGCAGATTGTTAAAATGCTCTCCGTCGTGCCTCTGTAAAAAGTGGCCAGGACATAAGGAGAAAGACATGCTCTCCTCATCCAACGCAGGAAATGTAGGCGCTGGTTTGCACTCTTCACTAAGGATGGCGTGTGGAGAGACCAGTTCAGATGGTTAGTTATCTGCACCCCCAGATACTTAATACTGCATCCTTGATACTTACTGGAGTATGACTGTGCTGGCTCTTTCTAAAATCTACAATGATATCCTTTCTTTTATCAATATTTAGAATCAGGTTACTTTTATTGCACCAGTCCACCATAACCATCACCTCTTCCCTAGGTTATGCTAGGGGAGGTTTATTGGAATTGTTCAGGACTTCAAACTGCTCACATGAAGTTCAGATCTTTAGTGAGATGGAAAAAAGAGATGAAGGAGCCATCTTCTTCACAGGGGACTTTGGTACTCTCTGAGTTTGGTTGCTTTCTTGCAGATGTTTCATTACTCCAACTAGGCAACATCATCAATGCTCCACCAATGTTATTACCTAACTTGGGTAATGAAGTGTTTGCAAGAAAACAGCTAGGTTCAGAGAGTAGCAAGGACCTCTCATTTCAACCCGGAATTAAAATATTCTCTTGTATTGGTACATCTTCCCCTGCACCAAACAGATCATTTGAAGGAAAAGCTCTATTCTCGTGCAGAACACCCATGCCTTTCTTCTGTCCAAATGGAAGCCTACATTCAAAGGCTTCTTTGAACTTCTTTTATCATTGGCATCTTTTCTCCTAACATTCAATTGGAAAGTTTATGACCAATAAATTCAGAAGTAATTAATCCTTGCCTGCCCAAATAAATTAGATTTTGCTGTATGTTCCATCATCAAATGACCCTGTAGAATTGTAGGGGAGTAAAATCCTCAACAGAAAGTGAAGAGGAACTGAAGAGTCTCTTGTTGCGAGTGAAGAAGGAGAGTGCAAAAGTTGGGTTGAAACTAAACATTAAGTATACCAAGATCATGGCATCCGGCCCTCTCAATTCCTGGCAAATAGATGGGGAAGAAATGGAGGTAGTGACAGATTTTATTTTCCTGGGCTCCAAGATCACTGCAGATGGGGACTGTAGCCAAGAAATTAAAAGACGCTTGCTCCTGGGGAGGAAAGCCATGGCAAATCTAGACAGCACACTAAAAAGCAGAGACATCACCCTGTCAACAAAAGTGCGTATAGTCAAGGCTATGGTCTTCCCAGTTGCAATGTATGGCAGTGAAAGTTGGACCATAAAAAAGGCTGAGCGCCAAAGAATTGGGGCCTTTGAACTATGGTGCTGGAGAAGACTCCTGCGAGTCCCTTGGACTGCAAGGCGATCAAACCGGTCTGTCCTAGAGGAGATCAACCCTGACTGCTCTTTAGAAGGCCAGATCCTGAAACTAAAACTCAAATACTTTGGCCACCTAATGAGAAGGAAGGACTCACTGGAGAAGAGCCTAATGCTGGGAAAGATTGAGGACAATAGAAGAAGGGGACGACAGAGAATGAGGTGGCTGGATTGAGTCACTGAAGCAGTAGGCATGAGCTTAAATGGACTCCAGAAGATGGTAGAGGACAGGAAAGCCTGGAGGAACGTTGTCCATAGGGTCGCGATGGGTCGGACACGACTTCGCAACTAACAACAACAATAAAATCCTCAACACACTCCTCTTATTGACCTTGCCATGTGTTTATATGTGGATCTTCGGTCATTCGGGAACTCCCAGAAGAAGGAAGCAGAAGCCACCAGCCTGATGATGACGGATGGGATTCCGTCGAAACGTCGCACCTACACCTTTAGTTCTACGCGGGAGGAAACCCGAATGACCGAAGATCCATATATAAACACATGGCAACACATTGGTTGTGTGTGTGTGTGTGTGTGTGTGTGTGTGTGTGATTCCCTTCCAATATTTTTATCTTTTATCAGGGTTCATTATAGCCAAGTTTGTCTCTTTAGCTCCTGGTTCATTGATCCTAGTGTTTTATGTGCCTGTTCAGTTTCTCTGAAGTGTTTTTAGCAAGCACAGTCCTGGCATGACCAGGGCAGAATAGAATGGGGGGGGACTTTCCCTGTCAAAGATTTGGAAATTATCCTTTTACTGTTGCCATTTATGCTACATTTGTTTCTTCGATAGACAAATCATACAACTGACCCATCTTCAGCACATCCAATTCCAATATCCCTTTTGTAAGTGTTGGAAGTAAAATCAGGTCTGGTTCCAAGCCAGGAGAAAGACCCTGAAATAAAATGGAGGCAGGCTGCATTTTGGAAAGGAGGTCTCTCTTTATTTGGTAGCCAGATACTTTAGTGACAGCAGCATGTTTCTGGGGTGGCTCACCAAATGGGGTTAA
The DNA here is from genome assembly GCF_964194415.1 of Vipera berus. Lineage (NCBI taxonomy): Eukaryota > Metazoa > Chordata > Lepidosauria > Squamata > Viperidae > Vipera > Vipera berus. The sequence goes on along the minus strand of NC_138207.1, from coordinate 99,165,832 downwards.
GAGTAGGTGGGGTTTTATACATTTGTATTTTTTGGGGGGGGGGGCTTTGTGATTGAGTTGCCTGTTCCAGTGCAAGAATATGTCCTTTAATATTTTAACAGCTGTTGCCAGATTCCTATGGGGTCATGTAGGGGTCATGGCTGGTTCTACAGGCAAAAGGGGAAATGCAGATCCTAGGTGTCTTTGTTGTCAGTTTCAGCTCCTTGCCTATTATCTTGCTTATTTAGAATTTCTGGCTACTTTTTTCTTTATGAATAGAGTGGTCCAGCTTTATGAATGGATAAAAAATGTCCATTCCCAAAGACTAATCTCTTCAGACTTCTGCTTCCTGTTTTTCCTATGGCAGGAAGACTGGTGTTGCTTTCTGCCTTCAAGACGTTTCTCCTCTTCTCCTTTAGGGGAGATATACTATTCTGCCTCTTTTTAATATTAAGAATAGAGAATATTTTATTCTGGGGTGGGGGTGGGGGGGCTTTCCTACACAAGTATCTCTGCATAAGCCAACTTACAAATTGTCATTACTCTGAGCAAGGAGAAGGGAGAGAAAGACCCCAAATAAATACACAGAAACACAAACACACACACACACACTCTAGGGAATTTGGGTTGGCATCATTCCTTTATGGAATCTTGTTTTGGGAAGGCCAGTTCTGTGGGATCAGAGAGAATTTCCCCAAATATGAAGCATTACTATTCCTGTAAGAGTTGAGAAGAGTCATCTTGGATTATACGTTAGACCAGACATGTCAAACTCGCGACGTCACGTGATGTCGCACGATGTATCGGAACTTTTCCCCCATTGCTGGCAATGGGGTGGGTGTGGTTTCTTCGTGACACATCTGGCCCGCGGGCCGGCAGTTTGACACCCCTGCATTAGACAAATGAACTATCGGGATCCTCATATCAGAACTATGTGCAGTCAAAACCCCAAAATCACATACCACACAATCCTTTTATCTGAATAAAACAATTCAGCTGAGACTTACCTATATGAGCCTGATTGGGGTAAATTATAGGGATGGCTCAGAAACATGATATTGCATCCCTCATTAATCCCTTTCATTTGTTTCGTGTACTTCACTTTTACATGTGGTTCTATTTGGTCATGTTTTATTCTGAATGCTTTATCTTGCATTTTGATGTGGCCTATGGCCTAATCAGTAACAATAAAGAAAGATGTAAGGCTTAAGAAAACTCTTTCACTGATCTGGGAGTGACTCAGATAGAATTAAATGCAGTTGAAATAAGATTTTATTCCATCTTTTTCCAATCATTATGATATTATCCAGCATATCCAGATCTCCCCTTCTGAACCAAGATTAGTGTCAATTCACTTTGATCCATTAAATTTATTTGATCTGAATATCCCTCTTCAGAGCTGGTTTTTTTTTAATTTAGATTATATTTATTCCACTGTTATCATTGTCAAAATTAACTCAAGGCAGCAAACATAGGTTGAATATATCAAACACATCTTAAATAATGTTAAAGTCTGTGTGTTTGTGTGTGTGTGTGTATATCCAGAAGAGTATTTTGTGCTACAGTACAAGAAGGCAGGAAGAACTTACACCTGATCTTCCCTAAACTGGGAATGCAAATAGCTGCTATCCCATAATCTTTCACAGTTACAAAAGAATGTGAAGGTTTAGCTTTTCCAAAAGAATTTATGTCCCACAATCTCACACAGGGGAACAGAAATAACTTGCATTTTACTCGGCAAGCATTCTCACCATCTCCTTCTTCCATTCTTGAGGAGGAACAGTAATAAACTCTTGAGGGTTTTTCAACAGTAATTGATTTAACATTGATCAAGTATGAATAGTGCAGTCAAAACGCCACTTAGCAGTAGGAGACAGTGATTTAACAGCGCAACAGGATGTCAAACACTTTGCCAATGTGAAAAGTTTGGAAACACACTGCTAGGGATGGTGGGGGGGGGAAAGAAAGAATTGTTTTATGAGGTTTGCATGCGCTTAATGGCCTGGATAAATACAAAAGAGAGGGTTCTAGGTGCCTTTTGAGCTTGGCTGTTTTGCTGCAGATGTTTTATTACCCGAACCAGGTCACATCATCAGCGCAAGTCATCATCTCAGGACTAGACTGATGATGTTACCTAGTTGGGTGATGAAACGTCTGCAAGAAAACAAGCGAGCTCAGAGAGAATCAAGGACCCCTCATGTCAACCCCGAGCTACAAATATTCTTCTTTATTGGTAAATACAAAGGTGTCAAGTGTTCTGGGAGGTCTTTCAGCCCAGCCAATTTTAAGAAATCTTCGCTGAACTAGCCGAACAAAATGAAACATTCCTCAGTCAACTAACAGACAGACGCGCACGTGACCCAAATGGGAATACTCGTAAAGGGGAGAGTGAAGCAGTGCATGATGATGATAACTTTATTGTCACTTTGAATGTACACCAATCGGCATACATCAAAATGAAATTTCGTTGCATACAGCTCTCAAAGGGTCACCACCTCCGATATATACTCCTTGTTCGTGGCCCACTCAAATTTCACATTGTTCATTTTAGTCTCTAGGGAGTGAACGATGGCAATCAGGACAGATGGAAATGGGGCTCCATGTGGATTAGCCCTCAAATTCACTTGTATTCTGACAACCTCGCCTTCTTTCCTTTTTCTGATCCTGACTGAATGCACCTTGTAACGGCCAGAAGGCCTAAGAAATGTGAATGGAGAGAAGAAGATGGCAATCATAAAAGCGATGGCTGGTTAAGAGGAACAATGCAAACCATGTAACCATGGATGAATGCAGACTGCAAAATGTACCAGGTTGCATAAGAAACAAGCTTAGCACTTTTCTCGAAAAGAAACAGAACTCAAAGATTCTCTCTGCCGGCAAGTCCTGCAAGCAACGAGTAAAAATAAATAAATAAATAAATAAATAAATAAATAAATAAATAAATAAATAAATAAATAAATAAATAAATAAATAATCTCATGCACCAAATAGGTTTTGTTCCTAGTCAGAGGGATTGTTTAAACTTTCCTTTTGTAGCCTTAACTAGGAAGAGAACCACCTTGGCATTCACAAAGACGAGCCTTTGACATCCCTCTGCTGAGGAGGGCTTCTACCTTGCTGAAAATCGGCAGGAAAATCTTTTTTGATTACTGTCAAAATCGCACCCTATAGCAGCCCGGCATAAATGACACTCCTCCACGAAAGAGATGCACTTCCCTGTAAACATTTTCCCATTCCTCTTGCATTTGGGTATGTCTGAGTGCACAATTGTGCTTGTGACAGCTGTGAGGACTCTGAAGGGGCCTGTCTGATTGAAATGTCACTCTTATCTTCCGTTCATACTTCTGGCTTTTGCTGCAGCCATGCATAAAAAACATTGTGTGCCTGGCTACTGTTGAAACAGGAATATTTGCTATGAACATAAGAGGGAGAACTAGGCTTTGACTGAGCTACAATATAGATAGGTAGGTAGGTAGGTAGGTAAGTAGGTGGATGGAGAGTCAGAGAGAGAGAAGGAGAAAGAGATATAGATAGATAGATAGATAGATAGATAGATAGATAGATAGATAGATAGATAGATAGATAGATAGATAGATAGATAGATAGATAGATAGATAGATGGATGGATGGATGGATGGACGGATGGATGGATGGATGGATGGATGGATGGATGGATGGATGGATAGATGATGGGTTCATTAATTCATTAATTCATTAATTCATTCATCCATTCATTCAGCCAGGTCCACATGACTGAATTATTCAGGATGTGTGCTCCTGTAAAGATAAACATATATCTGTGTTCATTTGTGTGGCTACTTCCACAACATCACCATTTTTCCACACCTCTTAACAAATCCGTGAAATGACCTGCAAGTGTTTTCACCATGGGCAACCTTGTGTCACCGAGTACTTGACTCCGTTGACTCAGCTTGAAACAAATGCTGACCAATGTCTTGCCTCCAGCTTTGACAAAACTCTGCATTTGACACGTTGATTGGTTGAGTTTGCAGCTGACCACAATCAATTCCAACTTGAGTGGCTTGCAACAGACATAAACAGAAATGTAAAACATTCGTGTTACACTTAAAAATGAATCAGTTTCATCAATTTCCAAGGATAGAATGATTTAGTGATCCTATTGTGATTCAGTGTCCCATGCATTAGATGTGCTGTAGGTAAGCTGGTAGGTAGGTAGAAAAGGAAGGAAGGAAGGAAGGAAGGAAGGAAGGAAGGAAGGAAGGAAGGAAGGAAGGAAGGAAAAATAGAAAGAAAGAAAGAAAGAAAGAAAGAAAGAAAGAAAGAAAGAAAGAAAGAAAGAAAGAAAGAAAGAACATTTGGCCAACGCTTCTCATTTACATGAAGCATCAGCTCATGTAGAACAGACATTGTGTTTATTTTAAACATTATAAATAGATAACAGTTCATGACTTAGTGGTGAATTTCACAGTTACAGAAAGCATTCACATTGTGGTGGCTGATGCCGCCACACCAAAGTGGCCAGTCTAAATGTCAGTATGGAGATAAACCCTCAAAATAGTCCTGGGGTGACAAATATAAAGCTTAACACACTTTTTTCCCCCTTTCCACAGCAAAAAAACCCCAAAAACAAACAAACTTCAAGGGTTTTAATAGAGTTTTGTAGAGCAGGGTGAACATGCAGACAGGGGGCTGTAGAGGGGAGGGTAAAAAAATAAAAATAAAACGATAGCTACTAACATCCAACCAAATGCCTACATTTTGTTTTTGCAATGCAAAAAAGAGGGAGGGGATTTTTCACTCATGTGCCTTCCTCTCCCCTCCCCCCAATACTCCTGATTCATATCACATGTAATATGTGATTTTTAAACATACAGTAAGGTTCTTTTTTAAAAAAAAAATCATACACACAAACACAAAGACACACAAAGACACACACACACACACACACACACACACACACATAAGCAGAGAGTCCTAGAACATGTTCTGAACCAGCCTGCTACCGGCCTTGCAATAAGGCAAACCCCTGTTCAAACAGTAGAGACTGGAGAGCGTCTAAGGCTGGAAAGCGTCTGCCAAGATTTATTACTCAAATAACAGAACAAGAAACAAAAACACTGGAACTTGAATCCTCAAACGGAAGGGTTGCTTTCAGCAACCAGCCCTTCCCCAAACACTCCTTTTATTTAGAGTTCAGGGCGTGGCCTCCCTGTGCCTCCTCCCGAGGAGTCCCACAGCCTTTCTCTGTTTGGTCCTGCTCGACTGCCTCCTGCGTCGGGCGTCCTTGAACAGGGCCAGCTGTGGGTCATCATCCTCCGCACTATCGGGCTCACGCAGCTGAGAAGAGGGCCCCGGCTGGGGGCTCTGCGAAGCCTCCAAACCATCATCAGCCGGTTCGTCTTCCACACACTCCTCCTCCCCCTCATCTGAGTCATCCGAGACATCTGAGCCGGCTGCCGGACCCACAGGCTGGCCCTGAGTCACAACAGAACAGAGGTCCCTAATCCCTGATCTGTGGCCAGAACCGGGCTAAAGCCCATTGGGAAACCAGGCTATACAAGAATCATGCGAGCACACAAGCGCATGAAGCTGTATTTGTGCAAACTTCACACGTATGAAACCATCCTCTCTTCTCCCCCCCCCACCCCCGCTGCTGCTGCTGCCATCCCCAGTCCCACAGAGCTGGGGAAAGGTTGGCGACCGCGGTCCTAGATATCAGCGGTCAAACTCAGGGGCTAAGAAGAAATTTTCAAATTGGTTGGCTATGAGCAAAAGTGCTTTCCACACTGAAAGGTCGCTGTTAGTGAGTTTGTCACAATTGTTCAGAAGGGTCTGCTCTGGAGCAAGATGTTGCTCACGTGTGGCTCGACTGTCAATTATATGCCCCCCCCCATTAGGTGTGGATACTAATCATCCTTATTGGAAAGAAGAGCCCAATAATAATCAAATTATGTAGGGTGGGGATGACATGGATAACGATAAACAGTCAGTCATGTCTGACTCTTGACGATTCTGTGGGCCGAGTCTCTCCATGTCTCTGCATCTTGCCCTATTTCTTTGAGTTCTATGCTTATCATATTGATAGGACTAATCCATTAATAAACTATTCTATATACTGATGTGGATAGCTGTGGAAACAAAGAACTTGACCAAATGGAAGACTTGTACTAAGAAACAGACTCCTCTCCTCTCCTCTCCTCTCCTCTCCTCTCCTCTCCTCTCCTCTCCTCTCCTCTCCTCTCCTTTCCTTTCCTTTCCTTTCCTTTCCTTTCCTTTCCTTTTTATTGGAAAAGTTTACGGTGCAGTTAGCTGTTAGCTTCACCGAGTAACACATCCTACTAGAAGACAGGACTAGATCTTTGAATTACCCTTTTGCTCCCTGGTGGAAGGCAAGAAGCGGGCATGTAGTCTCCGGCCTGAAAATTTGTTGTTGTTAGCTGAAAAGTCGTGTCTGACCCATCGCGACCCTATGGACAACGTTCCTCCAGGCCTTCCTGTCCTCTACCATCTTCTGGAGTCCATTTAAGCTCACGCCTACTGCTTCAGTGACTCCATCCAGCCACCTCATTCTCTGTCGTCTCCTTCTTCTATTGCCCTCAACATTTCCCAGCATTAGGCTCTTCTCCAGTGAGTCCTTCCTTCTCATTTGGTGGCCAAAGTATTTGAGTTTCAGCTTCAGGATCTGGCCTTCTAAAGAGCAGTCAGGGTTGATCTCCTCTAGGACTGACCGGTTTGACCGACTTGCAGTCCAAGGGACTCGCAGGAGTCTTCTCCAGCACCACAGTTCAAAGGCCTCAATTCTTTGGCGCTCAGCCTTTTTTATGGTCCAACTTTCACTGCCATACATTGCTAAAACCAGCAGATTAATTCACAGGTTCTAAATCACCTCACCCCTATGGACATCTCTGTAAAGTAATTCCCTTTCCACAGCCAGCTCCTCGCCTTCAGAGACAGATTTTCATCTAGGACGATTGCCCAATGCCCTGAGATATTTTGTAACGACGAAGGGCTCTTAAAAAGGAAGATGGGGGGGTTACGTATCCCAAGGGGCACAGCGTGGCTTCCATTATGCAGGCTTTAATCTGGGCCTGCGGTTAATTGATGGAAGGGAATTTTCTCCCTGAAAAGCTGTAACGGCCTTGAAGCATCCTTGTGAATGGAATGAATCAGATGTAAAACCCTGCTCCTTGGGTACACCGCAACGCAACACTGCACACGTGGATGGAAAGGGTGGAACCCGCATTGCGACGTTGCCATGTTGGGGGAGGGGTACGTGTGTTTGTGCTTTTGACACATCTGAAAGATCCCTGTGATGATGAGGATGGTCCTCGGCTTTCTCCTAATATTTATGGGATACTTCGGTTTATTTGAGGTGTAGATTATAATTCCTATCCCATACCAAAAAAACCAAAAATGTTATTCTCCCACCAAGTTATTACCATGGGCAGAAGGAGTGCTCTTGAGGAACAGAAGGAAGAGCTGCACCGAAGACAACGGTTAGGTAAAAGAAAGCAGTAATTTAAGATGCCGTCTCAGGCCTTACCCTCCCAAGTTCTCATGAAGATAAAGGGAAGGAGGAGAAGATACATTGAGGCTTGCAGAGGGGCAAATTAATCCAGAGTTTTCATTCAAGGCACAAATGCCCATGGTTAAATTGTCATCATGATAGGCACATGATGCAAAGTCCTATTTGAGCACATCTGAAAAGATGAGTAGGGGTGAGGGAGGGGCTAGTGGGGCCTACCAATCACAGCCAGTTGAAACACAGATTTTTATTTTATTTTATTTTATTTTTTCTCAATGAGCCTAACCAAGAAACATGGCCTTGGGAAGAGTGGCAGACACACAGCTCTTTCCTAAGCATTTCTGGGAAGAGGAATGATGTAATAAAATGGGTGTCTTCTCTTGTTGTTCGCAGACTATCACTGCACAATGGAATTAGGGAAGTGCTCACCCAGCATGCCTTTTCTTCTAATTAGCACGCTAATTGCAGTGCATTTGTCATAAAATTAATTTTCTATCCTATTGCTTCTGGATATGGGAATAAAAGCGAGAAACAAAATACAAACGATGTCCTAACAGAAAAGCAAGCTAGGTTGTTTTTTTTTTAAAGAATACTGCTAACTGTTCAATTCATAAAGCTTGGATCGAGTCCTTGCGATAGATTAAACTGTTTCTTTAATCTGCTGCTAGTCTAATCTGTCTGTTTGCTTAATTATTGCAGTCTTAGATATTAGGAAAGGCCTAAAGGCAGGCCTGACAAAGGTTTGGAAAGGAGAGAGCTCAAGAACTAAAGGTCTACCAGATCCAAGTTCTGGAACTCTACCATGTTCCTCCCTTTGGGAGAAAGTAACTCCCAAAGTCTTCAACTTGAGCTATTTAACACATTGCTATTGACAACAAAGGAGAAAGACTATCACTAGTGGTGATGTTACTATTACTACCGCTATTTCTCCTTGCTTCTCACACCTCCATCATACTTAACCTGAGGGGCTACGTATGTTCATCAGCATCCTTCAGAGATACATGAGTACAAGCAGACTCTTCTCCCTCCCCATAGGAAAAAAAAAGATCTTCTGAATCTACAATAGCATTCAGTCAGAATAGAATAGAGCTGGAAGGGACCTTGGAGGTCTTCTAGTCCAACCCCCTGTCAGACACTCATTGCTTCTATGATCTGATCCTGCTCCCATTAAGACCCAAGAGTAGAAAGGACATATCGGTGCATCGGTGAATCGATCCTTTAATAACTCCCAAACCCAAGAGTTGCACCTTCAGAACAGTGACACCCTAGGGCAGGGGTAGGCAACCTCGCCTCTTTTATGACTCGTGGACTTCAACTCCCAGAATTCCTGAGCCAGCCTGGCTCAAGAATTCTGGGAGTTGAAGTTCACGAGTCATAAAAGAGCCGAGGTTGCCTACCCCTGCCCTAGGGACAAACGTGCTATAAACATTGATCTCTTTGAGACATATGCTCAAAGTACTGTCTGTTTTCACACTCAACCCAAGAGAACTGCCTATCTGATCTTGGAAAAACAGGGTCAGTTTAAGAACAGGAATGGCACACATAGCCAGCCAGCCTAGCTTATATGCCTTTTCTTTTGACGCCGTGTTTGCAGGTTGATACCTAAGCAGGAATTTGCATCAAGTTATTTCGAGAGAAGGCAACTCTTACGGAAGTTCTAAGATGGCGGCGCCTGGAATGGCTGCGGCTGCATTGGCTCTTGAAGGCGAATAGTTTTGGGAGGGATAGTAAGGGCTATAGGCCACATGATCAAGAAGATTTTAATGTGTTTGAGCAACATGGTGGAACTAAGGTAACATACGACATACGACCGACAATCTTTGCTGGCCTGGCGAGTTTCTAGTTGTTTTGGAACTGTTGGTGAGACCGTTAAAAGTCGTTGGCGCTGTTTGAATTTGTTCTACCAGCAGCAAGATCTGACTGCTGGCCCAGTGATGGATTGTATTGCAAATCAGGGCTGTTTCCAGAGGAGGCAGAGGAGGAAAGGACCTGGAGCTTATGGAGCGAAGGAACTGGATGAGGCTGTCGGCAGGCCCAGAGGAAGAGAGAGAGGCTTTTGGAGGAGTTGGTGGCGGCAGCAGCAGCGTGCTCCAGGGGCGGAAAGAAGCAAGGCCTCTTTAAGGAAAAGGTGGAAGAGTCAGGATCAGAAAAAGGAAAGAAGGCGAGGTTGTCAGAATACAAGCGAATTTGAGGGCTAATCCACATGGAGCCCCATTTCCATCTGTCCTGTTTGCCATCGTTCACTCCCTAGAGACTAAAATGGACAATGTGAAATTTGAGCGGGCCCCGAACAAGGAGTATATATCGGAGGTGGTGACCCTTTGAGAGCTGTATGCAACGAAATTTCATTTTGATGTATGCCGATTGGTGTACATTCAAAGTGACAATAAAGTTATCATCAAAAGAAAGTAAAGAACTAAGGAGAAATTTCCCGACAGCGAGAACAATTAGTTACTGCTCCATCACTGGAGGTTTTCAGCAAGATACTGGAGGACCGTTTGTCCAGAATGGGGTAAGGTCTCAAAGAGGCCATCTTTGTCAAAACTGAACAGCCCTCTCTCAACAGAGGGGGAGGGATGCGACATCCTCTATCTCCAGTCTACGACACAGTCCTTTTAGCAGTTCCAAGAAGGCTCCACACCCATTTGCATTACCCTGAGGACACAGATAAACCTCCAAGTGGCCTCAACGGCTCTCTAAAAGGATGCAAATAACCAGCTGTCTGCAAGGAATATAAACCCTTCCATTCCCCACCATCCAGTCAGAGCTGAAGAAGCTGCTTGGATGAAGAAGCAAAACGTCTTTAAAGAAAAACCAGGAAGTCCAGTTGCCTCGTGGAAAAGCATCTTTGGGATAACCAGGAGCTGGATGATGGAGACTCTCCCTAGACATATTAGGTCTCTTGCTCAACGGAGGTTGAATTAGAACAGGGGTAGGCAACCTTGGCTCTTTTATGACTCGTGGACTTCAACTCCCAGAATTCCTGAGCCAGCATAGCTGGCTCAGGAATTCTGGGAGTTGAAGTCCACGAGTCATAAAAGAGCCGAGGTTGCCTACCCCTGAATTAGAAGCTTCCAAGGCCCCTTTTGAGCCTATGATTCTATAAACCCACTTACTAAAAACAATGTCTAAGTCATCCTAAAAGCAGCTGTGACTAGATTTCCAAAGGTAAATTGTATTTCTGTATGACGTATCTCTTCTATCTGTGAGCAAAGGAAAGGAGGGCAAACGACGAGATGTGAGCGACAACATTGTTAACCAAGTGTCACAACTTAAGTACTTGCATTGGCTATTGTCATGCAGGTGTGTCGGGCGTTATAACATCACCCTGGGGATGTCATTATTTTGATGTCATTACAATTTCTTGCAGGTACCTCTGGTTACATTGTCTGATAAAAGGAAAAAAAAAATAGACATAAATTCAATTTGTTCCGTTGTAGAGCTGACCTCTGTTTCCTCTTGGCACCAAGCATTTGGATGATTTGCGATGACATCTATTACAAATAGTGTTTCTGCATCCATTTCATTCCAATGTACGTAGGTCAACTTTTCTCCCCCCCCCAACCTGAGATAATAGGAATATTGTAGCAATGTTCTTAGTTTGTTCACATCCCTTTGGATGAGCTGCAGGTTTCCCAGATTCCCGTGTCTCTTTCAGCTTGTGGAACATCTTGCAAAGTGGCAGATATATTTCAGCAGCTAAGCCCATGCGCATGAATATTAAAACTTCATTTCATAATGCTACAGCTGACAATAGCTGACACATTATTGGACAACTAAATCTTTGTACGTTTGTTTTCAATTCATGCAGGCTACTGAAGATGAAATGAATACAGTACAAACATCAAGAGGAGTATACAGTATCACAACTTACCTTAATGGGAAAGGACCGGGAGTCTAGCGTTAAGACTATTCTTGTCTCAGTCTTCAAAATTTGACAGGTATGCATTACTGTAAGATTCATTTACACACAGTCATTCATAGTCTTACATAAAATAATAATTTCAAAAGATCCTATTTATATTCCTGGAAGGATAGAAGATAATTTGAATTCTGATGATTCAGAAATAATAATATAATTCCTAGGTAGACAGACAGATGGATGAATGAGTGGAAAGAACACAAGGATTCCAATATTGTCTGATGTTCTTTTTTCCTTGCTCCGTTTTAACTTGAATTGTTTCCTTGTCCATATGAATCCCTTTCATTGTAGTTCCTCTTTGCTGTCTTGAAGGACAAGAACTGTACAGATTTTTCCAGCTATAACTGCAATTATTTATTAAGGTAAAGGTAAAGGTTCCCCCGCACATGCGTGCTAGTCGTTTCCGACTCTAGGGGCCAGTGCTCATCTCCGTTTCAAAGCCGAAGAGCCAGCACTTGTCCAAGGACGTCTCTATGGTCATGTGGCCGGCATGGCTAGACGCCAAAGACGCACAGAACCTTCCCACCGTGGTGGTCCCTATTTTTCTACTTGCATTTTTACGTGCTTTCGAACTGCTAGGTTGGCAGAAGCTGGGATGGGTAACAGGCGCTCACTCTGTTACGCGGCACTCGGGATTCGACCTGCCAAACTGCCGACCTTCTGATCGACAAGCTCAGCATCCTAACCCACTGAGCCACCATGTCCCTAATTATTTATTAAAAGCTTCTAAATTCCAAGTGACCTATCAGTCCTTATAATTGCCTCAGCAATTACATTGGCATCATAGACATTTTCAGCTAGCCATGATGAGGCCAAAAGGACAAAAAAGGTACACTGTGAGGTCGCAAGGCACAATCTGCCCTCACTTGCATCATGAAATCACACTCAGATACCTAAGGGGAAGAGTGTGTGTTGTAATATTACAAGGCATATTTTATTACCTGGTTCTCGCCTCCACCCTGGTGACATATCTAACTCAACAAATGTAGAACAAGTTCTACATATGAACAAGTTCTACGTATGATCCAAGATATCCTTCAGTTTCATAACAGACAGTGGTTCTACATACACTTCTGTTGGGAGCTAAATCATGAATGGTGTGTATTGGTGAAAATATTTTGCTGTTCTGCGTGTTTGGGTGGTTTCTTTATGCCAAGGTTAAATTTCATTGCAGCCCTGAAGAAGACTTGGGTGCAATTCAGAACGCATGGCTTTTCCAGGCAGTATTTCTTGTAATAAAGTTAGTTTAGCTTTCCATTATTGATTGCACGTTATATCCCAGCTTACTTGATTGCAACCTTTTTTTGGTAGATGAGTTTCCTAATTGCATCTAATCTTTTGCTGTGGTGCTCTGTGACCATGATTCTTTGCTTCATCTAACATTTCTTGTTCTGTGATCATGATTCTCTGCTTCACCTAATATTTATGGGATACTTTGATTTATTTGACGTCTAGATTATAATTCCTATCCTGTACAAAAAAAATGTTATTCTCCCACCAAGTTATTATAATAGGTAGAAGGAATACTCTTTGAGGAACAGAAGGAAGAGCTGCATTGAAGGCAATAGTTAGGTAACAGAAATCTGTGCTGGCTCAGAAATGTAATTTGAGATATTATCTCAGACCTGACCTGCCCAAGTTTTTATGAAGACAAAGAAAAGGAGGAGAAAATGTGTTGAGGCTTGCATGGATACCAATTAATCCAGAGTTTTCATTCAAGGCACAAATGCCCATGGTTAAATTGACATATTTTGGACACACAATGCAAAGTCCTATTTTAGCAACTGAGTTGGGGAAGTTGGAAGGGAATTCAAGAAGAGAAGGACCAGAATCATGGTAGATGGACTTGATTATAGCAGTGATGGGTAGATCATACTTATTTATTTAGCGTATGGCTGGTCACACACAGAATTAAAAGCACTTCATATTTACAAGTTAGAACAGTTAAAACATTTTTTTAAAAAAGAAGCAATTATAAAACCTAAGAGGAAAACAGAAATAACATTTCAGAGTTTAATGTCGAGTTTGGAGATCCAGTCAGTCGCTGCCGTTGTTACGCAGAGGAAGTCCTTAAAATCTCCTGGGTATCTTCTATTAGTGCATTCCCTCACTATATGTTGGATAGTCTGTCGGGGAGCCCCACAATCACATTGTGCTGAAGGTGTCTTTCCCCATTTATACAGAGAATCGGCACACACCCCATGAGTCGTTCTAATTCTGTTGTACGTCACCCATATGTGTCGGGGTAGATTAAATCCTGGAGGTATACTATCAGGATTAATATGCTCAGAAATATCTTGGGAGGTATAGCTACTCCATGCTGTCTCCTGGGTGGTGCTAAATGAGTAACAGACGAACTGGTAGCCAGACATCCGCGAGGATCTCCTGGCTTCACACACAACTCCACAGTCCTTTTAAGGACTAAAAAATAGCAGAAATAACAAATACCAATACTAAAATGATTCGGAAATGAAGGACAAGTTCTGTCTATGTTATTGCCAAGCGTTCATACCAAGTTCGATTACTACCTAATGGTTCGAAATCAATAGAAATTGTGATTCCTTTTACCATATGAATAATTTTGGAAAGTGCATTTTATTCTGACTGTCCCTGCTGCTGCAATTCCCCCCCCTGCCCCCCCCCCACCCGGCTTGCCTACCTGCCCTCCACAGCTGACATGGGAACTTGGAGAAAAACCAATTTGGTTTTAAGGTGTACGTGGTGTTTTGGAGAGGTGCGATGTAGGAGCCCACACACTGTGACTCACAATTTGCCCTCAAATCTAGATCGCTGCAGAGTTCTTAAGGACAAGCTAAGTTTAACCGTGGTGTTTTTGAAGTATGGCAGGGGTGTCAAACTCAATTTCATTGAGGACCGCATCAGCATTGCGGTTGCCCTCAGGGGGCCGGGTGGGTGTGGCCAGGGTGGGCGTGACCTACTGGGTGGGCGTGGCTAGAGTGCGTATGGCCTACTGGGTGGGCATGGCCAGCTCTACATCGTTGGCATCAAGGGTGCCTATGGGGGCCTGGGCAGGAGTGGGACAGATCTGAGGGTCTCTGGCAGAAGGAGGGTCTCTGGGCCAGGGCCAAGGCAGCGGGGGCCGTTCCCTCACTGTTTCCAGGATGGCTTCGGGGGCCACATGAAACCACTTCACGGGCCGGATCCGGCCCCCGGGCCTTGTGTTTGACATGTCTGAAGTATGGGAAGGGAAAAAAAATGGTTTTATCAGGAACAGAAATGCACACATTGATTTGTGTGGATATGAACCTTGAGATGGCTAAGTCGTTGAGCATCTATGGCTCAGCCCACATTTGGAGAACGTGAGGGTGCTCTGCTATTTCCATGGAGAATCCCCAGCTAAGCTACATGTCAGGGATCTGTCTGATGACACTTCTGACGAGATGCGGAAAACAAATTTCTCACAGAGATCTCTCCCTAATCAGATTTATTGAAAGAGAAAAGAGATTGGGCAACAGAAATCTCGGTGGCGAGAGAGAAACCAATTTATCTCTCAGTTGCTAGGGTAGAGCTTTGCTAATTCTCTCACTAGCCATCCTATCAGGGTGAGCTGATCATTTCCCAAATAAAAAAGGAATATGCTGATAATCAGGCCTCACTTTGGCTTCCATCTTTCTCTTTCACAGGTCCTGTTCAGTTAGTTTCGTTACATTTTCAAGGAAAGGAAAGAAAGGAGATGTAATATATAGAATATATATAGAGGTAATACTATAGAATATAATTAGAATTAGAATATAATTTATCGGCCAGATGTGATTGAACACCCAAGGAATTTGTCTCTGGTGCATAAGCTCTCAATAGAGTGATAAGTCATAGACCATAATCATAAGATATATTACTATAGTTGATCATGTTATAACTTTGTTTCTTTGTGAGTTATATTTTCTCTACCTCTCATCAGTCCAAAGCATGCCATTAGTTGGCTGCCATAACAAAGAAAAATAAACCTAATATTAACCTCTGTTGGTATCAATTTACCGTTTTACGGTGGTTCTCCTCCTACCTCTCGGGCCGTTCGCAGATGGCGTTGGCAGGAGGGCAGAGGTCAACCCCTAGGCCCCTTACTTGTGGGGTGCCTCAGGGGTCGGTACTCTCGCCCCTCTTGTCCAACATCTATATGAAGCCGCTGGGTGAGATCATCCATGGTTTCGGGGTGAGGTATCATCAATATGCTGATGATACCCAGCTTTTCATCTCCACCCCGAACCAACCCAGCGATGCCCTCGATGTGATGTCCTGTTGCCTGGAAGCGGTACGGATTTGGATGGGGAAGAACAGGCTCCAGCTCAACCCGGCCAAGACTGAGTGGCTTTACATACCGGCATCTCGACTTGTCCAAGAGGTTCCATCTTTGGTTATGGGAGGATAGGTGTTACCTCCCGTTGATAGGGCACGCAATTTAGGCGTCCTCCTGGACTCACGACTCAGTTTTGAAGATCATAATGGAGTCGTGGCCAGGGGGGCATTTGCCCAGGTTCGCCTGGTGCGCCAGTTGCGCCCCTATCTGGACCGAGATGCCCTACGTACGGTCACTCATGCACTCGTTACCTCCCGGATAGATTACTGCAATGCTCTCTACATGGGGCTGCCCTTGAAGACCACCCGGAGGCTCCAACTGGTGCAGAATGCGGCCACGCGGGTAGTGATGGGAGCATCCCGATACTCCCATATTACACCCCTCCTGCGTGAGCTGCATTGGTTACCGGTTGTCTTCCGGATGAGATTTAAGGTGCTGGTACTTACCTTTAAAGCCCTACATGGCCTAGGCCCGGGATATTTGCAGGACCGTCTGCTGCCGGGAACGATTTCCCATTGCCCAGTCTGCTCACACAGAGAGGGCCTCCTCAGGGTGCCGTCGGCTAGACAATGTCGGCTGGTGACCCCCAGGGGGAGGGCCTTCTCTGTGGGAGCACCAGCCCTGTGGAACCAACTTCCCCTTGAGCTCTGGACAGCCCCGGATCTCCGGTCCTTTCGCCGCAGCCTTAAAACTTTCCTTTTTCATCAGGCTGACCTGGACTGACGACAGGGTTTTTAAAATGTTTTAATTTTTAATTGTTTAGTTTAACTTATTTATTGGGGCTGTTTATTTAATTTCTTTTAACTTTTGTATTGTTGTTTTTATTGTTGTTAGCCGCCCTGAGTCCTTCGGGAGATAGGGCGGCATATAAGTCCCAAAAATAAATAAATAATAAATAAATAAATAATTATGTATCATTGCTATTTTTCCTTTGTGGCATTTCTTGAGGTGCAAAAGGAAGATAACATACTGTAATGTTGTATTGGTGCACTGGTCAAAATAAAGGTCTCATAAGCACTATAAACTTAGAACTACCACACACTGTTTTGCTGTCTACTAACTATCTCCAGGCAAGTTTCAAGATTCACTGTCATTAGAACTATATGATAGCAACACTTAAGTATTATACAAATAACCAGGATGCAACTCTGGGAGGAATGAGCTGCTGTAAAGATCACAAGAACCACTAGATGGCAGCAAAGAGCTTGGCATCGCATTTCTTTGCTGCCACCTATCAGTCACTCCAACTGCTGCAGTCCAAATAGACTATTCTAATAAGAAGTTTAGCAATATAAGAGAATATATGTAGCTCAGAGTTGAACTGTCGGTTCCTTGGTGCTCTCTGGGCTTGGTCATTTTCTTGCAGATGTTTCATTTCTCAACTAGGTAACATCAACAGTTCTAGGAGTGAGGTTTACTCTCTGCTTATATACAGGTAGTTTCTTCTGTCCGTGTTGATGGTAGTTCCTTTGTTAGGCTGTTTTTTTTTTTTACTGTGTTGTTAGTTCCTTCATCGGGGTATTGTTTATTGCTTGGCGTTCATCCCAGCTTTATCTGGGTGATGATTGCTGGTCAGGAGTTGTTGTGGTTTTTTGCTTTTTGACTGTCTCTTTTGAGTGATATGTAGATGTAGTTTACCTCTATGTGCCTGATGATGGCTTCCAGCAAGCCCCCTGTTATATAAACGGAAAGGAAACCTCACACTCCTGTTTTAGTTCTGATGATGTTACTTAGCTGGCTAATGAAATATCTACAAGAAAACAACCTAGCTCAGAGAGCATCAAGGAACCCCATAATAAGCATCTTTTACAGTCGGCCTCTTGGGAAAAGGGGCTGGCCAAGAGGAATTTAAAATATCCCCCCCGCCCAGCTTTAGTTTGTAAGTCTAGATAGAAGGATGCTATCCCTTATTAATCCTAAGAGAAAATTAAAAGCAGCTCAAGTCTCTCTCAGAAAAAAATATTTGATACAAAGCTTAGGGTGGTAGTATTTGCTTGTGTCATATGGGCACCAGGTGTGAACTATGTCCTCAGTTTACAAGCCCCAAATATATCAGCTCCCTAATCCTATGTAACATGATGCAAAAACTGGTTAAAGCTGTATTTTATTTTGGACTGGTGAAGATTAGATTATAGCTGCTCATACAAAAATGTACGGTACAACAACATTATCAGATCATAACAAGCATGCTTAGCTTTCGCCATTAAGTAGCAAGCACATACACAAATGCCACACAGTGTTGTATTGCTAACGCAAACGAGAAAGGCTGTCATTCCTTATAAAGCTTTTGCAGAAAGGTTGAAGTCTCCAAAGAAACTTGTGTGATTTCTTTCTTACGCCCTGCTGCAGAGGTATTAAGGCAAGCCAAAGTTCCACTAAAATAAATGACATTAGAAAAATAATAATAATCCACCATCCCATTATATTGCCCTTGTAGGAATTAGAATTCTCTTTTGATTTTTTGTCTCCAGGACTAGGCATTATGTATGTTCCAGTCTATTCTCCAAAGAAAAATAAAATTCCACTGTCAGAGGAAGCCTCTTGTATGGACAAGACAACAATCATTTTTATCAAGCTTACTTTTAGCCTTGTCTTAAGACTACCTGTCTAAAGCAGGATATAATTTTTCTCTGCATGTTTATTTTGTAAATTGATTAATATTGATATATGATGCCTGGCGGAACTCTGTTCAGTTTCAGAGATGTACACTTAAGGGATAAAATTGGAATGGGAGGGGTTTTGAAGCCCACAAACCACACATCTTCCTTTTTTTTATTACACAAGGTAAACAAAGTTCTGTTGGACTTGATGATTGGGCCATAGAGAGGAAGAGAAATGCCTACTTCTGTCTTGTTCTTCAATTTTTCTTCTACACTACCGTGGTCCTCCCTTCTGGAGATCAAATAAAAACTATGTTTATTTTTCCAATCTCTGAATTGTGTGGAAAAGGAAAAGGGTATCTCCTGTTCATCAGGACAATTGTTGTGAACCCTTGTCACGATGAAAATGAATGTTAGAAAGAGAAAGATACATACTTCCCTGTGATCCAGCATCCTTCACGGTGGGTAGAACTGATTGGCTTCACCAGCCAATGTTTATCTTCATGTAGCACTTCATGGTTTTTTTTCTGTTGGACATGAAGGTGAAAAACATGGATGTTCTAAATATATCTAAACAATTATAGACACGGGCATATATACACATAATTCACAAATCAACTCTTTTCCTCCAACCCATCTCTAAAGTTGTTCATATATTTCTCTTCTAGGTGTCTTCAAAACCTATTATTCCCCACCCCCATCCCAAACATGCCTTCAAATGATTTTAGGTTGACTGTCTAGTTGGATGAGATTTGAGGTCTCTATTTATGGAGGTGAATGCCATAGAAATCAATTCTTGTTGTTCAACTGCTAAGTTATGTCCAACTCTTCACAACCCCATGCATACAGTTCCTTCCTGTGCACTGTTGTCTCCCTGACTCTACCCAAACTCATGCCTGCTGTGTTGATGACACCCTCTACCATCTCACCATCTCATCCTCTGCTTCTCCTTCTCCTTTTGCCCTCCATCTTTCCCAACATTGGGGTCTTCTCCAAGGAGCCCTCTCTTCCCATTTGGTGGCCAAGGTATTTGAGCTTCAGCTTCAGTATAAGCCCATCCAAAGGGCAGCCAGGACTGATTTCCTTTTAGGACTGACTGATTTGATCTTCTTGCAGTCCAAGGGACTCTCCAGAGTCTTCTCCAACACCACAACTCAACAACATCAATTCTTCAGCATGCGGCGTCTCTTATGGTCCAACACTCACAGCCACACATCACTACTCGGAAAGCCCACAGCTTTGACTATATGGACCTTTACCAGCAAGATGATGTGTCTGAGTTTTAATATGCTGTCCAGGTTTAATGTCTGTTGTAATTCAGCGTCAGCCTGTGGTTCCAGCAGCTGAGTTGGATGATTCTGAAGAGGAGGAGGGGTTTGGAGAGCCTTTGGTGTCAGAGGAAGGGTCTGATGCACTGCAGAACTCTCAGCCTGGCCCCTCCCATCTTGTTCCTCCTCAGACTCAGCTGTGTGAGCATGAGGGATTGGAAGAAGACGATCCACAGCTGGCTCTGTTCAGGGAAGCTAGGAGCAGAAGGCAGTCTAGCAGATCAGATCAGAGGAAAGCAATGAGGCAACTCGGGAGAAGGCAATGAGAAGCCATGCCTTGGGACTGCTGATAAAAGGGGAATGTGTGGGAGGTGCTGGTTGCTGAAGGCAACCGTTTGAAGATCTTCTGCTAGAGTCCTGGTCTGTTATTCTTATTTAACTCTTGTTTAACCTTTGGGTTTAAGGCTTGTTTGAACTTTTCGTTTAACTTTTGTTTGAACTCTTTGTAAATAAATTTGGTTGGTTTTTTTTCCAGCCTGTTGTTTATAAAAAGGGGTTGTCCCTGACATTCAAACAGGGCTGGTCGTAGGCTGGAACAGAACAATGTCCAAGGAGCAGGTGTCTTTCAATTTCATGGCTGCAGTGATCTTGGAGCCCAAGAAAATAAAATAAGTCACTCCTTCTACTTCTTCCCTTTCTATTTGCCAGGAAGTGCTGGAACTGGAAGCCACATAGGTGTTTTTTTTTAAATGTTGAGTAGAAATCAGTAGGAATTGGAAAAACCAAAGCAAAACTGACATTTTTTAGACTGTCTCAGTTATCCTTAGAGTCTGAAATGGTGAAGGATCTCCTGCTTGAGCAGGGGGCTGGACTAGAAGACCTCCAAAGTCCCTTCCAGATATATTTTGATTTCTGATTCTGATACTCAGGTTTAAGTACCTGAGTT
Source organism: Vipera berus (assembly GCF_964194415.1). NCBI lineage: Eukaryota > Metazoa > Chordata > Lepidosauria > Squamata > Viperidae > Vipera > Vipera berus. The sequence continues at coordinate 99,145,295 of NC_138207.1, read as the reverse complement.
TAAGTACTTAGAATATGCTATAGAAACAAAAGGCAATGATTGCTTCCTTAATATTTATAATGCTATTATGTACGTCTGCTCTTGGCATTAAAGCAAAAAAAAAGGGCCCATTTACCATGCCTTACAGAGTTCTGTAACTACATTTTTTTTTTTTACAAAATCAGCAATATATAATATTTTCCCTGGAGAACAACACAGAAATTCGGTAGCCACTATGCATACAGAAGAGGTTTTTTTCACTTTTGGAGGACTAATTTTCTACACACAAGCACACACACACAAACACTGATTGAGGAATTTGGCAAGCTTGCTTTCTTGGTCTATTTATGTTTTCCTAGATACCAAAAGGGAAGATCCGTTCAGATCTTCAATTGCTACAGATGCTTTGCAGCATCTGTAGGAGATGCAAAGACCTGGTTCTAATGAGCAGAATGGATACCCCATTTTGCTTAAGCAGTACGGGATTAGAGTAGAGTAGGACAGAACAGAACAGAACAGAATGTAGAACAGAACAGAATAGAATGCAGAATGCAGAATGCAGAATGCAGAATGCAGAATGCAGAATGCAGAATGCAGAATGCAGAATGCAGAATGCAGAATGCAGAATAGAGTAGAGTAGAGTAGAGTAGAGTAGAACAAGAGTAGAATAGAATAGAATAGAATAGAATAGAATAGAATAGAATAGAATAGAATAGAATAGAATAGAATAGAATAGAATAGAATAGAATAGAATAGAATAGAATAGAATAGAATAGAATAGAATAGAATAGAATAGGACCTTTGTGGTCTTCTAGTCCAACCCCCTGCTCAGGCAGGAAACTCCATAACATTTCAGACAAATGGTTGTCCAATCTCTTCTTAAAAACTTCCAGTGTTGGAGCAGTCACAAGTAATGGAGGCAGGTCGTTCCGCTGATTAATTTGTCTAAGTGTCAGGAAGTTTCTCCTTAGTTCTAGGTTGCTTCTCTCCTTGACTAGTTTCCATCCGTTGCTTCTTGTCCTGCCTTTAGGTGCTTTGGAGAATAGCTTGACTCCCTCTTCTTTGGGGCAGCCCCTGAGATATTGGAGCAGTGCTATCACGTCTCCCCCCAGTCCTTCTCTTCACTGAACGAGACATACCCAATTCCAGCAACCGTTCTTTATATGTTTTAACCTCCAGTCCCCTGATCATCTTTGTTGCTCTTCTCTATCCTCTTTCTAGTGTCTCAACAACTTTTTTACATGATGACAATGATGATGATGATGATGATAATGATAAAGAAGAAGAAGCTAGACACATATCCAATTAACATTTCCCAGTTGTGATAGGGAGATTTGCTGCTTTGTTTCATGGTCAGTAGAGAAATTTACCCTCTAAAAGAGCATTCCAGCACTTCTGAGTCTGAATTTTGTTTGTCGCTTCCTCATTATCCCTTCCTCACTCACATGATTATTTCTGGCAAGTAAAAGCTTCCACTCTCTCTCTCGTACAGATGCGCTGTATTCTTGGCAGGGCTTCAGCAAACAATGTGAAATATTCTGCAGCCATTTGAGAGGCACGGAGAAAGAGTTTTGCTAATGCCAGGAGGTGGGGGGGGGGATGGGAAAAGAAGAGTGGGAGGGAGGGGTGAACCAAGACAGTTCAGGACAGAATTGAAACAATAGCTGGTTCCAGAAACAGAGCATTTGGTTCTCCCCACCTATTTTGCTAGCCTCCCTTTGAACGGCTGCCAAATTGTTATTCTGTCTTTATTTGGTGGGCTTGGATAGCAGGCGTCCCTCCTGTGTCTGAAATGAACTGTCACTCATTCTGCCACCTGTACCAGCCTGACATAATGTTAACTGGCAGCTTGCTAACTGGCCAAATTGCCAGGGCTCTCTTCAACATGGCACCGGAAGTCTCTCTTGGAATCAACTTGCGGTTCCACACCTGCTGCGGTGCCTTGACAATGCCGAAGCTTTGGAAAACAAGCTAGAATTTATGATCATGTGGGGAGCTGCAGGAAACACCAGCTTGGAGAAGGGAATGATTAAAAAAAAAAGGAAAAAAGAAAAAAAAAGAAAAGCTTGTAACGGTTTCTCTAGAAAATCACAATTGGCTGTTTATTTGAAATGCTGCTTGTTCAGATTCAGATGATCATCCGGGAGAAAGGAGAAAAAGAGGACCTACTTAAAGGATGCTCCCTTACTTCTTATTACTTCTGATTTTCAGCTCCATTAAAAACAGGGGTCAGGAGAAAGGGCTGTACTGCTGAGAAAGAATATTGTATACGGCGCTTTTTTTTAAAAAAAAAATCCCATTGTCAAGGCTCTGACTGAAGAACCCAACGATCCAATCTCTAATGCAAAACTTTATTGGGGGAATAATTTTAGCACAGGTGAAAGGAAAACCAGCTCTAGTTCATTGGCGCCTAAATCGTTACATCAAAGCATAGAGGTCTCCCTCTCCTAAATCCAGCAGGTCACATTGTCCAATTAAACGCTAGTCACTTGTTATGAGAAAAAGTCTTTAATTCTCAGTAAACATCTTTCGAGAGACCTTGGTTCTCATGGACCAGAAGCTGGATATCCGAAGTCAGCGTTCCATTCACCTTTCCCCTCCACCCGAGTCTGTGGGCAAGCGAAGAAGCATTAATGAGTGAAACAGCATATGAATTCTTCGATGCTCGACACCCGTCTTCAATATTTTCGTACATTTATTTATTTATTTATTCAATTTATATACATGAAATGAGGAGGTGAACATACCTAATACGCTTCTTCCTCCCATTTCTCCTACTACAACAACCACCCTGTGAGGTGAGTTGGGATGAGAGAGAGAAAGAGAGTGACTGGTCCGAAGTCCGAGACTAGAACTCACGGTTACCTGGTGATTGAGCCAAAGTCACCCTAGTGGCTTTCATGCTCAAGCTGGCACTAGAACTCACAACGTCCTGTTTTCTAGCCTGGTGCCTTCACCACTAGACCAGACAGGCTTTTGTACTGCATCCTTCTGCTTTAAGTGACAAAAACATTTGGGGCATACTCTGATGGAAGGATGGAAGAACTTCCCTAAGAGATCTATCTATTTGATCTTTACCTTTTTCCTGGCATTTGCTACTTGGCTGTCCTTCCCTGGAAACAGAAGCTAACGCAGGATGCTCTTAGCTAGGACTTCATGGATGCCCTCCAAAGACTGGTCCAGGAAGTTGAAAAATAACCTGGAGGATGGCCGTGATAAATGACTTCCATACTATGGCCAAGGAGACTGCAGAGATGCATCCATAAAAATATCTAAGGTTGGTCTTGGATAGGATATAACTGAGCAATATATTTTGAACAGGAATCCCACTGGGCTTCTACAAATCCTTTGAGGTAGACCAGGTCAGGAAACAAACTCCACCAGTTGGATTGGAACTACATTTATAACAACCATATCTTGAAAGCCTGACTGTGTTTTCCCTTCTCTTCCTCCAATAGTTCTATGAATGTTGGTTAGCACCACCTATGCAATCTAACATGGTATTTTAGAAAAGAACATTTCTTAATATATGGGCAATTGATTAAGGAACAGAAGAGAGAGTCAGGACGATGAGCCCATTAGGAATCTAGTAAGAAGTTATTTTGAAAGAATCCTAAGAAAGATTGGTGGAGCAGTGGGCTAATGCCTCCTTAAGTAACACCAGCTGCCTGCAATTAGTGCAGGTTCGAGTCCCACCAGGCTCAAGGTTGACTCAGCCTTCCATCCTTCCGAGGTAGGTAAAATGAGGACCCAGATTGTTGGGGGCAATAAGCTGACTTTGTAATAATGCCGCTTGGGGGGCCCTAATAAGCCCCAATAAGCAGTCATATACATAGAATGAAGGCTATTGCTAAGCACATTGGTTTGTGCTTTAAATTGTAAGCCGCCCTGAGTCTTCGGAGAAGGGCGGGATATAAATGGGATTAAAATAAATAAATAAAAAAAATAAAAGAAAATGTACCTATTACAGATTTAAAAGGCTACAAGCCTGTCCAAGAAAAAGGCCATTTTAAGTATGCCGTTAGCACAAGTAGCACTTAATTTACGGCTGTAATTGAGCTTGGAATTAGAACCATAAGCCATTGAAGTTGTAGGTGAAGACATCATGTGAACATTTTGTCAATTTTTGCAGCTGTCACTAAATGAATGAGGCAGTCATTAAGTGAATGCTGCAGCTATTAAGCAAACACAGTGCAAGTATATGACTTCAAGAGGGATATAGCCAACATACCTTCGAAAACATGTCATAAAGCAGTTCTGGGGAAGCCTGTTGTAACTTTGAATGGCCATTCAGCAACAACAAGTCATAAGTCAAGGACTACCTGTATGGATTTGAAGATTAGAAGAAGGGGTAGTGTGTTTTTTAGTCCTCCTTTACCTACAGAAGTTCGTTGAGTGACTTTTGACCAGTGATTCTTGGAACTAGACTGAAATAAAAATAAAAATAAAAATAGCTATCTACCAAGCCACACTGGCCCAGCCTGGTGGATTATAGTCCATAATCTTCAGTGAATAAGCTTTCAATCTGTAGTGGTTGGATTTGGGCTGCAATTTATAATATTAATAATGTACAGTAATCTTAGACCTAGCATTTGCAATAGCTATAGAATATTAAGGGAATGAGGAAATGGAGCAAAGAAATAGAATCAAAGCTCCTAGAAAAGACATGACTGGCTGACTACAGATTTGATGAGGGGCAATTTCAGATTTTGCTTGTATTTTTAAATTGTACTGTCAACTAAAACAAGAAAAGTTCCTTCAACAACTTTTTGCTCAAAATGTAGGGCAGGAAAACATGCCATACATATGTCTGTCTGTCTGTGTGTGTGTGTGTGTGTGTGTGTGTGTATTGATTGCAAAGCAATCCATCTGATCTTTGAGGATCAAATTGCTGAACTCAAACACAAATATGTCATTATTTAAAAAATATCAATAGCAATAGCAGTTAGACTTATATACCGCTTCACGGTGCTTTACAGCCCTCTCTAAGCAGTTTACATACTGTAATCAGCATATTTGCCCCCCAACAATCTAGGTTGTCCTTTTACTGACCTCGGAAGGATGGAAGGCTGAGTCAACCTTGAGCTGGTGAGATTCAAACTTTGAACAAGCCTGCAATACTGCATTCTAACCACTGCGCCCCACAGCTCAGTAGCTAGAATGCATTATTGCAGAATAATAATAATAATAATAATAATAATAATAATAATAATAATAATAATAATAATAATAATAATAATAATAATAATAATAATAATAATAATAATAATAATAATAATAATAATAGATCAGAAGCAGAACAATATCTTGGGCACAGAAGGACTTTTAGATAGCAATAAAGAAGGTAGAAGGAAAGGGTCAAACCCTCAACAGTGCTGTTTCTTATGGAAAAGGATGGACAACGAAAGAGACCTGAATCTTTTTGGAGGTTATCTGAAAATAATATCAGACAGAATTGCGAGCGGAGGGGGAAAGTATTCAATTATTGAATTAAAGCCCTCAAACAAGACTCAAAGGTAGAACGAGCGAAACCTTTAAAATACAGGAAAGTAAATTCAACTGACTATCCTTAACAAAGAATCAAAGAATCAAATCAAATGTGTCTACTTTTCTTGGTGCAGAAGATGATTGGTTATGATGATGATTGATGATGGATGGTGATGAAGATGATAGAACAAGAAGGAGAAGGAGGAGAAAAAGGAGAAGGAGAAGCCAAAGCAGGAGGAGGAGGAGGAGGAGGAGGAGGAGGAGGAGGAGGAGGAGGAGGAGGAGGAGGAGGAGGAGGAGTAGTTATCCATTCTGACTCTTGGTGATTCTGTGGGCCAGAAGTCTCCATATCATCCAATCTTGCACCGCTTTTGAGTTGGTGGTGTCAGCTTTGATGGTGTCCAGGCACTGTGTTCTTTGACAACCAGTTTTCCTTTTGCCGCTAACTCTTCCCAAGATAATTGCTTTCTCCACTGAATTTCTCTGCCTGACATGGCCAAAATAAGTGAGACACAGCTTCATGATTTTGCCTTCTCATGACATGTCTGGTGTTATGCACTCCGCTGCTTGCTTTATTAGTCACCTTTGCTGTCCAAGAAACATGCAGGAATCTCCTCCAACACCACAGCTGAAACAAATTGATTTTCCTCCTGTCTTGCTTCTTTTAAGATCCAACTTTCACAACCCTAGGTAATTACAGCAAACACGATACAGCAGACTAACCGACATTTGGTTGCCAGTCTAAGATATATTAATTTCCCATTGTACAAACTCATTATACCAATATGATAGGCGTCGCTGTAATGATCCTGGACTTTTCAGCAGTTGCTTGACTTGTACGTGTAAACCAGTTGGAGATGAAGTCAATTTACTAATCGATTTTTTTTTCAAAATTCAGCCTTTTTCTCTTCTTTCCTCTTCATCACATTGTTCTGGTATTACACATAATATCGATAATGTCAGTTTATAATATCTTTTTGAGCCAAAACATATTTCAATTGCATTTAGATTAGATTAGATTAGATTTATTAAATTTGTATGCCGCCCTTCTCCCCAAGGACTCAGGGCGGCTCACAACAATAAAAAAATTTAAAAAAAACATAAAGTACAAAATTTAAAAAAGAATTAAACAATGGAAGTAATAAATAAATGACAATTTAACCCAATAAAAGCCAAATTTAAAACCATAGTCAGTCCAGGCCCGCTTGTTGGAACATCCATGTCTTCAGGTCACGGCATTTGCACTTAAAATCCATTTGTTCAATCGGTATCCTGTTTTTCCCCTGCTTTAAAAATAAAAATAAAAATTCCCATCAGTGTTCTGGGACGTGGAGTTTTTATGGTTAGATGTTTAGGTATCTCTCCCTCATCCTTGACATCTGTCAGTCTGACGCATCCAGGCATCTACTGGCGAACCATTTAAATGAGAAAACACCAGAGTTTTATCATTTTCTCCCTCTTTCCTTGGGCTGGAATAAGGAAGTGACAGAACACTTGTCAATTTCACCTGGATAAGTGTGAAAGAAAAGAAGGAAAGTCCACCCTTTTTTTGATGGCTTCATAAAACATACAAACCAGTGACATCTTTTCGCTGCTCTGCTAGTGAAATGAAGGGGGGGAGGGGAAATAATGAAGTCAATTTAGTTAAATAATTTAAGTTAATAAAAGTCCCTCCCAGGGCAGACAGAATTGCTACGGGAAGGCAGTAGTCAGGAGGAATAAAGGTGTTCCTGCCCCAGTGCACAGTAGTCCAATGGAGTGGATACGTTGCCAACAACGAAATTAAGAGCATCAGGTGAGGTGGACAGCATTGCTTGAATCGACACAAGCTTGAAAGCACCACTTTTGGGGCAGAGTGTGAAAAAAGAAGTGAAACTGGGGGCAAAAATAGGATGTCCTTGTGAGTTCCTGCCAATCATCATCATCATCATCATCATCATCATCATCATCATCATCATCATCATCATCATCATTCCGTGCATCCAACTCTAGGCGATTCCATGGGCTAGGTTTCTCCACATCTTCCCATCTTGCACTACATAGAATAGAATAGAATAGAATAGAATAGAATAGAATAGAATAGAATAGAATAGAATAGGAATGGGATAGAATAGAATAGAATAGAATAGAATAGAATAGAATAGAATAGAATAGAATAGAATAGAATAGAATAGAATAGAATAGAATATAGAATGGAACAGAACAGTACAGAACAAATTAGAGTAGAATAGAATAGAATAGAATAGAATAGAATAGAATAGAATAGAATAGAATAGAATAGAATAGAATAGAATAGAATAGAATAGAATAGAATAGAATAGAATAGGAATGGGATAGAATAGAATAGAATAGAATAGAATAGAATAGAATAGAATAGAATAGAATAGAATAGAATAGAATAGAATAGAATAGAATAGAATAGAATATAGAATGGAACAGAACAGTACAGAACAAATTAGAGTAGAATAGAATAGAATAGAATAGAATAGAATAGAAAAGAATAGAATAGAATAGAATAGGAATGGGATAGAATAGAATAGAATAGAATAGAATAGAATAGAATAGAATAGAATAGAATAGAATAGAATAGAATAGAATAGAATAGAATAGAATAGAATAGGAATGGGATAGAATAGAATAGAATAGAATAGAATAGAATAGAATAGAATAGAATAGAATAGAATAGAATAGAATAGAATAGGAATAGAATAGAATAGAATAGAATAGAATAGAATAGAATAGAATAGAATAGAATAGAATAGAATAGAATAGAATGGAATAGGAATAGGATAGAATAGAATAGAATAGAATAGAATAGAGTAGAGTAGAGTAGAGTAGAGTAGAGTAGAGTAGAGTAGAGTAGAGTAGAGTAGAGTAGAGTAGAACAGAATAGGAATAGGAATAGGAATAGGAATAGGAATAGGAATAGGAATAGGAATAGAATAGAATAGAATAGAATAGAATAGAATAGAATAGAATAGAATAGAATAGAATAGAATAGAATAGGAATAGAATAGAATAGAATAGAATAGAATAGAATAGAATAGAATAGAATAGAATAGAATAGAATAGAATAGAATAGAATAGAATAGAATAGAATAGAATAGAATAACAGAGTTGGAAGGGACCTCGGAGGTCACCTACTCCAACCCCCCACCCAAGCAGGAGTCCTTACATCATTTCTGACAGATGGCAGTCCAGTCTCTCTTTGAAAGCTTCCAGTGATGAAGCTCCCACAACTTCTGAAGGCAACTTCTGTTCCATTGGTTGATTGTTCTCACTGTTGGAAAATTTCTTCTTATTTCTAAGTTGAATCTCTCCTCCATTGGTTTCCATCCATTGTTTTTTTGTCTGGCCTTCAGTACTTTGGAGAGTAGCTTGATTCCCTCTTCTTTGTGACAGCCCCTCAGATATTGGAAAACTGCTCTTGTGTCTCCCCTGGTCCTCACACCCAATTCCTGCAACTGTTCTTCCCATGTTTTAGCCTCCAGTCCCCTGATCATCTTAGTTGCTTTTCTCTGCACTTTTTCTAGAGTCTCAATATATATATATATTTTTATAGTATGGGGACCAAACCTGCTTGCAGTATTCTAGATGTGGTCTTACTAAGGCTTTATAGAGTGGAATTAGTACCTCATGCGATCTTGGTTGAATCCCTCTGTTAATGTAACTTAGGATTGCATTGGCTTTTTTGGCTGCCGCCACACACTATTGGCTCATATTTAATTGATTGTCCACTAAGACGCCAAGATCCCTCTCACAGTTGCTGCTACCAAGCCTGTTTTCACCCAGTCTGTATGTGTACATTTGGTTTTTCTTGCCTAAGTGGAACTGGCTGGTGTCAGCTTTGAACCTGCCCTTGAGAAATACTTAAAGGTGCCTATTTATACTGGGTCAACACGGTTGTGTAGATCAGCGTTTCCCAACCTTAGGAACTTGAAGATGCGTGGACTTCAACTCCCAGAATTCCCCAGCCAGCATAGCTGGCTGGGGAATTCTGGGAGTTGAAGTCCACGCATCTTCAATTTCCTAAGGTTGGGAAACGCTGGTGTAGATCAACTCCACATTTTTTACCCAGTTGTCTCCGGTGTATCGCCCTTTGATCCCATTGTGTATTAAACCTTCAGAGCATTACTAATCAATAATAACAGAGGGTATATTAGCCTTTAGGCTAAGTCTTCATGCTCACAAGGGCTCATAACATAAAATTACAACATTGTTGTAATTTCACATAGTCACCAAATGGACTGTTGCATGTCGAGAACTACCTGTACATTTTGAGTCTCTCTTGGTTCAAGTCCATGGCAATATCCACCATTTACGCAAGACATCGGCAGATAAGATTTACTAATCGATTTTTTTTTCAAAATTCAGCCTTTTTCTCTTCTTTCCTCTTCATCACATTGTTCTGGTATTACACATAATATCGATAATGTCAGTTTATAATATCTTTTTGAGCCAAAACATATTTCAATTGCATTTAGATTAGATTAGATTAGATTTATTAAATTTGTATGCCGCCCTTCTCCCCAAGGACTCAGGGCGGCTCACAACAATAAAAAAATTTAAAAAAAACATAAAGTACAAAATTTAAAAAAGAATTAAACAATGGAAGTAATAAATAAATGACAATTTAACCCAATAAAAGCCAAATTTAAAACCATAGTCAGTCCAGGCCCGCTTGTTGGAACATCCATGTCTTCAGGTCACGGCATTTGCACTTAAAATCCATTTGTTCAATCGGTATCCTGTTTTTCCCCTGCTTTAAAAATAAAAATAAAAATTCCCATCAGTGTTCTGGGACGTGGAGTTTTTATGGTTAGATGTTTAGGTATCTCTCCCTCATCCTTGACATCTGTCAGTCTGACGCATCCAGGCATCTACTGGCGAACCATTTAAATGAGAAAACACCAGAGTTTTATCATTTTCTCCCTCTTTCCTTGGGCTGGAATAAGGAAGTGACAGAACACTTGTCAATTTCACCTGGATAAGTGTGAAAGAAAAGAAGGAAAGTCCACCCTTTTTTTGATGGCTTCATAAAACATACAAACCAGTGACATCTTTTCGCTGCTCTGCTAGTGAAATGAAGGGGGGGAGGGGAAATAATGAAGTCAATTTAGTTAAATAATTTAAGTTAATAAAAGTCCCTCCCAGGGCAGACAGAATTGCTACGGGAAGGCAGTAGTCAGGAGGAATAAAGGTGTTCCTGCCCCAGTGCACAGTAGTCCAATGGAGTGGATACGTTGCCAACAACGAAATTAAGAGCATCAGGTGAGGTGGACAGCATTGCTTGAATCGACACAAGCTTGAAAGCACCACTTTTGGGGCAGAGTGTGAAAAAAGAAGTGAAACTGGGGGCAAAAATAGGATGTCCTTGTGAGTTCCTGCCAATCATCATCATCATCATCATCATCATCATCATCATCATCATCATCATCATCATCATCATTCCGTGCATCCAACTCTAGGCGATTCCATGGGCTAGGTTTCTCCACATCTTCCCATCTTGCACTACATAGAATAGAATAGAATAGAATAGAATAGAATAGAATAGAATAGAATAGAATAGAATAGGAATGGGATAGAATAGAATAGAATAGAATAGAATAGAATAGAATAGAATAGAATAGAATAGAATAGAATAGAATAGAATAGAATAGAATAGAATATAGAATGGAACAGAACAGTACAGAACAAATTAGAGTAGAATAGAATAGAATAGAATAGAATAGAATAGAATAGAATAGAATAGAATAGAATAGAATAGAATAGAATAGAATAGAATAGAATAGAATAGAATAGGAATGGGATAGAATAGAATAGAATAGAATAGAATAGAATAGAATAGAATAGAATAGAATAGAATAGAATAGAATAGAATAGAATAGAATAGAATAGAATAGAATAGAATAGAATATAGAATGGAACAGAACAGTACAGAACAAATTAGAGTAGAATAGAATAGAATAGAATAGAATAGAATAGAAAAGAATAGAATAGAATAGAATAGGAATGGGATAGAATAGAATAGAATAGAATAGAATAGAATAGAATAGAATAGAATAGAATAGAATAGAATAGAATAGAATAGAATAGAATAGAATAGAATAGGAATGGGATAGAATAGAATAGAATAGAATAGAATAGAATAGAATAGAATAGAATAGAATAGAATAGAATAGAATAGAATAGGAATAGAATAGAATAGAATAGAATAGAATAGAATAGAATAGAATAGAATAGAATAGAATAGAATAGAATAGAATGGAATAGGAATAGGATAGAATAGAATAGAATAGAATAGAATAGAGTAGAGTAGAGTAGAGTAGAGTAGAGTAGAGTAGAGTAGAGTAGAGTAGAGTAGAGTAGAGTAGAACAGAATAGGAATAGGAATAGGAATAGGAATAGGAATAGGAATAGGAATAGGAATAGAATAGAATAGAATAGAATAGAATAGAATAGAATAGAATAGAATAGAATAGAATAGAATAGAATAGGAATAGAATAGAATAGAATAGAATAGAATAGAATAGAATAGAATAGAATAGAATAGAATAGAATAGAATAGAATAGAATAGAATAGAATAACAGAGTTGGAAGGGACCTCGGAGGTCACCTACTCCAACCCCCCACCCAAGCAGGAGTCCTTACATCATTTCTGACAGATGGCAGTCCAGTCTCTCTTTGAAAGCTTCCAGTGATGAAGCTCCCACAACTTCTGAAGGCAACTTCTGTTCCATTGGTTGATTGTTCTCACTGTTGGAAAATTTCTTCTTATTTCTAAGTTGAATCTCTCCTCCATTGGTTTCCATCCATTGTTTTTTTGTCTGGCCTTCAGTACTTTGGAGAGTAGCTTGATTCCCTCTTCTTTGTGACAGCCCCTCAGATATTGGAAAACTGCTCTTGTGTCTCCCCTGGTCCTCACACCCAATTCCTGCAACTGTTCTTCCCATGTTTTAGCCTCCAGTCCCCTGATCATCTTAGTTGCTTTTCTCTGCACTTTTTCTAGAGTCTCAATATATATATATATTTTTATAGTATGGGGACCAAACCTGCTTGCAGTATTCTAGATGTGGTCTTACTAAGGCTTTATAGAGTGGAATTAGTACCTCATGCGATCTTGGTTGAATCCCTCTGTTAATGTAACTTAGGATTGCATTGGCTTTTTTGGCTGCCGCCACACACTATTGGCTCATATTTAATTGATTGTCCACTAAGACGCCAAGATCCCTCTCACAGTTGCTGCTACCAAGCCTGTTTTCACCCAGTCTGTATGTGTACATTTGGTTTTTCTTGCCTAAGTGGAACTGGCTGGTGTCAGCTTTGAACCTGCCCTTGAGAAATACTTAAAGGTGCCTATTTATACTGGGTCAACACGGTTGTGTAGATCAGCGTTTCCCAACCTTAGGAACTTGAAGATGCGTGGACTTCAACTCCCAGAATTCCCCAGCCAGCATAGCTGGCTGGGGAATTCTGGGAGTTGAAGTCCACGCATCTTCAATTTCCTAAGGTTGGGAAACGCTGGTGTAGATCAACTCCACATTTTTTACCCAGTTGTCTCCGGTGTATCGCCCTTTGATCCCATTGTGTATTAAACCTTCAGAGCATTACTAATCAATAATAACAGAGGGTATATTAGCCTTTAGGCTAAGTCTTCATGCTCACAAGGGCTCATAACATAAAATTACAACATTGTTGTAATTTCACATAGTCACCAAATGGACTGTTGCATGTCGAGAACTACCTGTACATTTTGAGTCTCTCTTGGTTCAAGTCCATGGCAATATCCACCATTTACGCAAGACATCGGCAGATAAGATGATCAATATGTCCACGACGGGGTTTGCAAAGGCATCTCAGTTCTTTTTTTCTTTTCTTTTTTTAAAATAAAACCATATTCCATCTCATGTTTGGGGCAAACAGGCCTCTTTTTTCTGTGCATACTTGTGTACTGGAAGTGAATTTTGACTTGGATTTTCTTCATACAACCACCCTTGTCCTTTCCTGGCCTTCACTTATGCTATAGCTTAGGGATGGAGAAACAGGAGAACCCGGAGCCGTCCTGCACCGCAGGGCTTGTGTCAGGAATGCAAGGATGGTTAGACCGGTTTTTTTATGGTCTCCCTGTGAAATGGTTTTCTGGCCCCGTCTTTCCTTCCCCACCACCTCAGGGGTGTAAAAAGTGCTGTTCTCCCATCAATGGACTCTCCTCCAAAGTTTTAGCCAGCCAAGAATTTTCCTTTTTCCCAAAAAGCTGAGTTTTCCCCCTTTTCTCCCTCCAACCATCAACCGTGCTGGGTTCCCAAGACAAGATTGGGAATCTTATTAATCCCGAATAAACTGTGCATTGGCAATTTTGCCTTTGGCTCGGCCAGTAATTTCCAGTTGCAGCTTTTAGACCTGGCTCTACTTCAACCAACCAACCTACCTTCCTTCCTTCCTTCCTTCCTTCCTTCCTTCCTTTCCTTCCTTTCCTTCCTTTCCTTCCTTTCTTTCTTTCTTTCTTTCTTTCTTTCTTTCTTTCTTTCTTTCTTTCTTTCTTTCTTTCTTTCTTTCTTTCTTTCTTTCTTTCTTTCTTCATTCCCCCCCCCCACACACCCTTAATGTGTTATTGGATGCTGCTTCACCTCTTGCTCAAGCTGAGGAAAGAAGCCACCGGTGCATCCCTCATCCCTCATTTCTTTTATTTCGCCTTTTATAGAATGGCACCCTTCCCCCGCCCCCCTCAGTGCCTTGCCAGCGGTTCAAAGGGAGCATCCAGGGGGATTTAATTAGGTAATCAATGATCTAATTGCTTATGCCTTGAAAGAACTTTCAAGCGAGGTCAAGCCAGCTAGCTAGCCTTGAAGAGACCCAGGGCGAATATTTATTAGATTCCCATCGCCGTCCGGGGGGAGAGAGAGAGAGAGAGCTGTATCTCGCCTTGCACCCCAAATTGGGCGCAGATGGGGGGGCGTCTCCTTTCTGTCACCACCCCACGGTTTGGGTCTTCATCCCGTCTCCGGCCCAAAGAACGAGGCAGGCTAAATCAAGACTCTCCTTAACCGCGCGGAACTCTTCTTAATAGTCTTCTCCTCCTAACACCAGCCGGGAGAGTAGGGCGCACCGTCCGCGCGGCGCTTTCGTCCCAGTTACTCCGCAGAGATGGGATCGCCGACAAGAGCGAATTGGAGGAGGAGGAGGAGGAGGAGGAGGAGGAAAGGCGGATTTCTCCCTCCCCCCTTCGCGGGCAGCGCTTTCCCAGAGGCGGCCTCGAACCCGGGAGCGGCGGAGAAAAGGGTTTCCCGACGGCTCGCCGGAGCCCCCCATCCCCGGGACCCCCCCCACGCCATCAAAGAAACCTCAAACCTTTCTCTCTCTCTCTCTCTCTCTTTCTCTCTTCTCCTCTCTCCCTCCCCCCTCTCTCTTTCTCTCCCTCCATCTCCCTCCCTCCTCCCTCTCCCTTTCTCTCCCTCTCCCTCTCTCTTCTCTCTCCCTCCCCTCTCTCTTTCTCTCCCTCCATCTCCCTCCCTCCTCCCTCTCCCTCTCTCTGTCTCTCTTCTCCTCTCTCCCTCCCCCTCTCTCTTTCCCTCCATCTCCCTCCCTCCTCCCTCTCCCTCTCTCCCTCTCTCTCTCTCTTCTCTCTCCCTCCCCCCTCTCTCTTTCCCTCCCTCCTCCCTCTCCCTCTCTCTTCTCTCTCCCTCCCCCCTCTCTCTTTCCCTCCATCTCCCTCCCTCCTCCCTCTCCCTCCCTCTCCCTCTCCCTCTCTCTCTCTCTTCTCTCTCCCTCCCTCCTCCCTCTCCCTCTCTCTTCCCCCCCCCCTTTGTTCAGCTCTTTCCCTAGCGCCGGACGGCAGCCCCGGGTCTTCGGAGAGGAAGCCGGCAGGCTGCAGAAAGGAATTCAACGCCGAGCGACCGGCTGCCGGCCGGCTCACCCACCCCCCCCACTCCCCCCACTTTCCATGCAGCCCTCCTCTCCGGGCGCACCCGCGCGGCCAGCGCATTCCCGGCCGGGGGCGCGCCCGGAGGGGGGGGGGCGCTGCTTCTGCCCTGCCACCGCAGGAGGGGGCCGAACGGCTCCCGGGCTTGGGAAGCGGAATCTGGACCGGCTTCGGATCAACTCCTGGGGACTTCGGGGGGGTGGGGAGAGAGGAGGGCGGCGCGCAGTCCCGCAACCTTCCTTTGGAGCCGCGCAAAGTGGGAGAGGGAGGGGCGCTTCCTTTGTCCCCCCCCTCCCCTTCCTCTCCCTCTCCTCTTTCCTTCCCGCGGCAGGAAGACACGACCGCCTTGACAAAAGAGAAAGGCAAACCGGCAAACGGGCTGGGGAGACAAAATAAAATAAAATAAAATAAAATCTGGGCAGCCCGGCTCCGGAACGCTTCTGACTCCCGGGTGTCTGTGTGTGTGTGTGCGCGCGCGCGCGCGTGGGAAGGCGCGGGCGCGTGTCTGCCCCCTCCCCTTCGTAGCTTTCAGCGCGCCTGTGTAATTTCTTTTTTGGCTGGTTTTTTTTTTTAAACCTACCCCCCCCCCTCCTCTCCTCACCCCTCCACCCCGCCGCCGCTTTGTGCTTGGTTTGGCACGGCAGAGCCTGCGCCTGGCTTGTCAGCAGGCCAAACCCGAGTCCCCTTTGGCTTTGGGCTCGGCTTTCGAGAGGGTGCCGGGTGTGCGTGTGTGTGTGTGTGTGTGTGTGTGTGTGTCTGTGCGTGGAGGGGGGGCGGCTCTCCAGCAGCCCCGGGGATGGCGGCTGCGTTTGCCCTGCAGGCTGCCGCCTTCGGCTTGGTCTCGCCTTTCGGCAAGCGCTGCCCGAGGACCGGCGGCGGGGCTGCCGAATAGCCAAGGGGACGAGGAAGCCAGGAACGCCGGCAGCCCGGGGGGCGGGCGGGGGGGGGCGGGGATGTGGCCACCGCTGCTCGCCAACCGCCTCCGGGGATCGGAGAAGCGTCGCCCCGAAGCGGGAGCGGCTTGCAAGCGAGGCGTTTGGCTTCCCGCCGCTGTTCTTCTTCTTCTTCTTCCTCGGCGAAAGAGGCTCCGGGTGGCTGCTGATTGAGGATCTTGCTTTCGAAAGGGGGGGTGGGGGTGGGGGCTGGAAAGCTGGCTTGGCCGAGACCTCGACCCGGATTTTTACCGTCTGAAACAGCCAAGGCTCCTCGGGACCCGTTTGGCCAAGAACGCCCAGGATCTTAGGGCATTTATTTTTAATTTTTTGGCTATTATTATTATTATTATTATTATTATTACTATTTTTCGGGCGGCGGGGCGGGGCGGAGGGGGGTGAAATCCGGAATCCAGGAAATCGGGAGGGGGCGGGAGATCGCAGGGAAAAGGAGGAGAGCCCGGTGGCGGAAGAGCTCGCGCGTTCCAGCGGATTCAAGCAGCGGTCGTGTGAATGCTCGGAGATGTAGCTGAAAGGGCGGGAGGGGCGCCGCGCTCTCCGGATCGAAGGGGAGGCGAGCTCTTGCGACTACCTGCCGGCTGCGGCTGCCTCCCCCCTTCCTCCCCCACCCCCACCCCCCAGCCGTCGGATCTTCCCGCTCCTCTCTCTCTCTCCTCCTCCTCCTCCTCCTCTTCCTCCTCCTCCTCCTCCTCCTCCCCCCCTCCCGGCTTCCCCGCCGCTCCGCATGCTGCGCCCTCCCCCCACCACGCCGCTGCTTCCCCCCGGGGGAGGGGTAGAAAGGCACCGAGGAGGATGAGCGAAGGGGTCGCCTCGCCGCCGGGTGCCGCCGCCGCAGCAGCCGCCGCCGCCGCCGCCGCCGAGGAGGGGTCGGCGGCGGGCGGGGTCCCGGCGGGGGCCGATGGAGGGCCCGAGGCCGCGGCCCGGGAGGTGCGCTGCGGCGACTGCCTGGTGTGGAACCGGCAGCAGACTTGGCTCTGCGTGGTGCCCCTCTTCATCGGCTTCGTGGGCCTGGGGCTCAGCCTGATGCTGCTCAAGTGGATCGTGGTGGGCTCCGTCCAGGAGTACCTGCCCACCGAGCTGATGGATTCCAAAGGCATCGAGCAGGACCCCTTTTTCCTCTCCAAGCAGCCCACCACGCCGCCCAAGAGCGGGGAGCCCACCGCCTCCCCCGGTACCGACGCTGCTGCTGCCGCCGCCGCCTCCCGGACCCCCAACCAGATCAGTACCCGTCTCACCACCATGACCAAGGCGCCCACCCGCTTCCCGGCCACCCGGGGTCCCATCCGGGCCAGCCCGCCGCGGTCCACCACGCCGCGCCACACGCTGGCGCCCCCGACCGTGCTAGCAACCGGCACGGCTGCCGTCGCTGTCCCTTTCAGCACCACGCTCCTGATGGCCCGGCCGGCGCCCGGCGCCCCTCGGACTCCGCCCGTGCCGGCTTGGCCCACTGCGGCGTACACTACCTCCTCGTACAAGAGTTATCTTCAGGACTCGGCTCCATCCTGGACCTTATCCCCTTTCCAAGAGGCCAGCACCACCATCACCACCACCGCCACGCCGGAGACCAACTCTAGCCCCAAATACCGTAAGTGAAAGGCAACTTTTGCCTAAGCCTCTTTCTTCTCGGTTGTGAGTTGCTTTTGGCTTGGACCGAAAGAGTTGGACCCGGCTGCCAACCCCGCTTGGGAGGTTGGGTTGGGTTGGAGTTGGGAGGGTTGAAGTCAAAGCCAAGAGGCCGGAGCGGGTCTTTGGACGTTCTTCTGTTGCTGGCCGTTTTCTGCGGCCCTGGTGAAAAATGGAGAGGGAAGGTTTTATGGTCGACATCCAAGGAAGTTGTTCCTTCACAGTGCCAGGCAGAGGCAGGGACCGTGCCCTTTCTGCATTGGGCACAATGGAGGATGAAGCCCCAAGACTGAAGCCGGAGAAGACCTGCCCATGATGTGGGTGCTTCTGGGGTTAGGGTTTGAGCCCTGGAATGGTTTGTTAGGATGGGGAAAGGCAATGGTTTGAGAGAAGGAAGGCTGACCGTAGAGATCTGGTGACTTTGGAGAAGAACAGGGAGAAGTTAAGGGAAGAGGTGAAGAAGTGCTTTTGAGTCAGAGTTGTGCTCAAGACTCTTGGACAAAAGGCATGGATGTTCTTCTTAGCTTTCCAAAAAGGTTTGTTTCCTTCCTTCCTTCCTTCCTTCCTTCCTTCCTTCCTTCCTTCCTTCCTTCCTCCCTCCCTCCCTCCCTCCTTCCAAAAGCCTTTCCAACATATCATTCTCCCTTTTAAGCCCTACTGTCTTAGATTCATGAGTGCCAATTCTCACTTGCACATGCAAACATGCGCCACACACAGCATCTATATATGGAACACTTCTGGGTGGTTTTCTCTTCTTGCCGGGAGGTAAATGGAACCTTATTATCCATAGGAATGAAGGTAAATAAAGGCTGAGGGTTTCATTTCCCCCCCCCACACACACACCACCCTAAAGGGTGGAGTATCTGACATATACTGTATGAATCCCTCGCCAGTGTTGCAAATTTCCATTTATACAGTTCACTCTTACTTCCTCGTTTATTTGAAAAAAAAGAAAGAAAAAGAAAAAGAAATCGGAGCTGAGCCTTCAAGATCTTGTGAAGGTTATCCAGGACACACAATCCCCACAACGGATCAGCTTCTGGGTGCCACTGTTTCAATGAGAGTTGGGGAAAGGAGGTGGTGGTGGTGGGAAATGAGATTCCATATTTAATCCCCTGTATTTCTCACCCTCCTTTCCTGACTGAGATTCCTTAGACTTTCCAGAATGGGCAAATCCGACTGAAGACTCTCATCCCAGGTTATTTCCTTCCCGCGTGGTCCGTTCCCTTTTGCAGGGTGAGCTGCCAGCTTGGCTTCTTCCAGCCACAGCTTTAAAGCGGATCCTTCATAACCTGGGATGGAGAACCATCCTCTCATAAGATGCCGTGAAGATGTGAGGACGGAGGCCAAAGCACTAACTGGGCTGGGCAGATTGTTTCCTCCCTAGGATTCAGCTGGGGAGGGAGAGGGCAGGCAGCACGTTAGTGGGTCACCGTGTGGGTGTGTGGGTGTCGAAAGAAGGAATCCACCTTCTGCTTCAGAGAAGAGGCTCTGCTCTGACCGAGGAAGGGGAGGAGGGGAGAAAGAGTGAGCCATTTGAGATGCTGTTTCTTTGGGAGGATGAAACCCTGGCTGGCATTCGCTCAGTCTTTCCCTTCCTCTGGTGCACCTTGCGTCTTCTCCCTTTCTTGCACCCGAAGTTCTTTCAGTGGGGAAACCTCTCCAGTGCCCTAATTTTAGGAGGCTTTTGAGCCCACAGGACAGCAGATGGGGAGGGGGGGGCGATGTTCAAAGAACAGGCTGGGTGTGCAAACCGCTGGCTGCCCATTTCAGTTCTGATTAAAAAAAAACAACAAATAAATATCTCCGACATCTCTAAGACTGGCAGGCCCGTGATGCCGGTGAGTCCTCAGACTTTAGAAACTGCTCAAAATATGAATGTCAGCGGGCAGGAACCTATTTATTTCCAACCCCCCCCCTTCCTCGCCCCCCCCAGCTCCTATTCTGCTTCCCACAAAAAGGATGCACACCAAACATCGTGATCACGCCTAGGTGATAAAGGATCCGTCAGATCTGCAAGTGATTTTATTATTTCAGGCTTTCGGAAGATCGCTCTTTCAATTCTAGATGGGATCTCAAAGTTTCCTCCCCCCTTTCTCGGCTTCCCCACCCCAGCTTTGCTAAGGGAGACAATAAAAAAGAACTGCAAATTCATCAGAAAGGGGCCTCCTTTATGCACGTGGCAGATTCTGCATTGTCATTAACAGGAGATTAAATAGAATATGAAATTAAAAGAGAAAGAGAGAGGGGGCAGAGAAGGAGAGAGAAATTTAGGGCACGTGGAATTTCTTCCCTTTCTCTTCCAAAGGTGCAATATGATGATGATGATGATGATGATGATGATGATGGTCGTTCATAGAGTCAGTCAGATGTCCAGACTGGATTTGGCATGTTCCTCCAGGCTTCTCAAGGACCTGGGATACGCAGATGTTGCTATTTGATGGTGTTAAAAGGATACGCAAGCTCTTCCAAGTAAAGCTCTCCTTTGCAACGGACAGATGGGGGTTTCGTTAACGCCCGGTGGTCTTCAAGCGATGCGCCAGATACTTTGGGATTGCACCCATGGTCTCTACGACTAATGGGACTGTCTTTGCTTTTGTTTGCCACAGTCGCTCTGTTTCCACTTGCAGGTCTTTTGAATTGTGCGATTTTCTCCAGCTCTTTTTTTCCTTCTCTTTTGCAGTGTCCACTACCCAGACTTTTTATGTCTTTCTTGTCGAAAATAGTTAGGCCTGGAGTAATAGGTGACAGGTGGCTGTCTATTTGAATTCTTAAGGTCCCAAAGTTCTTTAGCTTCTTTATTTTCTATTACTTGTCTATTTATTTATTCATTTATTTATTTGGGCCCCTGCCACCGGCTCTTCCTTGCAGGCAAATAGTCCCTTTTGTAGAGACTCCACTGCACCATTGTTGCCACTTTGTCGCGTCATTGTCTGTAGTCAATCTGTACAATCTTCTTGCAGCAGCTAGCTGATATCATTAAGGATGATATTTTTTTTTTGTTCTGATATCAGGTAATAGTTTTCTCAGATTAGCAGAGGCTAACTAATACTTAGTTCAGTGATTCCTTTGTAGGCAGTTGCCTTGACTGAATGCATCTTTCATTCCACCTTTTGACCCTTGGTGTCTTTTAAAGGACTTTTGTGTTAAAGGATAGACCCAAGGAAAGAGAGAAGGAAATGTTGATGTTGTTGTTTTTCCTGAGAGATTCAATCACATATTTAAAAAAAAGATGTGCTATCCTGCTTGGATCCACGGATTTGTAGGAAACTCAGGTGATGGGGTGTCCAGCATATGTATCTAAATTATCAACACTTTAATGAATTTGTTTTTCTCAAGCGTCTCCAAAGGCACGTTGTGGAGCTTCAAAGTGGTGTTTGAACTGAGAGAGGCTGGTTTGTACCCCATGAAACCTTGTGAAGTGTTTTGATGGAGGACGATGGTTTTTTTTTTTTCCCTAGAGTATCCTCATTGCTTTTTCTCTAACCCTGTCCACTGAGACTCCTTAGAGCAGGGGTGTCAAACTCAATTTCATGGAGGGCCGCATCAGCATTGCGGTTGCCCTCAGGGGGCCGGGTGGGTATGGCCAGGGTGGGCGTGGCCTACTGGGTGGGCGTGGCTAGAGTGCGTATGGACTACTGGGTGGGCGTGGCCAGCTCTACATCGTTGGCATCAAGGGTGCCTATGGGGGCCTGGGCAGGAGTGGGACAGATCTGAGGGTCTCTGGCAGGAGGAGGGTCTCCAGGCCAGGGCCAAGGCAGTGGGGGCCGTTCCCTCCCTGTTTCCAGGATGGGTTCGCGGGCCGCATGAAACCACTTCGCGGGCCGGATCCGGCCCCCGGGCCTTGTGTTTGACATGTCTGCCTTAGGGAAAGATCAGGCGTATCTTCTTCTCTTCTTCCACAGCAGAATTTCTCAGTCTAGGTCGGTTAATTTCGCGGTGCAAGGATGCGCTGTCCGTTTGAAACTTTGGGCCTTTTGAGCAGTGCAGAAGGAAACCTCCCATGCACAAATGGGTCTAAAACAGCCCAAAACTGGATTTGATTTACCCGTAATTTAAATGCAATCAAAGCTGCATTCCATCCACATGGTTAATGTGGTTATTTCCCCTGTATTAACAATGTTTTTTTTTTCCCCTGTTTGTCACGCTTTGGAAAAATTCTGGTAACTGTTTTAAGGTTCTCTGCATGAAGTGGGGAAAAGCCATCTGATCCATGAGGTACAAGGTGAACATAATCAACCAATGAGCATGAAGGGTGCTCAGCTTTCAGACTACAGATAATGCATTATGTAAAAAACTTTTGGCAACAACAGTTTCATGTGGAATTAGACAGCGATAGCTGGAATAGTTCAGCACCTCTCTTCTGCCTATTTATAACGATCTGGAAGAGAAGGATTCCCCATGGATTCTTATCTTTGGGGAACATAATTTGCATAAAACACCAATTAGGGTGTTTGCTGCTCCATTTTTCCAGAATAATACTCTCCTGTTTATTCCCAATAGCCTTGAGTTTCCAAAAAAAAAAAAAAGCAAGAAAGACCTGGCTTTATTCAGTGAAACATTTGGATTTGATGCGTTTGATTTTTGATTCCTTCTGCAGTAAGAATATATTTTGACGTTTCGATTAAGGATTTGCTGTCTTGCTTTGACCTTATTGCTGTGTTAGGTTCTGCAGCGGGCTGCAGTGGCAGATAAGTCTGGTCAAATAAATAAATAAATATGGAACAGATGCAGTTGTAGTAAATCTAAAGGGTGATGCAAGCCGAGCTGTTCGTCAAAGTTCCACGTATCGTATGTTGGCTTCATCAGATCAGTAGCAAAAAAAAAAAACCCCGCAAAGTTGGCACAGCTCCTTTCCACGAGACCTAATCCTGCACCCTCGTGCAGAAAACCACACTCAGCGTTGACCTTTGCAAGTGCAGTTTAGTGGGCATAATGACCTTGGATGGAAATGAACAGCAGGACTTTTTGCTATAAGCGCTTTTCAGACACAGCCACCCTTTCCAGCAGCAACAGTTTTGGTGTGTTTTAGCTCCAGTGGTTCCAGTTTTACAGCTTGGAGGAGAAATGGGATAGGATGGAGAACGGCAGCAGAGATCCACATCTTTGTATCGGCCGAGAAACTCAAAGGATGGGATTTGAAACACTGGTGTAAAAAGAGAGTATTTAGATCTTGGTCTTTATTATGCAGCAAGTAATAAAAAAGGGTTTCCCCCTCAAAACAACAACAACAAAACAACAACTATGTTCTGAAGGAAGCATCATTCAGTTCCATAGATTAATTGGCAGGTCATTTCATTGCTGATTAAGAATTGATTAGCGGATTTCAGTTAGAAACATCCCTTGTGTTCCATGCTGGTGTCACTGAATGCAATACATTTTTTTCTGCATCTTCTCGGCTGATTTTTTGAAGACTTTCCTGCATTATTATAGTTGGGAGTAGCTATCATTTGCTCTCCTTTCCGCCGGATGTTATTGCAGTTGGCATAAAATCTTACTTAAATTGATAATGCTTCTGGAAGTCTATCGGAGCTGGGTGGCATATAAAGTTATTATGAATCAAACACAAACAAAACAGTTTATTTACTTAGGCAATTAACTGCTGGAGAATGTTTGCCTTCAATACGTTTGGTGCCATGTTGACTTTGTCGGTACACAAAGCTGAACTATTATCTTTAGGTTGGTTGTCTTGCAAGAATTCATCAGCATGGTGAGAACTCACAAAATTCTTGGCCTACAGGAAAAGCAGCCCTGCTGACTCATATAATGCAGACATGCCAAAATAGACTGAGTTTCCAGAAATAAAAAAATGATGTTTGTTTAAGAAATAGAAGGAACGTTTTGAGACTTGCTGTAATTTTCTGTCATTTTATAGAAAGTTATAGAAAAATAGGAAGTTGACCTTTGCTAGTGCACCCCAACAACAAAATAATAACAATATATATATATATATATATATATATATATATATATATATATATATATATATATATATATATATATATATATATATATATATATATATATATATATATATATATATATATATATATATATATATATATATATATATATATATATATATATATATATATATATATATATATATATATATATATATATATATATATATATATATATATATATATATATATATATATATATATATATATATATATATATATATATATATATATATATATATGGATCTTCGGTCATTCGGGTTTCCTCCCGCGTAGAACTAAAGGTGTAGGTGCAACGTTTCGATGGAATCCCATCCGTCATCATCAGGCTGGTGGCTTTAGCTTCCTTCTTCTGGGAGAAGCATGTGGCTGTTTGTTCCTCTTTTTTAAACTGCCAGAGGGGGTGTGTTCTGTGGGTGGAGGTGTGCTCTGATTGGGTGGGGGACCAAGTGTGTTGTGATTGGGTGGGAGTGTGTTTTGAATGGTGGGTGTGTTCTGATTGGGTGGGGGTGTGTTCTGAGTGGATGGGCTGGTCTCAGCTGCCAGCTCCAGACCTGAGCTGGTGAGTTGTGCTGCTTTTGTTCGGCTTCGTGTTTGTGGTGGTGCCCTGTTTTTATAGTGGGTGTCAGTTTGCTTATTGTGTGGTTTGGAGGGGTTTAAAGTGGCTGATGTTGCAGCTGTAGTTAGGTTTCTGTTTTGTGGTTGTGCCTCGTTATCATTGTGGGTTCGGATTTGCTTTTTGAATGGTTGTGTGGTGGTGATGTCATGTGATGTTATCATGAGTTTGGGTCTGGTATCATTCTTGGTGGTTGGGAATCGTCTGTCAATCAAGGCGGGTTTCCAAATGGCTGGTAAGCGAGAGGTATCATCTCGTTTGTTCATGCTGTGGGGGCGTTTTTCTATCTCAATGGCTTCTCTGATTATTCTGTTGTTAAAATGTTCAATTTTGGCGATAGTTTTGGTTTTTTTAAAATCAATTTCATGTCCCGTGGCTTCAAAGTGTTGGACCAGGGATGAAGTTTCTTCTACCTTTCTGAGTGAGTTTTTGTGCTCTTCAATGCGTGCACTTATTCTTCTGTTGGTCTGTCCAATGTATGTGGTGGGGCAGGTGGTGCATGGGATTTCGTATACTCCTTGGTTTTCTAACCCAATTATGTCCTTGGGGTTTCTTAGGATGGTGGATATTTTTCTGTCTGTGTAGAATGCTGTTTTGATGTTGTGTTTTTGGAGGACCTTGCTGATTCTGTCTGTGGTCCCTTTTAAGTATGGGAGGAGGGCTTTGCCATTTTCTTGTTCTCTCTCTTGGGTTTTTGTGGGTGTCTCTCTTTGGATTAAGTTGGTAATCGTGTTTCTTTGGAATCCATTGGCTGTTAGTACATTAGTGAGAGTGTGTAGTTCGGTTTTTAGGTGTTGTTCGTCAGCTAGGTGTTTTGTTCTGGAGATGAGTGTCTTGGCTACGGAGTTGATCTGTGCTGGGTGGTGGTGTGAGAGTGCGTTTAGATAGCGGTTTGTGTGTGTTTTTTTATGGTAGATAGTGTGTCCTAGGGAGCCGTTGGATTTCTTGTAGACTAAGACATCAAGGAAGGGAAGTTGATTGTTAGCTTCTGTTTCCATGGTGAATTGTATTTTGGGGTGTAGGCTATTGAGGTGTGTGAGGAAGTCATCCAGTTTTTCTTTGCCATGTGGCCAGATTATGAAGGTGTCATCTACGTATCTGAGCCAGAGTTTGGGTTTGTGGTTGGATTTTTCTAGAGCGAGAGTTTCAAAGTGTTCCATGTAGAGGTTTGCAATGACAGGTGAAAGGGGTGATCCCATGGGTGCTCCTTCCATTTGTTTGTATCTTTGTCCATTGTAGATGAAGTATGTGTTAGATAGGCAGTGGTTGGTCAGATCTAGGATGTGTTTTGGGGGGTTGTATTTATTTCGGATACCTGTCAAGGCTTCTTTGATTGGCACTTGGGTGAAGAGGGATACGACATCGAAGCTCACAAGTAGGTCACAGGGCTGTAAGTTTAGTTTACTTATGATCTCTATGAATTGGAATGAGTTTTGTACGTGTGAGGTGATGGAATTTGCGTAAGGCTGTAGTTGTTTGGCAAGAAATTTGGCTAGATTTTGTAGAGGTGAGCCTATGGAGCTGACTATGGGTCTGAGTGGGGTTCCTTCTTTGTGTATCTTGGGTAGACCATAGAGCTTAGGACATCTGGATGATTTTTCTCTGGGAATGATTGTTTTCTGGATCTCTTCACTGATGGGGGTGGCTTTTATTTTGGATTTTGTGGTTTTTTCCAGGTAGGTGGTGGGATCTGTCTTGAGGAGTTTGTATGTGGAGTCTCGGAGTAGGTTGGATAATTTGGTATGGTAGTCAGATGAGTTCATTACCACCGTGGCGTTGCCTTTGTCTGCTGGCAGAATGATTGAAAAACGCCCCCACAGCATGAACAAACGAGATGATACCTCTTGCTTACCAGCCATTTGGAAACCCGCCTTGATTGACAGACGAGTCCCAACCACCAAGAATGATACCAGACCCAAACTCATGATAACATCACATGACATCACCACCACACAACCATTCAAAAAGCAAATCCGAACCCACAGTGATAACGAGGCACAACCAGAAAACAGAAACCTAACTACAGCTGCAACATCAGCCACTTTAAACCCCTCCAAACCACACAATAAGCAAACTGACACCCACTATAAAAACAGGGCACCACCACAAACACAAAGCCGAACAAAAGCAGCACAACTCACCAGCTCAGGTCTGGAGCTGGCAGCTGAGACCAGCCCATCCACTCAGAACACACCCCCACCCAATCAGAACACACCCACCATTCAAAACACACTCCCACCCAATCACAACACACTTGGTCCCCCACCCAATCAGAGCACACCTCCACCCACAGAACACACCCCCTCTGGCAGTTTAAAAAAGAGGAACAAACAGCCACATGCTTCTCCCAGAAGAAGGAAGCTAAAGCCACCAGCCTGATGATGACGGATGGGATTCCGTCGAAACATTGCACCTACACCTTTAGTTCTACGCGGGAGGAAACCCGAATGACTGAAGATCCACATATAAACACCCGCGAAAACCTCAGAAAACATATATATATATATATATATATATATATATATATATATATATATATGAATAGGATGGGTGGATTAGGGTTGGGGTTAGGGTCAAAAGGAGGTTGGGGTCAAGGTTGGGGTTGGTATTGGGGTTTCCTCCAGTAACCTTTCCAATATTGGGTAAACAGCATATTGCAGGGGTGTCAAACTCAATTTCATTGAGGGCCGCATCAGCATTGCGGTTGCCCTCAGGGGGCTGGGTGGATGTGGCCTGGGTGGGCGTGGCCTACTGGGTGGGTGTGGCTAAAGTGCGTATGGCCTACTGGGTGGGCATGGCCAGCTCTACATCATTTGCATCAAGGGTGCCTATGGGGGTCTGGGCAGGAGTGGGACAGATCTGAGGGTCTCTGGCAGGAGGAGGGTCTCTGGGCCAGGGCCAAGGCAGTGGGGGCTTTTCCCTCACTGTTTCCAGGATGGCTTTGCGGGCCGCATGAAACCACTTCGCGGGCCGGATCCGGCCCCTGGGCCTTGTGTTTGACATGTCTGGCATATTGTCTGGGTAGATATATGTAGATAACAGGGATAAGTATAATAATTAATAGCAATAGTGATTATAGTTAATTACCATAAGCAATGTTAATTCTTCAATCCATAGCATTCTTCTTGCTAATATATAATCAAAATTACATTTCACATTCCTTTCTCTCTGATTCGTTTTTCTAGCCATGGATAAAATTTAGTCCATGTTCTATAAATAGACTGATTGTTCTTTCTCTTTAATCTCTAAAGTCAATCTATCCATTTCTGCACACTCTAGAATTTTCTTAATTAGTACTTCTTCCATCGGTAAGTTTTCATTTTTTCCATTATTGGGCAAATACAATTCTCGCTGCTGTTAATACAGGTAATATTAGATATCCACTCTCCTTTTCATAGTTAGCTCCTATCATTCCTAACAAAAATAATTCTGGTTTAAATTCTATTTGTTTTTCAGTCATCTTTTCCAGCCATAAGTGGATCTTTTGACAGGGCCCCAAACAATGATAAGCACAATGCATATGTGTACAAGAACCAGGATTACACCAAAGTGGACCTTAGTGGGGTTTTGTAGTTTCTGGTTGGGTAGTCCAAAGGAAGGTTAGTTCTCTTCAACCCTCATTCAAGAAATAGTAAATAATAATAATAATAATGATACAAATGATTTAGTAAGAGAATGTATAATTCTCTTTCAAGAAGAGACTGGACTGCCATCTGTCAGAAATGGTGTAGGGTCTCTTGCTTGGGTGGGGGTTGGACTAGATGAACTCCAAGGTCCCTTCCAACTCTGCTATTCTATTCTATTCTATTCTATTCTATTCTATTCTATTCTATTCTATTCTATTCTATTCTATTCTATTCTATTCTATTCTATTCTATTCTATTCTATTCTATTCTATTCTGTTTCATTCTATTCTATTCCATATTCCATTCCATTCCATTCCATTCCATACCATTCCATTCCATTCCATACCATACCATTCTATTCTACTCTACTCTACTCTACTCTACTCTACTCTACTCTACTCTACTCTACTCTACTCTACTCTACTCTACTCTATTCTATTCTATTCTATTCTATTCTATTCTATTCTATTCTATTCTATTCTATTCTATTCTATTCTATTCTATTCTATTCTATTCTATTTCATTCCATTCTATTCTATTCTATATTCTGTTCTATTCCATTCCATTCCATTCTATTCCATATTCCATTGCATTCCATTCTACTTCTATTCTATTCTATTCTATTCTATTCTATTCTATTCTATTCTATTCTATTCTATTCTATTCTATTCTATTCTATTCTATTCTATTCTATTCTATTCTATTCTATTCTATTCTATTCTATTCTGTTTCATTCCATTCTATTCCATATTCCATTCCATATTCCATTCCATTCCATTCCATTTCATTCTATTCTACTCTACTCTACTCTACTCTACTCTACTCTACTCTACTCTATTCTATTCTATTCCTTGTTCTGTTCCTTGTTCTATTCT
Organism: Vipera berus; assembly: GCF_964194415.1. Lineage (NCBI taxonomy): Eukaryota > Metazoa > Chordata > Lepidosauria > Squamata > Viperidae > Vipera > Vipera berus. The sequence goes on along the minus strand of NC_138207.1, from coordinate 99,116,254 downwards.
ATTCTATTGCATTTAAGAATATCGTTGAAATGAAACTGAACTAAGATTCTGGGATGAGAATTGGCTTGCTTTTTTAACCAAGTATATTTACTTCCCTGCTGAATAACTTGAGAGCCACTAAGATCTGAACCATTGGCCCTCTTTCTTTCTGCACCCTTTCAGTGTGAATCCTCACAATGGCTTGGCATCTCAGAGTGACAGGGCAAAGTAGCAAAGGAATTCAAAAGAAATTGCTGAACTTTGAAAAGCGTAGCAGAATAGCTGAAGTACAAATATTATCTCTAGATACCATTGTTGCTGCTTTCTTGGAAGGACAAGCCCAAAACACAGGTTTTAAATACTTTGTATTTTAGGTAGATACATTTTCTTTAACCAGAGAAGTATTTTAATATATCTGTTTATATTCCATCTTTATTATTTTTTATAAATGACTCAAGGCAGCAAATGTATTTAACACAACTTCCTCCTCCTATTTTTCCCACCTCATCAACCCTGTGTAGTGGGGTGGGCTGAGAGAGAGCAACTGGCCCCAAATCAACCCAGCTTGCTTTCACGCCTAAGGCAGGACTAGAACTCACCGTCTCCTGGTGATTCACCTAAAGTCATCCCGTTGGTGTCAAGCTTGAAGCGCGCATATGATGTTGCCACTATTGTTGCTTCTCCATTTGCCAACGCACTAGGGGGGAGGAGAGGGGGAAATGGAATGCAGGCTTCAGACAAGAGCCTTGGTGGAGCAGTGGGCTAATGCCTCCTTAACGTAACACCAGCTGCCTGCAATTAGTGCAGGTTCGCATCCCACCAGGCTCAAGGTTGACTCAGCCTTCCATCCTTCTGAGGTAGGTAAAATGAGGACCCAGATTGTTGGGGGCAATTAAGCTGACTTTGTAATAATGCCGCTTGGGGTGTGTGTGAAAGCCCTAATAAGCAGGCATATATATAGAATGAAGGCTACTGCTAAGTTTGTAAGCCGCCCTGAGTCTTCGGAGAAGGGCGGGATATAAATGGAATTTAAAAAAAAAAAAAACAAGACGTCAGCCCGTGTGAGCCAAGGACGTTTCAGCAGGTATTTGCCAACCTGCAGAGACACTTTCTCATAACAATATTTTTACGCTCAATTGGACAATGTGACCTGAACTAACTGGAGGAGGGAGAATTCTATACTATAGTGGCTTGTGCGGGAAATAACCAGAGCTGGTTTTGCTTTTATCTGTGCTGAAATGATGTACTCAATAAAGTTTTGCATTAACAGATGGGATTGTCTAAAAATTGCTTGCTCGGTTGGGTTGGTCAGTCAGAACCTTGATAGCTGGCTTTTGTGCCTAAGGTGGGACTAGAACTCACTGGCTCCTGGTCAGTGGCTCAAAGTCACCCAGTTGACTTTCATGGCTAAGATGGGATTTGAATTCAGGGTCTTCTGTTTTCTACTCTGATGCCTTAACCATTATACCAATCTGGCTTTCTGTAAAACTGGACTGGAATGAACAACAACAAATTTTAAGTCTTGCTGACTTAGTCATACTCTCTTCACTGTTACTGAAAAATGCCAACTAATTTATTGGTGCCCTCCTTTAATAATGTCTTGAATCTTGACCAGAGACTGAAGTCAATGGAAAGCAAATCAGAGCTGAATTAAAATCAATATTAGAATTCTGCACAGAAATTATTTTGGACAACGTTTTACTGAATTCACCACACCTTAAAACAACACTTTCCCCTACTATTCCCAGTGCTTCTATAGCTAGGTTGAATAACAGAAACGGTAAGATGCAGCTCTGCTTAGTATGTCTTAAAATCATAATAGAATCATAATTGTTAAGACTTATCTAAGCTTTACTTGCTTCATACATATGCTGGGTCATTTTGCAAACGCCAGCCCTACATTTGCATTTCTTTTAATATTTGCATTAAGAATTCTAGTGACAGACAATCAAAAGCATTTTATTTATAGAACATATAGCTGGTGAAAGCTTATTAATTTGCTAATTTGTATAATATTTAATGGTTTCCTGATGGGGTAGATCTATTTCAATTTTGAATAAAATCAGATTTGGTCTACTGTATAAGGATAATTTTACTTATAATCACTTCAAGTGGTTGGCTAATAATTTAGTATTCAGTTTATAGACCATAAAGTAGTGAGATAGGCCTAGAAGAGCATTTTTACCCTCTTTTAAAGATTAGAGTTGGAATTTTTCTTAGACGGTTTCCAGGTCCCTGTCTTACTTAAACATTAAAATTCTGATATTAAGGCTTCTTTAAATTCTTTGCAAAACTCACCTAATGTTCTAGCTGGGCTTGGGGAATTTTCCACTTTTAATGATTTCAAGGACTTCCAACATTGCAGAAAACTTCCATAAATTATAGGCCCTTGAGAAGTGGTTCTGGGAACGTTAATCTATTCAAGATTTATTCATTTTTGCTGGTGATGGATTATGTGTACATTAAGAATGATATAGCCCATTTGCAGAATTAAGCAGCTTGGACTGGAATGAACAGATCTACAATTTTTGTGTATTCAATGATGATGATGATGATGATACTACTACTACTACTACTACTAGTAGTAGTAGTAGTAGTAGTAGTAGTAGTTGGAAGGGACCTTGGAAGTCATCTAGTCCAACCTCCTGCTCAGGCAGGAAACCCTATACCATTTCAGACAAATGGTCTCTTTTTTAAAAAAAATCCAGTTTTGGAGCATTCACCACTTCTGGAGGCAAGTTGTTCCACTGATTAATTGTTCGAAATGTCAGGAAATTTCTCCTGAGTTCTAGGTGATGAAATAAAGTTGTTGGGTTCTTGGTATTTCCTGAGCATGGCTGTTTCCCTCTCTTGCTAGCCCAGTAACAAAAGGATCTGCAGAGAAGCAACCAACCCAGAGGACAATGTTGTGGTAATCATGTGCTTAAGTTGGGCATCCAACAAGATCTCTCATCTCCAAGTTAACCAAAAATCCAGATGTTTAAAGTTGTGTTATGTTGATTTCCCCCCCCCCCCAGTTCTCTTGAAACATTTTAAACTGTATACTCAGAGAGAGAGAGATCGAGATCCATGCTTCAACTTTTGTTTCTATTTAGACTGGATCTAGATTTTTTATCCACCTATCGAGTCCTTCCCAAGGACCTGGTGTAGACAGATGTTGCATGATGTAAGCTCTTCCACATAAAACTGCCTCTTGCAATTTACTGATGGCGATTTTGTCAATGCTGATGGTGTTCAAGTGGTGTTCCAGATGTTTTGGGATTGCACCCAAGGTGCCTGTTACTGTTGGCACTATCTTAGCATTCTGTTGCCATGGTTGTTGTTCAACTCCTATTTGCAGTTTATATATATATATGAAGGATGCGGTGGCTCAGTGGGTTAGGATGCTGAGCTTGTCGATCAGAAGGTTGGCAGTTTGGCAGGTCGAATCCCGAGTGCCGCGTTAGCAGAGTGAGTGCCTGTTACTCGTCCCAGCTTCTGCCAACCTAGCAGTTCGAAAGCATGTAAAAATGCAAGTAGAAAAATAGGGACCACTACGGTGGGAAGGTAACAGCACTCCGTGCGCCTTTGGTGTCTAGTCATGACCACGGAGACATCCTCGGACAAGCGCTGGCTCTTCGGCTTTGAAACG
>NC_138207.1:99047644-99107644 GCF_964194415.1 Vipera berus | reverse complement strand
CATTAAATTAGTTAGATTGGATCCTCCTTAGGACTCATAAAGGAAGAAGAGTGCCTGAACAAAGACAGGCCGGCTTCCTTGTAGTCTGCTGTGGTCTCTTTATGGGCACAGCAAAGGTTATTTCTCATTATTTCATTTTGGAGGTGATTTAAACGCATGCAGGGTGGTTGTTTTCTATGACCGCTCTCAGGGGTCTTAATGAAATCAATTGAGGTTGATTTATCTTGGTGTGGATTGTTAAAGTCTCCAAGTGACCTTGCATTCGGCAGCTTCAATATTTTCCTTCTCTTTGCATAGAGTAAAAAAAAAAAACACACGAGATTTATTATTCCCTGTCCTAAACACACACACACACACACACACACACACACACACAAGCACTTCACGCACTATTCTACTGCCTTTAACCTAGGCAGCAAAGAGAATCTGTTTGCTGCAGTGGGCTAGCTCTATTTGCAGCAAAAGAGCTGCTGAAGAAAATGACCCAATTTTATTTCTGCATCCCTGTTTGGTGGCTGCAAGCACAATAGAATTTGCATGTAGTCGTGTAAGATGTGGCAAGTACAAGGAGACTGGAGTGTCTTGGGTCAAATCTTTGCCATGTTTCATTGTATTTACAGAATGCAATTATGTCCCGTCTTCAGACACATTGGTTGATGTCAACTGGGTTAATGTGAAGGCTGCATGAATATTCGATTTCATATAAGGACTGTCTGCCTACTATAGAGGAGTGGACGCTTAAAGTGTCAAATTTAGCAGAAATGGCTAAGATTTCTGCTTACTTGAAGGATTATTCACAAGAAAGATACATTTCGGTCTGGAGAAGATGGATAGATTATATTCAGAAAAAATATGGGACTAAAAAGTTCCATTTAGCTTATGAGTAAATTTATATATATATATATATATATATATATATATATATATATATATATATATATATATATATATATATATATATATATATATATATATATATATATATATATATATATATATATATATATATATATATATATATATATATTAGAGAGTTTGTAATTATGTTATAGGCGGGTTAAAGTGTGTTATGTATTTGGTTATTTATATAGTTGATTAATGTTAGTTAGATTATGATTATTATATATTTATAACCCTGTAACCAGCTTTGGGAAGTGGGGGAGGGGGAGGGGGGGTTTGGGGGGGTTGGGGATGGGATAATATTGTAACTTTTATAAAACTTTTCAATAAAAAAAAATATTTGATTTCAGGAGTTCCTTAAAGGTGGCATAAGAACGGAATCATCCCTTCAGACGGAACATTTCGAACAAACCACGGTATTCATTAGACAGTTTCAGATTGACTACCTTCAATCTGAATGGATTATTCAATTCAGCTCTTGGGTGGTAGACTTCTGGTTACTAAAATAGAATAGAATAGATTTTTTTCCAAAGTCTCAACATCTTCTTTGTGGTAGGGTGATAAAAATTGGCTGCAGTATTCCAGGTGTGGTCTTACTAGGGCTTTATAAAGCGGTACTGATACTTGTGTGTATTAGTGTGTTCTTGATTCTATGCCTCGATTTATACAACATACTATTATACAATAATATGAGCATCCTTTTTTTCTCTTCTTTTCTTCTTTTTGTTTTTCAATCATATCTATATCTATAATCTCTATCTCTATCTATCTATCTATCTATCTATCTATCTATCTATCTATCTATCTATCTATCTATCTATCTATCTATGAATTACCATTTGTACAACAGGAAATTATTCCAACTGCTGGTTATTGAATCCTTCCAGCAATAGCACCAGCTAATGGATGCAACATAATGTGTGTATATATGGTTATTTTCTTTTATATGTTCCCTCTGCTTTTTTTTTCCCCTTCATGGTAGGAATGGAGAATTAATGCCCTTTCCAGATCGGTGACTAGTTTTGTTAGACAGAAATGAGATTTTTGTTTGAATCTTGCTGAGAGGAACCTGCACTGAATTGGTATGGTAATTTTTCCCCCTTCATTTAATAATATTGAAAATGAAGGCTTTGGCTTCAGTGGGGCAAGGAAGTGGATTATTCATATGAAATTTCAGTGCTGATACCGTAGGTTAGGCTGAAGGCGCTTTATAATGATTGCATTTCGAAGGCCTTTTCCTGGGTGTCTAATATGAACATTTGTTCACTTGTGGTTTTATTTTCCCTGTCTCTCTGCTTTGTCCTAAGGTTAACAAAGGCTTAATGTAGTCAGAAAGCACCCGGTCTGCATCTCCTTTAATGGCATAGTTGCATTTTCACTGTCCATTCCTTAGCAACATTTTTGGCATGACTGATGGAAGAGAATGTGAGGTGAGCTGTGCCAATTTCTCAAGATCTGCGAGCAAAGTGCCGCTTCTGGTTTGGGATAAGACAACCGCGGGGATCCATACACTGCAAGGGGTCCTCAACGTATAACCACAATTGAGCCCCCTATTGCCAAGCAAGGCAGCCGTGCAGTGCGTTTTGCCCCATTTTAGGACCTTCCTTGTCACCGTTGTTAAGTAAATCACTCCAAGTTGTTAAAGTCAGCAGCAGGGCTAAGCGAATCTGGCTTCCCCGTTGACTTTGCTTGTCAGAAGGTCACAAAAGGGGACCACACGGCCGCTGGACACGGTAACCATCATACAATACATCCCAGTTTCCAAGCACCTGAATTTGGGTCACGCGACCAACAGGGATGCTACAATGGTCACGAGGCTGAAGAGCTGTCATTTTCTTCACTGTGGTTGTAACTTCCAACGGACCCTAAACAAACCATTGTAAGCCAAGGGCTGTCTTTAGAACTTGGTCAGTGGTCTTCAACTTGATGAAGCCCTGAGCATATTTGCAGCGCTAAAGACATCTTCCTTGAATGCAAGGGCTCCTCCATTCATCACCAGATAATTTTCCCCTCTATGTCTAAATAGACCATTGATTGATTTAACTGCTTAAAATGTTTATGATGACTTTTCTTGCTTCCCTCTGTTGCAGTTTTCTTTGTCCTGGAAGAAAAGGTGGCAGCACTTTTTCTCCAGCGCAGAGAGAGAGAGAGAGGATATGGTTAGACATTAGAGCACAGGTCTCAAACTCGCCACGTCACGTGACGTGTTGCGATGTATCACAACTCTTTTTGCATTGCCGGCGATGGGGTGGGTGCAGCTTTGGTATGATGAAACCGGCCCATGGGCTGGCAGTTTGACACCCCTGCATTAAACCAAATAATTTCCCATAATACTAGGACAATTTGGAAATAAACCTCCATTTGGTTATCAATGACATACACTTGCAGATACAGAACCTTTATTATACATGTTAGAAAACTACAACATTACATGACGTTTTGACATAATCACCATTCACATTGAGGCACTTGTCATAACGTCTTACAAGGTTTGAAATTCCTTAGGAATAGTCGCTCAGCACCAACACTGGGGCATGGGTGTGTGTGTGTGTGTGATCAAAAACATCCCAATGGAACTGCTTTGAAATTCTTGGGTGCATCTAGTGGTGTGCAGGTGAGCATTGTTGTGAACCAACACCACACCCAGAAATCAGCATTTCCCGCCACTTGTTATGGATGTCTCGTCTGTACTCTTTTGGCACCTTCACATTTGGCGGTTATTTTCTATGGCACCACTTCTGGCACCATATGAATTTCTTGTTTTTCTTTGTCAGTGGTATTGTGCTGGACTGGGCTTTTATGATATTAGTTTTCAGAGTTTCCCGTGCTTCTTGAGTTGTTTTCCATCCCTTTAGGATTTTTGTCCATGGAATCTTTCCTAGGTTCTCTCTGAGTTTGTTCAAATCAGCTCTTTTGAAGTTGAAGACACTGGTTAGATTATTTTGGTTGCTTGTGTTTGTATTATACTGAATTTCAGCTTTCTCCAAAGCACCAGAAGGCAAGACAAGAAGCAAAGGATGGAAACTAATCAAGGAAAGAACCAACCCAGGAAACAAAGAGATATTTCCTCATAGTGAGAACAATGAACCATTGGAATGCCTTGCCTTCAGAAGTTATTATTATTATTATTATTACTATTACTATTATTATTATTATTATTATTATTATTATTATTATTATTATTATTATTATTATTATTATTATTATTATTATTATTACATTTATATACCGCCCTTTCCTGAAGGACTCAGGGCGGTTTACAGGGTAATTAAAAACCAAGATACAAAAGTTAAAAACAAGTTTTAAAAAAATTACATTTGTCCCTGTATAAATAAAACCCCAGTTAAAATTAGATTAATCCTCAGCCTGGGCCAGAGAGCTCGAAGAGCCAGGTCTTAAGGTCCCGGCGGAATGAACGGAGGTCGGGGGCAGTCCTAAGCTCCACTGGCAGCTGGTTCCAAAGGGCAGGCGCCCCCACTGAGAAGGCCCTATCCCTGGGTGTTACCCGCCGGCAATCTCTAACCGGCGGAACCCTGAGAAGACCCTCCCTGTGGGAGCGCACAGGACGAAGGGAGCTTGATGCCGGCAGCAGGTGTTCCCTCAGATAATCTGGGCCCATGCCATTTAGGGCTTTATAGGTCATCAGCAGCACCTTGAATCTCACCCGGAGGGCAACCGGAAGCCAATGCAGCTCGCGGAGTAGAGGTGTTACATGGGAGTATCGGGAGGCCCCCATCACAACTCGCGCGGCTGCATTCTGCACCAGCTGAAGCCTCCGAATGGTCCTCAAGGGCAGCCCCATGTAGAGAGCGTTGCAGTAGTTGTGGATGCTCCATCAGTGGAGGCTTTTAAGAAGAGTTTGGACAGTCATTTGTCTGAAGAGACAGACAAGATGGCGGACGTGCTCGGCTGAGCTCCGCGAACTCCAGCTCCAGCTCCAGCTCCAGCTGATAGGCGTCCCTTGGGAGCCCCTCACAGCCTTATGGCTTGCTGAGATGGGATTGGGGGTTTTTGGTGAGTGGCAAAGTGGCAACGCGAAGACTGACGAAGCCGGCAGCGGTCTATTTGGACTTGTGTTTTTCGAACGACCGGCTGCTGGCTGCTGCCCCTGCTGCCCTCCGGCTGCCTCTTCCCACCGTTTTTTACCTTTCCCGGAGCGTCTGGGCTGCTCGTGTCTGGCGTGACGCTCCCTGCTGCTTTCGGGCCGTCCGGGCCACTCTGGTGTTCTCGGGCCGGCTCGGGCTGACGAGGAGGACGCCCGTCGGTGAGGAGCATGCCTGTGAGGCTGTCCGGGTGGCGGCGGTGATGATGGCGGCGACGGCGTGGGCTTTGGCCTCGGCGTGGGTTGCAGCCTGTGCGAGGAGTCTTTGGGCCGCGCTCGGCGGTGATAGCGGCGGTGGCGGCGGCCCGAGTTTGGCGGCGACGGCGACGACGGCATGCTCCGGACGCTTGGGAACTTACCAGCTTGCCTCAGGGCCGTTGCTAGCTTTACCGGCGTTTCTGAGATTGTTGCCTCGTCTGCGGGGACCGGCTGCTGGCTTTGGTGCCTTTTTTGGGCTTTTGACCCTTTCACCGGCGGCGGGACTCCCATGTGGCCCCAAGCCGCCTTGGCCCGCTTCGGTAGTGGTGTCGCCCTCGGGCCGCTCTGGCGGTGGAGAGGGCGGCTATTATTCATCTCGGCGGCGATGGCTGATTTTTACCCTTGCTTCAGGTCGCCTCTTATGGCGACGGCGTCTTCGGACCGCTTTGGTGGCGAAGAGGACGACCGGGGGTTATCTTACCGGAGCAAGGATGACATGGGGCTCCTGCATCTTGTATCATCTTCGAACTGTTTTTGCAGTGACGCCGGTGGTTCAGACTATCTTTTTACTTTGGCCTGCCTTCCCTCTTTGCCTTGGACACACTTTTTACCATCTGCCTGCCTACCCTCCCCCCTCTCCCTTTGGATTTTCGACACACCTGGGTTTCGGCCACGGTGGGAGAGTGGCTGGACTTCTCCATTTGCAACCTCATAGAGGTGGGAGCTCTATGGGGTTTGCCTACCCAGAGGATACCTGGTCCACCCCCAGGAACGGAGTCTCAACCCGTCGTGAGAGGGCGGGGAGCGGCCTGTCTCTGGGGGCACCCAACTGAGTGGCAGTGAAGTTGGGTGGGGATCCAGTCATCTGTCTTTATGTTCAATCCTCCCATGGACAATTAAGGGATGCCTATCCTGGACTGACTGGACTTTTTTAGACTCATGCGGCAGTATACGAGCACGGACTTGTACGCCTTCAGGGGTGCCCCCCTCTCCTGGGTGCGACCCGCCTCCTTAAACATTTCTAACCTCAATGACGGGCCCGAGTTTTGGGTCTCTGAGAGATGGCTGGGCAGGGGCAGGGGCCATCAATGTAAATCTAGAAAGCCTCTGATTATCTTTTTATCAAAATTTTTTATAGGGCTAGGGAGTGGGGTGGGAGATAGGGGTTGTCTGGCTATGGGGGTGGCCAATCAACCATGGTTCAGGCCAGACTTGGGTCTGACTGCACGGGGGGAGAACGGGGTGGCGTTGTCGCCGGGGCTCATGAGCGGGTCGTGGGATTATCTATTCCCACGACAGGGAATGGCAGCAGGCGGATAGACAGGGGGCCGTATCGCTACCGGGAGGGCCGTCTCCGCTACTTGCAAGCGGTGAGGCGCTCCGACCCTCTGCTTCTTCCCCGAGATCCCGGGAGCGAGGATGTTCAGCCTCCTGAGCTCCGGCTGGTGTACCTGAACGCCAGGTCCGTGGTTAACAAAGCTCCCCTCGTTAGGGATTTAGTTGAGGGTGAGCATGCGGACCTGGCTTGCATCACGGAGACCTGGTTGGGCTCAGAGGGTGGGGTCCCTTTGGTTGACCTCTGCCCACCAGGCTTCCGGGTGCTACACCGGCCACGAGCTCATGGTAGGGGTGGGGAAGTGGCGGTTACCATTAGGGAGACCTTATGTCCGCGGGAGTCCACCGTTTCTCAGATAGTCGGGTGTGAGTCTCTCTTTGTGAGATTTGGTTCTGGGGCGCAGTTGGGCTTGCTGCTGGTGTACATTTCGCCTAGTCGCACAGCGGCAGCCCTGCCCGAGCTGCTCGATATCCTCTCGGGTTTGGTGGTTGAGTTTCCCAAACTTATAGTTTTGGGAGACTTCAATCTACCATCCCTGGGAGGTTCATCGGAGCTAGCTCGGGAGTTCATGGCTTCCATGACGGCCATGGACCTGACGCAAGTAATTTCAGAACCAACACATGAGGGAGGCCACACCCTTGACCTGATTTTTTTATCTAGACGGTGGTTGGATGATCTTGGTGGGGGCTCTCCATTTATTATGCCCCTGTCATGGACCGATCATCATCTCCTGCGGCTGGTCTTCCGTTTTGCCACCCCCCGCCGTGGGGACACGGAACCAATTAGATGGTACCGCCCCAGACGCTTAATGGATCCTGATAGATTCCAAGCAGCGCTGGGGTCCCCACCTGCCTCCATTGCTCACAGCTCGGCGGATGCCTTAGTGGAAGCCTGGGAAAGGGCAGCCACTGAGGCACTTGACCGGGTTGTACCCTTGCGGCCCCTGACCCGGCGCAGATCCCAGCGAGCTCCATGGTTCTCCGCAGAGCTCCGGGAGATGAAGCGTCGGAAACGGGGCCTAGAGAGCTGTTGGAGGTCTAGCCGATCCGAACCCGACCGGTTGCGGTTAAGAACCTATATTAGGTCTTATCTCGCAGCGATGAGGGTGGCGAGGTGTAATTACTTCTCCACCCTCATCGCATCCGCAGATAATCGCCCGGCCACCCTGTTCAGGGTGACTCGCTCACTTCTTAATCAGGAGGTGAGGGAGGACCCCTTGCAGGGTCGTGCCGAGGAATTTAGTCAACATCTGTCGGATAAAATTGCTCGGATTCGGACCGGTTTGGACTCCAACTGGGCGGAGTCAGGCGATCAGGACACGGGCGGTCTTGTCAACGTTACCTGGGAAGAGTTTGACTCTGTGACCCCTGATGAAGTGGACAGGATTATGGGGAGGCTGAGCTCCTCCACATGTTTGTTGGACCCGTGCCCTTCCTGGCTGGTTTATGCAGCTAGGGAGAGGACACGAGGCTGGCTCCAGGCGGTTATATCTGCTTCCTTGAGTGAGGGCTATTTCCCCACCGTCTTGAAGGAGGCGGTGGTGAGACCTCTCCTCAAGAAGCCTGCCTTGGACCCGGCTGTTTTGAACAACTTTCGTCCAGTCTCCAACCTTCGCTTTCTTGCGAAGGTTGTTGAGAGTGTGGTGGCGCATCAGCTCCCTCTGGTCCTGGATGAAGCGGATTATCTGGACCCCTACCAATCGGGCTTCAGGCCCGGGTACAGCACGGAGACGGCATTGGTCGCTCTGGTGAATGATCTCTGGAGGGCTCGGGACAGGGGATATTCCTCTGTCCTAGTCCTATTAGACCTCTCGGCGGCTTTCGATACCATCGACCATGGTATCTTGCTGCGGCGTCTTAGGGGATTGGGAGTGGGAGGCACAGTTCTTCAGTGGTTCTCCTCCTATCTCCTGGGACGCTCGCAGTCGGTGTTGGCAGGGGGGCAGAGATCGGCCCCTAGGTCTCTCGTTTGTGGAGTTCCTCAGGGGTCGGTTCTCTCGCCTCTCCTGTTCAACATCTATATGAAACCGCTGGGTGAGATCATTCGTGGTTTTGGAGTTGGGTATCATCAATATGCCGATGATACCCAACTTTTCTTTTCGACCCCAAACCACCCCCGTGATGCCCTCGCTGTGATGTCCCGTTGCCTGGAGGCGGTTCGGGTCTGGATGGGGAGGAACAGACTTCAACTCAACCCTGACAAGACTGAGTGGCTGTGCATTCCGGCATCCCGGGACATTCAAAATGTTCCATCTCTCTTTATGGGGGGTGAGTCTTTACCCCCCGTGGATAGGGCGCGCAACTTGGGAGTCCTCCTAGATTCACGGCTTACCCTGGAAGATCATACAGTGGCCGTGACTAGGGGGGCTTTTGCCCAGGTTCGCCTGGTGCGCCAGTTGCGGCCCTATCTGGACCGGGATGCCCTGTGCATGGTCACTCATGCGCTCGTGACCTCTCGCCTTGACTACTGTAATGCTCTCTACATGGGGCTTCCCTTGAAGACCACTCGGAGGCTCCAACTGGTGCAGAATGCGGCCACGAGAGTTGTCTTGGGAGTTTCCCGGTACTCCCATGTTACACCTTTGCTCCGCGAGCTGCATTGGTTACCAGTTGTCTTCCGGGTGAGGTTCAAGGTCTTGGTTATGATCTTTAAGTCCTTACATGGCATGGGTCCGGGTTACCTCGGGGACCACCTGCTGCCGGCGTCAACTCCCCTCCGCCCTGTGCGTTCCCACAGAGAGGGCCTCCTCAGGGTGCCTCCAGTCAGGGAATGCCGACTGGCGGCCCCCAGGGGGAGAGCCTTCTCTGTGGGTGCCCCGGCTTTGTGGAACCAACTGCCGGTGGAGCTCCGGATGGCATCAGACCTCCGAACTTTCCGTTGTGGCCTGAAGACCCATTTATTTGAATTAGCTGGTCTGGCCTGACGGGGGATTTGGGTTTTAAATTGTTTTAGAATTGTATTACTGTTTTTTAACTGGGCATTGATTTAATCTTTTTTTTAACTTTTGTATTGTATTGTATTGCTATTTATATATACCCTGTGAACCGCCCTGAGTCCCTAGGGAGAAGGGCGGTATACAAATCAAATAAAACTGAAACTGAAACTGAAACTGAAATTGTATAGGGTTTCCTGCTTGAGCAAGGGGTTGGACTAGAAGACCTCCAAGGTCCCTTCCAACTCTGTTATTCTGTTATTCAACATGGATCTTCAAGCATGGATTCTCATGAATTGTAGGCTTCAAAATTTCCCTCTCTGATCCGGCTTCAGAAATACTGTAACCCCTTAAGGCATGGTTCAGACTCCTCCCCCTTGCTGACAAACCTACATCTTTTGTGTTAGTTTCCCCTTTTTTCCCCCCATAAAGAATCCTGCTTCCAGAACTGTATCATTTCAACTAGTAATTCTCAGTGTTTCATATCTTATGGCTTATCAGTCACGCGTAGCCCAGCATGATGAAACCAATCTGTCGGTTCATAGGCACTATGTTCTAAGTAAAATTTTGAAGACTGATTTGAAATTGCCAGCAATTTTCCCTGCATCCTACCTAAATTGATGTTGACTCTTGTTAGTAAGCACTCACTTAAAGGATGTGTATTTCTGAACGGAGCCTATTGGAACATGAAAAGATGAAATGCAACAGATGTCACATTCCGACCAGCGTGATGTGTTTATGCTAATGTGAGCAATAATTTTGGCAGCCGATTGCAGAAATCCATCCTGTGTGGTTTTGTTCCTGGTGCATTTAAGCTGAGGGGAAGCAGTGTTGCAAAAGCTTTGGAAAACAGGGTTCTTTAAAAAAACAACAACAAAAGACAATATTTTAGGGAAAAAAATACTATGCAATACTCAGCCTCCATGGTGTGCACCCCATACGCAATTTGAAAGCAGCTGCAGATTTATCAAAGAGCTTTATCTGTTGTTGTTTTTTTAAAAAAATTCCTTTAATGACAGTCATATAACATGATACAGTAAGATTATATCTTGATAATTAAAATTATATTACATTCGGATTACTATGCTGGAGATTATTTTTCAAGCAAATCTTTAAATCTCATTTCCTGTTGTGTTCCAGCTTGCTGAAATATGTGCAGTTTTGAAAGGCAGGTTGAGGTTTAGATGTGATAACTTGCTGAAGCAGGCTACATTTTACAATTCCAGATTTATTCTTGAACCTCAACATTTTGCTCATTGTGGAAAGTCGCTTTGGCTAAACTTATTGGTCAGTCCCAGGGCTTTTTTTCTCATAGAACGCTCAGAACGGAGTTCCGGCACCTTTTTTGGATGGAACCTTGTAGGGTAGGCAAGGCGGGTTGTATAACATGTGTGAGTTCACCTTTTTCTTTTACAAAAAAGCACTGGTCAGTCCTAAATTAATATGGTAATACTGAAAAAAAAAGGGAAAGACAGCTTTGAGTTTCATCTTCCTCAACAATTGTTCTATGGTGGTAAAAATTTGGGTTGTTTGAATTTATTTTGAATTGGATTTTGACCTCTGGACGTCTTCATTGTTCCTGAAGTAAGAAGCTGATTCTGTAAATGTGCTGAATAACTGATTAAAATCAGGAAAGAAACTCAGAAGGTAAGGGCAAAGAGCAGATAAGAAACTATGTTTTAAATTTGTAGGGCAACATGTAAACGGCTTGTTTAGAAGGGAAAATAGCTTATTTATTTGATGCTGATTCCAGAATGACTCTGAGCAGTTCCAAATATTGCTTGTTTGCGCAGACTGGTTGCTGGCATGCCGCGGCCCGGTTACCAGTCCACGGACCAGGGGTTGGGGATCCCTGGTGTAGGGAGTCAGCAACAGCCCCCCCCTCAAATAATGAAACATTTTGGGGAATATTACAAAAGGCAGAATAGAATATTTCCCCCTGAAGGAGAAATCTTAAGGGCATAAAGCAGCCCCATTCTTTCTCCACAGCCTCAAGCAGAAACCTCAAGTCTTTAGAGATGGATACCAAGAAAGACTGGGTCAATCTGTTCACAAACAAAATGACTTCAGTCCCCACACCTGATGGGATTAAGAATTTACATTCCCCCCATCCAAATTCTAAGAACAGGACATGACCTTTAGGACATAATAGGATTAACCCGCCACCATTAGACTAGTAAAAGACACAGAAGCCCGCTACATTGCACAGCTCCCTGGAGCACCTCAATCAGAAGGTATAAAAACCCACCCACACTCAACTCCGTTTGGTCAGAACTGCACGATGCTGCTGCTGATTCTGCTAATCCAATAAACAAGAATCTTCTTTCCTAAGCAGCCTCCATTTTATTTCCGGCGTCTTACTCCTGCCTTGGAACTGGACCTGATGTTTTTTTTTCTTCTATCTTTCAACAGTGGCTTGTACAATCTGTTCACTTCACACAGTGTTTCTTTCTTTTGAAGTGCCTTTGATTCAGTCTTAACTCCTGGCAACCGCCTAGGATGAGTCCTTACCGTTTTCTGGGCAACCATCTTAGAAATAGTGCCGTCGTCTTCTTTTCAGGACTGGGAAAAAGTGTCCTGGCCCAAGGTTGACTAACTGGTTTCTTGGCAAGGCTGGACTTGAGTTTTTAGTCTGCCCTCTCTAACCCATTGCTTTTAACCACTACCAAAACTGGCTTTCACTTTTTTATTTTTATTTATTTATTTTAATTCCATTTATATCCCGCCCTTCTCCGAAGACTCAGGGCGGCTTACAAGCTTAGCAGTAGCCTTCATTCTATGTATATGCCTGCTTATTAGGGCTTTCACACACACACACCCCAAGCGGCATTATTACAAAGTCAGCTTAATTGCCCCCAACAATCTGGGTCCTCATTTTACCTACCTGGGAAGGATGGAAGGCTGAGTCAACCTTGAGCCTGGTGGGACTCGAACCTGCACTAATTGCAGGCAGCTGGTGTTACTTAAGGAGGTATTAGCCCACTGCTCTACCAAGGCTCTTTTTATATACAGTACAGCAATATATTTGTAGCAACTAGAGACATGAGTTTGAGTAGGGACTTTATCAACCATAAATTACTCCCAAATGTTTTAGAGCATAGTACTATAGACTGGTGGATGGGGGGAAAATAAAAAAACCCTGTCAAATTCCATGCAGTTTGTTATAATCCCTGTCACATCATGACTTATAATACCACATTTGAAAAACCACTAGACATCTCATTAGCTCAGCGGACTGTGTTAAGCACTCTGTATGCCACTAAACTGATTAAAGATAACTTTTCCTACTTTTTATGAAATGCCCTCAGAGAAAAGTAGCCGAAAATCTATTGGGAACATAACGTGTTAACCTGTGGAGACTGTATTTTCTCCTTTTGAGAAAGCATCTAAAAAAAAGCACCATGATGGAAAAAAAAATATAGGTTTCCTATTCAAAGATAAAGTGCCTCTTATAAGGTCCTTGGGATGTATTGAGGATATGGATGGACAGAGTCAACAAAGCAGTTTTAATCCTAAAAAATAATCAAATCGTTGTTTTCTAGTTTAAAGTTACAAGCTAGAATCCTCTTTCTTTTGCCAGTTATTATGGTTGCCAGTAATTTCATCGGCTGTTTTCTTAATAAATCATTTGTGGACTTTAAGATTAAAACATTAGCAATATTAGTGATCCAAGGGGAAAAAAAAGACTTTACATGAAATGTTACCAAATTTCCTTCACTGGTCTTCACCAATATAGCATGGCAAAGTTGCATTTGCTTATGAATTTGTATGTTCCTATTGATGTTGCTGAGGGCAGAGAATATTTATAGCTCAGAATTGAACTGTGGGGTCCTCAATGCTTTCCGAGCTTGGTGGTTTTCTTGCACTGATGAAGTTACCTAGTTTGACAATGAAATGTCTGCAAGAAAACCACCAGACTCGGAGAGCACCAAGGACCCCTGTTGACGCTGCTGAAGTATTTCCTTAGAAAGTAGTTGCCTAACATAATCAAAAAGTTGCTTTCTCTTCGCACGAATAACATTAGAGATAAAATAATGTGCCCTTATCGGAGGGCTTCTTTGCAACGAGCAAAACAACGTCGCAACTAGTTGTCCTCAAAGGCGCGCAAAAAGCCTTGCTAGATTCTTGTGTAGCTTTTCAGACTGCTTTCTTGTGGAAGATGAATTGTTGTAGGGAAAAAAAAAAGTATTCCGCTATGTTAATGAAATAGCTTTCTCAACACTTAGGGTGTTTTGTTTTTTTAAAAAAATGATATAACAGCTAGCTTTTAAAGTAAGATTATGCTTCTCTACTTCTGCACATTTTTGCCCCTGTGGACTGCAGAGGTGTATAAGTCTGCTGGGTTTGTTCATCTAAGTGTCTTCTCCTCCCTGGAAGATGACAGCTATGGATCTCCATTGTTACTTGGTTTGACTCGTGTCTTCTCCTCCCTGGAAGATGACAGCTATGGATCTCCAATGTTACTTGGTTTGACTCATGTCTTCTCCTCCCTGGAAGATGACAGCTATGGATCTCCAATGTTACTTGGTTTGACTCGTGATTGTCCAGGGTTAGGCAACCTCGGCTCTTTCATGACTCACAGACTTCAATTCCCAGAATTCTGGGAGTTGAAGTCCATGAGTCGTAAAAGAGCCGAGGTTGCCTATCCCTGGCTTTGATCTCTTCTACATTCTGTCCGACTGACCAAATCTCAAAGGGAAGAGAATTTCCCCATGACTATCCATACAACAACAGTGTTGTTGAGCACAGAGCTTTTATAAATGACCCAAGGAGCACAGAAAGGACATGGACAACATGACTTATCCCCTCCCCTTTGCCCTTTTGTCATTCACAGATGTAGGAACATCACCTGTGCCACGAAATTGGATTGCCATCTTTTCTTTTTTTCTTCTTCTTTTTATGGTTCCACCTAAAGCCACCTTCTTGTAACAAATACAACCACATGTTACATCAATTTTGTCAGGGTCCTTGATAACAGCCCAAACTGTGTAGCTTGCCTAGATGCTCTCTGGCAAAGCTTGCTGAACTGAAAGGAAAGGAATGTAATAATTCAAATATGTGAACAATTTTCACGTTGGAACCAGTATATCTCCATAAATAATATAACGGGTTCTTCTGGATTCTCTTTCTCAGAGATTTCCCAAGAACTAGTAAAGATGTGAGTCTCTTGCTGCTAAAAGAAAATTGCAGCTGGATATTTATTAGAGTTTCTTGATTTGTATCAGTCTGGAACCGGCTCGTACAAGTACCTTTTCAGCATATCCTACCATTCATAGGGTTTTACGTATTCAGCATGATAATGGCTGTAAGGCTAATCAATTAATTATCTACCTATCTATCTATTCAGCAAATAATTTATCCTTAATTTAGAGTCTACCCCTCTTGCTTACTTACATAGAGGAAAGTCTAATAGGTTTTCTTTCTAAGTGCACAGACAGAATTGCATGTTAAGGCAACTTGAACCCATTAAACAATCTAAAAATCTGATGCCTAAATTGATCTGTCCAAGTTTTGTCATCGGTATTGCTTCAGACATGTTTTGGACATGTGCTTCAGCTGTGTTTCGTTCTCTTTCTGTGCAGATATGTGAGTTAGAAAGCCTGATTTGATAATTATAGGATTAAAAACGTTTGGGGATGAATGATGCACTTGGAACTCAATCTATTGGTCAGGTGGGAGGTCTTCTTCCTGGCAAATGTTGGGTCTGTAAATGGAATGTGTACATGAAGAGGAAAGATCTTGTGTAGGAATAGAATAGAATATAGAATAGAGTAAAATAGAATAGAATTCAGAATAGAATAGAATAGAATAGAATAGAATAGAATAGAATAGAATAGAATAGAATAGAATAGAATAGAATAGAATAGAATAGAATAGAATTCAGAATAGAATAGAATTCAGAACAGAACAGAACAGAATTCAGAATATAATAGAATTCAGAACAGAACAGAATAGAATAGAATTCAAAATAGAATTCAGAACAGAACAGAATAGAATAGAATTCAGAATAGAATTTAGAACAGAACAGAATTCAGAATAGAATAGAATTCAGAACAGAACAGAACAGAATAGAATAGAATAGAATTCAGAACAGAATTCAGAACAGAATAGAATAGAATAGAACTGAATTCAGAATAGAATAGAATTCAGAACAGAATAGAATAGAATTCAGTACAGAATAGAATAGAATTCAGAATAGAATAGAATTCAGAATAGAATAGAATAGAATAGAATAGAATACAATTCAGAACAAAATTCAGAATAGAATAGAATTCAGAACAGAACAGAATAGAATAGAATTCAGAATAGAATTAGAATAGAATAGAATAGAATAGAATTCAGAATATAAAAGAATAGAATTCAGAATAGAATAGAACAGAACAGAACAGAATTCAAAAGAGAATAGAATTTAGAACAACAGAACAGAACAGAACAGAATAGAGTAGAATAGAATAGAATTCAGAACAGAACAGAACAGAACAGAATAGAATAGAATTCAGAATAGAATAGAATAGAATAGATCTTCTGTAGGAACAGAACAGAACAGAATAGAACTGGAAGGGACCTTGGAGATCTTCTAGTCCAGCCCCCTGCTTAAGCAGGAGAACCTATTTCAGACAAGTGACTGTCTAGTCTCTTCTTAAAAACCTCCAGTGATGGAGTGCCCATGATTTCTGGAGGCAACTTCTGTTCCATTGATTAATTGTCCTCAATGTCAGGAACTTTCTCCTTAGTTCTAAGCTGGTTCTCTCCTTGATTAGTTTCCGTCCATTGTCTCTTGTCCTGCCCTCTGGTGCTATGGAGAAGAATTTGACCCCCTCTTCTTGGTGGCAGCCCCTCAGATACTGGAAGACTGCTATCGTGTCACCCTTATGGTCAGTTCCCATTTGTTTCTTTTTCTAGATCAGCTTGTTTTTTGTTTTTTTCTTGACCTCTGCTTTTTTTTTTCCCCTACAACCTCTTTTCCTCATTTCAGACTGTAGGTTCTGCTTCTGTTTGGTTTGGTTGTATTCTGTAAAAAGGTTAAGTGGAAATGATTAGGGCTGTGCAAAGTTTTGAAGATGTTTTGCCTTGACAAAGGGCCCTGGAAGTACCCCTTTGAAGCAACACACCAGGAGTTGCCTCTTGAAAGCGATTTTGATCAAAGAGTTGGAAACAATTTCCCATGCTTTGAAGTCTTTTCTGGCTATTGGAACTGTCAGAGAAACCTACAATGCGTGCCTTGTATTTTGATTCATTTAAATGTTTCTTTAGCATATGAGAGAGGGAGGGAGGGAGGGAGGGAGAGAGAGAGAGAGAGAGAGAGAGAGAGAGAGAGAGAGGGAGGGAGAGAGAGAAGGAAAAAAAAATCTTGTATATAGGCAATCATCCAAGCCTAATTTTTAAACCCATCTTTAAAATCCTGATCGCATAAGATAGCCATCGGTCTTCCTATTCTATAGAGAGCCAGCTCAAAAATCAGAAGACACATTGGTAATCCGAAGTAGCAAAGGTTTATAAATCCATAACTTTAAAAGAAACACAGATGTCTCTGTGGCATCAGGTCCAACATTTTAGAGCTTAACATTTGATAATGTCTTCTTAATTACTCTTTTTAAAAAAAACTGAGTAAGCAAAGACCTCTGGAAGATAGCCCATCCTTTGAGCTCTTGTGCATAAATTGTGTTGAATGCTTGAACCAATGCAACAGAGCTACTCTGTGATAAGATGGGCAGCCAATAAATTTAACAAAGAAATAGAATAAACTAAAGGTAAAGGTAAAGGTAAAGGTTCCCCCGCTTGTTCCCTCGAACAAGCCGGCCTGGCCTGATGGATTTGGGTTTTAAAATTATTTAACTAATGTATTCTTATTTTATTGCCCTGTACACCACCCTGAGTCCTTCAGGAGAAGGGCGGTATATAAATCAAATAAATAAATAATAAATGTGCGTGCTAGTCGTTTCCGACTCTAGGGGCCAGTGCTCATCTCCGTTTCAAAGCCAAAGAGCCAGCGCTTGTCCGAGGACGTCTCCGTGGTCATGTGGCCGGCATGACTAGACGCCAAAGGCGCACGGAACGCTGTTACCTTCCCACCGGAGTGGTCCCTATTTTTCTACTTGCATTTTTACGTGCTTTCGAACTGCTAGGTTGGCAGAAGCTGGGACGAGTAACAGGCGCTCACTCTGCTACGCGGCACTCGGGATTCGACCCGCCAAACTGCCGACCTTCTGATCGACAAGCTCAGCGTCCTAACCCACTGAGCCACCGCGTCCCTCTTAGAATAAACTACAAATATAATAAATAAATAAAATAAACTACAACCAGTACAACTTTTTAGCCGTGGCTAGGACCGTGACCTCATCCCTGGACTGAAGGACCATAATTAAAAGGCAGGTTCATTCTTCCACTGCTCCACTTATTCTTCTACTCTATGCATTGAAGCATTGTCTTGAGCCATGACTAGTTTCAAGTTACATTTCATTTCTCCTAAAACACATTAAGCACTTAGTTGTTTTTATGTTCTAATTGTAGAGGACATTTTGATCTGGCAATAAAAACCCAAAACTTTATAATGTCAATACAGAGAATATTAAAAAAAAAACAGAGACAACCTATAACATTACTCTGGTTGCTGTTTCGAATATCACAGAACTGGCAGAAAAATGATCAAAATTTGTATTTAATTCTCCCCACCCAACAACCAAAACTTTAAATAAAAAATAATAATAATAAAGCAAATCTGCGTAAGTAAATTGTAAGCCTTAGCCCTAGATGAAAAGAACAGTTAAAAATTTTCATCGTTATGTTGTTCTCCATCAAATTCCCTGACTTGAGAACTGTACAGAGAATAATTACCGAAAACCTAATTGTTTGGTGGGCATAATAGAAAGATGCTATCTTAAGTTTTTTGAAAGCTGTGCATCCTCCACTTCTCCAGGATTTTGAACCACATTCATATAGTAAATAACTCCTTCCTAATGAGGAAAGCAAACATTGAAAATCAACATTCTCAACTCCAAATATTTCGATTTCTTCCTGTAAAGTTAACTGAAAAAATAGCTGCCGTTGTAACATGTTTATCTTTAAATGCTGAAGGAAACGATAGCTATTGTGTACTGTATTGTTCGAAAATATTAAAGATGATGTTTTGCTCCTTCTTCATCTTAGCCCGCCAGAATAAAAAATGTCTCAAATAGAAGCGGCACCCTAGTTAACCTATTGTTTTAAAAGCAGTGGAAGCTCTTACTAGATGTCATTGTTCTAGCAAATGTGTACTTAATTTAACATTTAAGATAGGGATTTATTCATGAACGTGTGGGCCACCTTAGGTTGCTGTTGAGGCTCAGAGCCTCTGTGTGGAAATCCCTCCAAAGAAACCACAATTGAATCGTGACCTAATTTGTGTTTCTTTTTCTACATATGGAGAGCACCAAGCAGGGCAGAGATGGGAGGAAGAAATAAGCCAGTTTCTGATTGTAAGTACCTACTAGGGCTTTCCCCCCAAGCATAGTATCACGGGTCATGTGACCAAGGCCACTCTTTCATCTAATATTTTGTTGTGCCTTTCCGTTTCTTTACCCTAGTTGGGAAAGAACATTAATGTCAAGTGCAGGAAAATCAGGAAGGCAGGCAGTTCAAAAGAATATGCGATAAGCAAGCTAACAACTCTCTAGAACAGGGGTAGGTTTGACAGAAAACGGGCAAGAAGCAACGGGTGGAAACTAATCAAGGAGAGAAGCAACCTGGAATCAAGGAGAAACTTCCTAACAGTGAGGACAATCAACCAGTGGAACGCCTTGCCTCCAGAAGTTGTTGGTGCTCCATCACTGGAGGATTTTAAGAAGAGACAAATGGACAGCCACTTGCCTGAAATGGTATAGGGTCTCTTTCTTGAGCAGGGGGCTGGACTGGAAGACCTCTGAGGTCCTTTCTGACTCTGTTACTCTGTATGGTCTTTATGTTCTACTAATGGACAAGGAGCCCTTCCTCCAGCCTACGTGGTGAGGAAGTCTCTGGAATTCATTGCACTAAGGGGCCCTTTTCATAGAGCAGGTTTTATAAGCCCCAAAACATGTCTTTCTTCCTCCATATGCGGGAGTTGCCCATCTGAAGCCTCAGCAAAGGAAAGCTGTTAATGAGGATTAAATGACCACTAGGCATTGGTCACATACTTGGACAAAGAAGGAAAAAGAACTGATTAGAGGTTAGAGTAAACCTGTGCAAACAAAGGCATAGAATCAAAATCACATAAAGTATTAGTACCGCTTTATAAAGCCTTAGTAAGGGCACATCTGGAATACTGCATTCAGTTTTGGTTTGTTGTTGTTAGCTGCGAAGTCATGTCTGACCCATTGTGACCCCATGGACAACGTTCCTCCAGGCCTTCCTGTCCTCTACCATCTTCTGGAGTCCATTTAAGCTCACGCCTCCTGCTTCAGTGACTCCATCCAGCCACCTCATTCTCTCTCGTCCCCTTCTTCTCTTGCCCTCAATCTTTCCCAGCATTAGGCTCTTCTCCAATGAGTCCTTCCTTCTCATTAGGTGGCCAAAGTATTTGAGTTTTAGCTTCAGGATCTGGCGTTCTAAAGAGCAGTCAGGGTTGATCTCCTCTAGGACTGACCGGTTTGATCGCCTTGCAGTCCAAGGGACTCGCAGGAGTCTTCTCCAGCACCATAGTTCAAAGCCCTCGATTCTTTGCAGTTTTGGTTACCACATTAGAAAAAAAAATGTTGAGTTTGGAAAAAGTGCAAAGAAGAACAACTAAGATGATTAAGTGCCCGGAGACAAAAAAAACATATAAAGAACGATTGCAGGAATTGGGTATGACCAGTCTAGAGAAAAGAAGGACTAGGGGTGACATGATAGTAGTCTACAAATATTTGAGGGACTGCAACAAAGAAGAAGTGGACAATTTATTTTCCAAAGCACCAGAAGGCAAGACAAGAAACAACGGATGGAAACTAATCAAGGAGAGAAGCAACCTGGAGTTAAGGAGAAACTTCCTGACAGTGAGGACAATTCACCAGTGGAACAGCTTGCCTCCAGATGTTGTGGGTGCTCCATCACTGGAGGTTTTTAAGAAGAGACTGGACAGCCACTTGTCTGGAATGGTATATGGGCTCCTGCCTGAGCAGGGAGTTGGACTAGATGACCTCCAAGGTCCCTTCCAGCTCTATTCTAATTGATTTAATTGCATTTTCTCATAACTTGCAAGAGTAAATAGGAGGAACTGGCTTCTCTAAGCAGCCTGTCTTCCGGGTGTTTAATAGCAAAATACAGGTGAATCATAGGATTTTCCCCCCTCCAATGTTTGCTATTTATGTTGCTTAGTAATAATGTAGCTCCATTTTCATATTTTGCTTAATGGTGCATGAACGCTTCATAGTGGCCTTTTGGAATTTACATTATGGTTTGATTTTTTTCTGAGCTGTTTGGGGGTTCTGGTGTTATTTTGTGGGCTTCATTTCTTTCTTCTTTTTTTCTTTTTCTTTTTAACCAGAGAGATTTTGTTGTGTTTTACCTGTTCATCAACCTGGCATTGAAATCATTTGGAGATGATGTTGAGGATGATGATGATGATGATGATTTACTTGAGTGTTTGGAGCCTGTGTTGTGGATGGGATCATTTTTAGCACAGTCTAGGAAACCACCAAGGGATGCGGTGGCTCAGTGGGTTAAGATGCTGAGCTTGTCGATCAGAAGGTCGGCAGTTTGGCGGGTCGAATCTCGATTGCCGCGTAGCAGAGTGAGCGCCTGTTACTCGTCCCAGCTTCTGCCAACCTAGCAGTTCGAAAGCACGTAAAAAGGCAAGTACAAAACTAGGGACCACTACGGTGGGAAGGTAACAGTGGGGTTGTTTTATCTTTGGTCTTTTAATTTTATCTTGGGGTTTTTTAGAATTGTACTTTTATTGTTTTTAACTAGGGCAATTGTTTAATCTCTTTTTAATGTTTGTATTTGCTATTTTATTCTGCCCTGTGAACCGCCCTGAGTCCTCAGGGAGAAGGGCGGTATATAAATGTTATTAAATTAAATTAAAATTAAATTAACAGTGTTCCGTGCGCCTTTAGCGTCTAGTCATGCCAGCCACATGACCACGGAGACGTCCTTGGACAAGCGCTGGCTCTTCGGCTTTGAAACGGAGATGAGCACCGGCCCCTAGAGTCAGAAACAACTAGCATGCATGTGCGGGGGAACCTTTACTTTTACCTTAGGAAACCACCTTGGAGAGCAAAAAATAGCTCTTCAGCTTTCAATCTGTCAAGAAGGATATCTATGGTATGTTCCTTCAAGAGAAGGTCTTTTCTGATGTCAACATTTGATCTCCAATGGAGAAAATTATTTATATATATATACACAGACACTTGGATGTTACTTTTCTTTGCATGGAGATACTTGATTGCAGTTTGCAGTTCTTCTCCAGCATCCTCAAAGAATGACTTTTAATTAAATATTCCATTTAGTTACCAGACTCACATTTTTTTTCTTTTCTTCTAACTCTGATCCATTTAAATACTCATTTATTTCAAAGGATTCTATGCCAAATCTTTCTTTGTCAAATCACATTGTGGAGTGGAGTACAATAGTATAAACAAAGTCTTGTCATTTTTTGCAGATATTGTTATTTGAAACTTGGATAGGAAGAAGGACCCTATTATACCCATTGGCTACATCCTTTTGAAAACTCATTAAAATTATGAGTTGGAATGCGGGATCAGCTGTGAATCTACAGTATTTCACAAGAGAGACTTTTAAAAAAAATGTCTGAAGATTGCCTTCTATGCATGACTTCTTGGAACTATTTTGAAGAAAGCCAACTTCTTTAGATAAGGGACGCGGTGGCTCAGTGGGTTAGGAAGCTGAGCTTGTCGATCAGATGGTCGGCAGTTTGGCGGGTCAAATCCCGAGTGCCACGTGAGCGCCTGTTACTTGTCCCAGCTTCTGCCAACCTAGCAGTTCGAAAGCACATAAAAATGCAAGTAGAAAAATAGGGACCGTTACGGTGGGAAGGTAACAGTGCTCCGTGCACCTTTGGCGTCTAGTCATGCCGGCCACATGACCACTAGACCCTAGAGTCGGAAACGACTAGCACGCATGTGCGGGGTAACCTTTACCTTTACCTTTAACTTCTTTAGTTTAGATGTCTTAGAAGACTTGGAAGCAATTGTATTTGCTCAGATGCTCCATCCAATACAAGTGGTTATTCAAGGGACTGAAAACTTTAAAATCTACCACAGCCTAAATATCTAGATCTTTATACTTGAGGTGGGAACCGTTTTTGTGCAGGCTGATTCATTTTGACCAACAGTTGGTGGGAACTTGGTTTTGTTTCATTATTCCTAACCAATAAATTTAAATCTATTTGGAAGAGGAATTTGGGAGGGGGGAAAAAAACAGTTCAAAGGAACAGTTTTTTCTTCAAATTTTCATTGTTGGGGGGGGGTTTTCTAGAAAAAAGAATCTTAAACCTAGATTAAAGACCCAGTGTGAGAAATTACACAAAATCCTTCCATCCCCCACCATCCAGTCAGAGCTGAAGAAACGTCTTGGACGAGAAGCGAAACGTCTTCAAAGAAAAACAAGAAAGTCCACTTGGCTCCTGAAAAAAACATCTTTGGGATAGTCAGACAAACAATAAAAAAAAACGTTTGTCTTCTGGTTATTCCTGAGTGGGAAACCTAAAAGCAGATCTCGTTCCTTCCCATTCTGATTTGCTTAGGTGACAACCCTTGGCTTTGCTTGGCTAAGAACAGCTAAGCAAAGTCAGACCAAGACAGCATATGGACTATCACGATATCCAGGCGATTGGATCTGAAATTAAAATTATGTTGGAAAGAAACATTGGGAAATCAGTGTTGCTAAGAAGCTACATGGACATAGCTATGTCACCGCTCAAGAAAGTCCTCATTCCATCTTTCCAGCATTAGAATTTGGGGCTTTCGTAGTCGATCTGTTTCCATTTCTTCTTTCAGCATTTTAACACGTCAGAACTCCACATATTTGTTTCTCTGACTTCAGGGAAGCGCAATCGACAGCTCATGTTATTTTGAGCTGTTCCATAATACACAAATCTTTTGCACAATTGTGATTGTTCTGCCTGCTCCCTTTTCTATACCTTATTTTCTTTTGGATCCCCAGTCTCTGCATTTCTGGTGCAGTTGCTGTGGGTTGTTTTTTTGGAGTTTTTTTGTTTTTTTTGCCATTCTTTCTTTCACATACTGGCTGCACGTTTGAGAAAAGAAAGAAAATAAAAATAAAAATCACCACTCCAGGTTGAAAGGGAGAATTTATTTATTTATTTACTTTGCAGACCGCACCCCATGAACATTGTGGAATGCCCTTTCTAAGAAATCGTTCTTGGTTTTTTTTCTCCTTTTCTCTTTTGTAAAAACCGTACTGTGCTGTGGTTTTGTGAGGGTTTATTATTATTATTATTGTTGTTATTTTTCATAGTGATGAATTTTATTTTCAAGAAAAGTGTAGAAAACCATGCAATAACAGTGTCGTGGTTCCGACAGGGGAAACTCTTCAAAGAACTTCGAGGCATTGTTTGCCTTAAAGAATCTTTATTCGAGTAGGATGGCATCGGCACGTACACGGTCAAAGCCAAAATCTGAATTCCCCTCCCCTGAACACATAGTATCAAAGCACAATTCCCTCCTCCAGTTAACGGTCATAAATCACATTCCCCAATTAGTTTGAAATGCAGGCTTTCCCTTCCAGTTCTCCAACCCGCCATTTCTTATCATCTCTTATTTCAAAAAACCTGGGTTCACACACTATTACAGTATTGTCAGGGCTTTTTTTCTCATAGAACACTCAGAACGGAGTTCCGGCACCTTTTTTGGATGGAAACTTGTAGTGTAGGCAAGGTGGGTTGTATGACATGTGTGAGTTCTGGCACCTTTTTCTTTTACAAAAAAAGCACTGAGTATTGTTATGTCTAACTAATTCCCATGCACATTCTTCCTCCTCCTCGCCCAGGATCATTTAATTCTAACTCTAAGAGTAACACACAAGTATAAGAAAAAGGCTGCATCTCCACATGTTGTCAAAGCAAGAACACCCGATGTTAGCAGCGTTGACAAACAGCTTTATGAAAGGTAAAAATCCTAACACCCTAATACAACACTAATAAAGAGTGATAACATAAAAACACACACACAAAAAGATGTTGATACTCTGGAAAGAGTGAAGGCCAGATGGAACAATGGATGGAAACTGATCAAGGAGAGATTCAAGCTAGAAATAAGGAGAAATTTCCTGACAGTGAGAATAGTTAATCAATGTAATCAATGGGTAGAGATTAGGAATTTAATATGTATTGTTAAGTAAAACAAATGGACTGAGACAACACACATGAACACACACACACACACACATATACTGTGTGTGTGTATATATATACTGGAAGGGCGGGTTATAAATGGAATTTATATATATATAATATATATATATATATATATATATATATATATATATATATATATATATATATATATATATATATATATATATATATATATATATATATATATATATATATATATATATATATATATATATATATATATAATGCTTGAGCAGTGGGTTGGACTAGAAGATCTCTAAGATCCCTCCCAACCCTTTTATTCTATGTTCTATATATTCTAATATTTTATTTGAGGCGGATCATTCGAATTCAGATAGCTGGAAGAGTAAAAGGATTTCTATAGTAAAATCTTCACCGAGCTGTTTCTGAAATCTTCTGCTATCCATAGATAGTTACAAAAAATGCAAGTTATTATAAGATTGAGGCATTCTAGCTCTCAAATGAGAGTTCCCAGGTTTGCACTCCAGCACTGACCTAATTACTGGCTTTATTATTAATTAGTCTATTACTTTCCTATCACCTTTTTGATGCAACCTTTTTCCTGCTCTGGTGGTTTGATACTCAGCAGTAATTATAATAAAATAATTGCACATCTATCTTGCATTTTCCCCCAAAGGGCGTCAAGTAATATTAAAAGGTATCAGAAAAATCACAGTATCCGAGACACCATTTAGCAGATTTCAGATGCAACAGAAAATAAATAAATAAATCTTCTTTTGGACTCTTCACTCCCAAATAATGGAGAAGTCCATTCTTATTCAGGCATCCCAGACAATTGATGTAATTTACATTCTTTGTTTAATTGCTTAATTTACATTTTTATGCCTTTTAGGTCATTTCTGAAGGGATGCAAAATGGATGCAAATGTTGTAAAAATGTCAATTGCACAGTTACACACATGAAAGATTACACACATTCAGATGTAATGGATACCCCTTTCCCCGGGATGATCCATTAAATTGAACTTTTTATTCTCCATTATCCTTCAACTTTCAAAAGTGATTAATATGTATATGTATATATATATATTCTTTCTCTCTTTCTCTATGGATGAGAAAGAAGGGATTCTCTGAAAATTGGAATTGTGGCAATACTGCACAAAGACCAATCTTTCTTATTTATTTATTTTTCTTTTAAACTGATCTTTTTTACATTTATGGGAATAAGTATTGCTTCTTTGAATAATAATAATAAAGGAAATAGTTGATAGCAGCTAGCTTACCTTGTCTGAGGAAGGAAGGAAGGAAGGAAGGAAGGAAGGAAGGAAGGAAGGAAGGACAAGAAAGAGAAAGGAAGGAAGGAAGGGGAAGGGAAAGTAAGGAAGGAAGGAAGGGGAGAGGAAGGAAAGAAGGAAAGTGAAAGTGAGGAAAGAAGGAAGGAAAAGAAAGTGAAAGTGAGGAAGGAAGGGAAAGAAAGTGAAAGTGAAAGAGAGGAAGAAAAGAAGGAAGGAAAAGTGGAAGGAGGGAAGGAAGGGACAAAAGGGGAAGGAAGGAAGGAAGGAAGGAAGGAAGGAAGGAAGGAAGGAAGGAAGGAAGGACAAGAAAGTGAAAGAGAGAGGAAGGAAGGAAGGGAAAGGGAAACTGAGGAAGGAAGGAAGGAACGAAGGGGAGAGGAAGGAAAGGAAAGTGAAAGTGAGGAAAGAAGGAAGGAAAAGAAAGTGAAAGTGAGGAAGGAAGGAAAAGAAAGTGAAAGTGAAAGAGAGGAAGGAAAGAAGGAAGGAAAAGTGGAAGGAGGGAAGGAAGGGACAAAAGGAGAAGGAAGGAAGGAAGGAAGGAAGGAAGGAAGGAAGGAAGGAAGGAAGGAAGGAAGGAAGGAAGGAAGGAAGGAAGGAAGATAGTGCTGGAGAAAAAAAAATTGCAAGAAGGCAATGATAAATCAAGGGACGCGGTGGCTCAGTGGGTTAGGACGCTGAGCTTGTCGATCAGATGGTCGGCAGTTTGGCGGTTCGAATCCTGAGTGCCGTGTAACAGAGTGAGCGCCTGTTACTCGTCCCAGCTTCTGCCAACCTAGCAGTTCGAAAGTACGTAAAAACGCAAGTAGAAAAATAGGGACCACTACGGTGGGAAGGTAAGAGCGTTCCGTGCGCCTTTGGCGCCTAGTCATGCCGGCCACATGACCACGGAGACGTCCTCGGACAAGCGCTGGCTCTTCGGCTTTGAAACGGAAATGAGCACCGGCCCCTAGAGTTGGAAACGACTAGCACGCATGTGCTGGGGAAACTTTACCTTTACCTTTAATGATAAATCAGTTTATTATATCCAGAAAGACTCCATGGAAGTGCAATTGTGAAAGTGCAATTAATATGGGATATTCTTATCACACTTCAGCAGCACCCTTCCTCTTGAAGGCAAGTAGTAACCCTCGGTAACTCACAGCTCTTTGGAACCAGAGATTCTGATCTTTGGAGGCATCTGCTGGCACTTTCTGTGAGCGCCAGATATAGGAGAGGACAGGCGGTCTCCTTCCTCAACAAAAAAAGGAGTGCAGGAAGAGTTTTCTCCAACCTAGCCCTCTTCCTGCACGCGGAGACTTGGCTTTCCAGAATTTCCAAGCTGTTGGACTTGGCTTAAAATCCTGGGAGGCAAAGCAACACCTGAGGGGTCCTGAGGCTGGAATCACTGCGTTAGAGCCCAGCATTCAAACGCATCACTGCAAAGAGTTCTTCGGCTTAAGTCCTATTCCTTATTCTTATTTACTCATTCTTTTTTTCTTCCTTCATTACTCTTGGGCTTGTATTCCTCCCTCCCTCCCACCCAACATGCAAATCAGGGGACCGTTGGTATTTATGGAACGTTATTAGCATTTATTATTTACATTGCGGGTGGATTGATCCTCTCCATTCATTGCAGTCAAGGTCAAAGCATGCTCCGCCAGGCGTCTTGCAGATGGCTGGCTCCTCTGCTTCCCTCCTTGAGTTTTCTGCCATTTCTCCACCGCTTGCCCAACTCACCAGAGAAATATCCTTGCCCCATCTTATTTCTTCTCCTGGCTCGCTGCCAGGGAGAAAGCTGGCTGCAAGAACATGAATGGAAGGAAGGAGCAAGAAGGGCAACGAGGCTTCGATAAGGCTGCGGAGTCAAAAGGCTTTGAAATAGCTGGGATGCAAAACGAAACTAAAAAAAAACAACAATTTGGTGTGTTAGGTGAATATCATCGAAAGCAACAAAGAAGAAAATATTTATAGCTCAGGGTTGAACTGTGGGGTCCTGGGTGCTCTCTGAGCTGGGTTGTTTCTTACAGATGTTTCATTACCCAACTAGGGAACATCATCAGTGCTAGAAGGGAGTTGGGTTTGCTGTCTATTCATATACAGGTAGTTTACCCTTTTAATGATGGTGGGAGTGTTTTTGGCGGTTCCTCGATTAGGCCGTTGCTTGTGGACAGACAGGCAGATGTGGGGCCCTTGGTGCTTTCTGAGCTTGATGGTTTTTTTGCAGACATTTCATTACCCAACTAGGTAGCATCATCAGTCTACTGGTACTAGTACACTTAGTTAGCACTGATGATGTTACCTAGTTGGGTAATGAAACATCTGCAAGTAAACAACCAAGCTCAGAGAGCACCAAGGCCCCCTCATTTTTTATATGTTTACAGTAAGGAAAGATTGCATAGGAAAGTGATGCTTGTTTATCCTTCACTGAATAAGTATCTCTATTTCTATTTCTGTCTCTATGTATCTCTATCTCTATGTATCTCTACTGTATCTTTATCTCTATCTCTATTTCTATTTCTATCTCTATCTCTATATCTCTATCTATCTGACTGTCTGTGTGTCTGTCTATCATCTGTCTGTCTATCATCTCTCTCTCTCTCTCTCTCTCTCTCTCTCTCTCTCCCTCTCTCTCTCTCTCTCTCTCTCTCTCTCTCTCTCTCTCTCTCTCTCTCTCTCTCCAGTGCTTTTCTTGTAAAAGAAAAAGGTGCCGGAACTCAAACATGTCATACAACCCACCTTTCCTACCCTACAAGGTTCCATCAAAAAAAGGTGCCGGAACTCTGTTCTGAGCGTTCTATGAGAAAAAAAAGCCCTGTATCTCTCTCTCTCCCCCCCCTCTCTCTCTCTCTCTCTCTCTCTCTCTCTCCCCTCTCTCTCTCTCTCTGTCTCTCTCTCTCCCCTCTGTCTCTCTCTGTCTCTGTCTCTCTCTCTCTCTCCCCTCTCTGTCTCTCTCTCTGTCTCTCTGTCTCTCTCTGTCTCTCTCTCCCCTCTCTGTCTCTCTCTCTGTCTCTCTCTCTCTCTCTCTCTCCCCTCTGTCTCTCTCTCTCTGTCTCTCTCTCTCTCTGTCTATCTCTCTCCTCTCTCTCTTTCTCTCCATCTATACATACATACATACATACATACATACATACATACATACATATATATTGCAAACCATTTCTTCAAATACATTCAATCTTAGATACATCTTCTCATAATGTATGCATTTTTAAAAAATAGGCACCCTTAGCTGGAAATAGCTGTGCAGAGTTTTAAAGGATGAGGAACTAGGTGGATATTGGGCTATTCTATTTAATTCTCATTTTAACTTTTGTATATTGTATTTTTATTGCATTTTATTGCCCTGTACACCGCCCTGAGTCCTGCGGGAGAAGGGCGGTATAGAAATTAAATTAATAATAATAATAATAATAATAATAATAATAATAATAATAATAATAATAATAATAATAATAATAATAATAATAATAATATCATCACTGCCCTGCCCAGATATTTTGTCATCATCATTTGTTGGCTTGGCTCTTTTTCCTTTTTTATTATATTGTTATATAGATTGCATTATATCAATAATGCGATCTTTACATGATACAACTAGGAATTATGAACGTTCCATTATTTAGATTAAAGTACGGAAAACAGAAAGAACGTTAAAGCGTTCTATCAATATTAATTACAATTTAGGATGCCAATGTTACAAGCATAAAATTATTTGAGGTTTTTTTTTTTTCAATCGAACGTTTAATAGAATCTCTTTAACTAACATCAGAGTATTGGCTCTATGACCATGTGTGTGAAATATTGGTTATATGATGTGTGCGTGTATTGATGAAACGAAAAGAGAAATGAGACAAATTTAACAGAGGTTAAGATACCTAAAAAGTTAAAGAAAGAAGCCAAAAGCAAAATAACAACAATATACATTTTCTATTAACAGTATTTAAGGACATTCATGGACCCTTAAAAACCAGACACTGGGAGGGGGTTTATATTTGCCATGCTGCATGTTGTGTATGGGAACAATTCTTGCTTAAATTTAGTTAAACTCCTATTCTGCTCTTGTCTATCGTTAGCATACTTGTCGGTAGCCTGCTGGCTTGTTCTTAATAACCTGGAAAATTATAATTAATTAATATAACTAATTTCTGTAAGCAAGATATTTTTGTTACTAAAATGTCTAACAGGAGTTTGGGTCCCCCAAGTTGAGGGCAGCCACATGGTCAGTTCCCAACGACGCAGAATGTGAACCTAAATGTCTCTTATGATTAAAAGGGCTTGATTTCCAGTTATAAAAATGAAGACTCCTCTGATTTCCATTAGAAATATGTTTGCAGTCTTAGTGCACTTGATTTGCCCTAGGGATAACAGAGGGATAGAATCGAGTTCACGTGAAGTATTAATACCACTTAATACCATGTCTTGGTAAGGAATACTGCATCCATCTTTGGACACCACAATGTAAAAAAAAAAGATGTTGAGACTCTAGAAAGAGTACAGAGAAGAGCAACAAAGATGACTGGGGAACTGGAGGCTAAAACATATAAGGAATGGTTGTTGGGATTGGGTATGTCTAGTTTAGTGAAGAGAAGGACGAGGGGGGACATGATAGCAGTGTTCCAATATCTCAGGGGCTGCCCCAAAGAAGAGGGAGTCAAGCTATTCTCCAAAGCACCTGAAAGCAGGACAAGAAGCAATGGATGGAAACTTATCCAGGAGAGAAGCAACCTAGAACTAAGGAGAAACTTCCTGACTGTTCAAACAATTAATCAGTGGAACAACCTGCCTCCAGAACTGGTGAATGCTCCAACACTGGAAGTTTTTAAGAAGAGACTGGACAGCCATTTTCTGAAATAGTATAGGGTTTCCTGCCTGAGCAGGGGGTTGGACTAGATGACCTCCAAGGTCCCTTCCAGCACCACCACCACCACCACCATCATCATCATCATCATCATCATCATCATCATCATTCCTAACAGACCAGATTTTTATTATTATTATTTTGGGTTTTGCTAATTTTTTAAAAACTGCTGTGAGATCAGAGCAGTAGTAATATAATTATTATTAATTTCTTGCCTAGCTCACCATGGGGCTCTCTAGTTCTAATAGAGATAATTATAAGTATAATCTAGAGATAATCGAATATAATCTAAAAATAACACTTTCCCTGAGCTGAGCTCCAGACTACTTTTTTTTTTTTTTGGTCATCAAGGTCAGATAGACATGATAGATTCTTAAAAAAAAAGAAGATTGGTTTTTTTTTCTTGAGACACCAGCAGGGAGTATCCTTGCACAGGGTTTACACCACGTTGTATTAAAGTGGCTTGCCTGTCAATTTTTTAAAAAAACCACCTTTTATACTGCAATAATTGACAGATCAAGTTGTGAATGGACTGCTTTGTGATAGATCAGTGTAATTGTTTTGTCACAGTTACAAATATATCATGGCTGTGAAATGCACCTACACTCTTGTTTGGCCTACCTAGCCAAGCACCGGTATGTCTTGTTCTGGATAATTAATCCTGTCCCATTCTGGAGCTCTTAAAGAGGTGCCATTTTCTTGTGGGTGGTGCAGTCCTAATAGGTAAAAGGAGGTGAACCAGGATTGGTGCTGAATGATCAGAGAATTGTTCTTGCTCGAAGCCAAATACTGAAACAGGCTGTTGACCCAAACATTCAGATCTTTGAGGGGTCCTTGGTGCTCTCTGAGCTGGGTTGTTTTCTTGCAGACAGTTCATTACCCAACTAGGTAACATTATCAGTGCTAGTAAGGAGTGGAGTTTGCTGCCAGCGTACATTATATTGGTGGTCTTGGAGCCTCTTTGGTTAGGCTGTTTAATGTTAGCTTGTTTGGTGTCCACAACGGTAGTATCTGTGATAATACCCAATAAAAACAGTTGATGTTGAATTTAATTACGGCAGCAAGACTTTTAGTAGCGCAATATTGGAAGAAGGAAGAACTGCCGACTATAGAAGAATGGACTTTAAAAAGTTTCCAACTTGGCGGAAATGGCAAAGATTTCAGCGTATTTGAAAGACCAATCGCAACAGAGATACATTGTGGAGTGGAGAAGATGGATTGATTATATCCAGAATAAATATGGGACTAAAAAGTTTCACTTAGCATTTAATAAGTAGTGGATTTATATGATGTATAATTAGCTTGTAGTTATTTTATTAAGAGTTAAAGTGCGATAGAATTTAATATTTTATTGTTGTTTGCATTATGTTTGTTTGTATTTTTATACCCTGTATTTAGCTCTGGGAAGTTGGGGAGGGGGAGGGGAGGGGAGGGGAGAGTTGGGGAGGTTTGGGGAGAGGGGAGGGGGAGGGGAGGGGTTTTGTATTCAAAAATGTACTGTAAAACTTTTCAATAAAAAAAAATGTTACCTTGTTTGGCAATTCCTTGATTGGGGGATTGCATACTTCTTGATTGTTGGTTTAATGTTAACCTTGGCATGAAGCTCTGCTCCTCTGGATCTTGATTGCTGTTGGAAAGGCGTTTTGGTCTTTCTGTTCCCGTTTTGGCTGGTTGATTTTTCTCTTTTGCACAGTATCCAGATGTTGTTTATCTCTATGTGCCTGTTGAAGGCTGATTTGTCTGAGTGCCAGGCTTCCAGGAATTCCCTAGGATTTTTGGACTCGGCTAGGTCATGGTTTCCCGGCTGAAAGCGTGGTTAAGTTTGTCCATATGTTGTGAAGCTAAAGAGTTTTCAAAAGTCTTTCACAAAGGTCGATACGAAAATCCTCAAAAACCTTACTTATCCACTGTTATTGTTCTGTACCAGCCTGCTACCGGCCCTGCAGAAAAAGCAGGGACAACCCCTTTTGCAAGAAGGCAAGAGGCTGGAATTACGCCTGCCAAATTTATAGCTACAAAAACAAACAAGACACGAACCAAGAAACAGGAGCTTTAAGAAACAGGAACAAATCCAAGCGGTTGCCTTCAGCAAACCAGCCCTCCCACACATTCCCCTTAAATACAGTTCAGGGCGTGGCCTCTCTCTGCCTCCTTCCGAGGAGCCCCATTGCCTTCCTCTGTTTACTCCTGATTGACTGCCTCCTGCGTCGGGCGTCCTTGAACAGGGCCAGCTGTGGGTCATCGTCATCCACGCTGTCAGGCTCACACAGCTGGGTCTGCATCGTGACCAGATGAGAGGGGCCTGGCTGGGGGCTCTCATCAATCCCCTCAGCAAGCTCTTCAACACCCCCCTCCTCCTCCTCTGAGTCGTCCGACCCAACTGCCGAACCCACAGGCTGACCCTGAATCACAACAGTTATCAGGATCTAAACCCATTTGTTTTCCAGTCATTGTCTTCGATGGGCGATAAAGAATGGGTCAGATTCTAATAACAGTTGCATTCAGCTAGGTGAATTTCTGGAATTTAGTCTGCACCTTGGAGGCACGTTGGCTTTTCCTTCCACCTCCCCAAGAATGTGAGTGGAAAAGGAGCTTCAGCACACACACACACACACACA
This sequence comes from Vipera berus, assembly GCF_964194415.1. Lineage (NCBI taxonomy): Eukaryota > Metazoa > Chordata > Lepidosauria > Squamata > Viperidae > Vipera > Vipera berus. The sequence continues at coordinate 99,074,135 of NC_138207.1, read as the reverse complement.
CACACACACTTGTGATTTTTCATTGTCAAGGTCCACCTTCAAAATGGTGCTGCTGTCAGTGGGGTTTTCGGAAATACCAATCACGTATTTCAGCGCAATTTCCAATCTCTCCCCACCGCCTGCTTGCACTGACGATGTTAGCTAGATGGGTAATGAAACATCTGCAAGAGAACAACCAAGTTCAGAGAGCACCGAGGACCCCCTTATTCCACCCCGGAGCTACAAGCCTTCTCCTTTCTCAGAAGAATGGTATAGGGTCTCCTGTTTGAGCAGGAGGTTGGACTAGATGACCTCCAAGGTCCCTTCTAACTCTGTTATTCTGTTATTCAGCTACTACATCTCCTGGTCTTTCAGATAATGGAATACAAATTGGATTGATAGCTGCTCCTACTGTTATCTACGGTCTGGAAATCATTTTTGTCCTCATGTTTTTGCAAATCCAAACATTCAGCTTTTTAAAACAAACAAACAAACAAGCTGTTATTAAGCAACATGTAAGAGAGCATTGATTTAATGGATCATTTATGGGGGTAAAAGGATGTTCATTTCCAAACGTCTGCTAAATATGAATTATTATTTTTGGATTTATCTGGGTCAAGATACCATGACACAAATATTGTCGATCGACTCAAATGTAATTTGTATGCCAGTGTCATTTTGAGACAGCCACTGCAAATAAGGTAGATTATGTTATTATTTATTAGGCTTATCGGGACTGCTTTATATGCAATGAAGGTCTACTGTTGGGGGTTATTTTGAATGCAAACGTTGACGGTTGTGTCCAGCATCTGTCACACGATGGTCTATTAACACTGAGAATTCGCTGTAATCTGTTCGATTGGGGACATTTGATTCATAAATCCAGGTTTTGAAAGGTTTTCCTTTAAAGATATTATTTTGTTTCATCTTTGCTACTTTTTCGTGAGTAGTGAATTGATATTTTCCATGTATTATCTACTAGGTTGCCTCAGTAGCATGATGGGTGGCATTTACATTAAATAGATAGATAGATAGATAGATAGATAGATAGATAGATAGATAGATAGATAGATAGATACATACATACATACATACATACATACATACATACATACATATAGTACATACATACATACATACTGTACTGTACATACATACATAAATTAAATCCATGCAATTTATTTATTTATTTATATTACTGCATTTGTACCCTGCCCAAATTCAATCAGACTCAGGATGGCTTAAAACAGCAAAATCTATTCCCAATTTAATTCTATGGGGAATTATTCACAGAATACAAATTGTCCTAGATAGAAAAAAAATGCTAAAATGTTGTAAAATGGTAATAAATTCCTGTAGAAGTGCATGGAACATTGGTTAGGGGGAAAAAAACTCAGTTTTTGCTTGGGCTGGTTTTTGGGAAGCTATTTCACTGGGGGTGGGGCAATCTGATTTCCAAATGGAGTCTCTTGGTGGTCCTATTTGCAAATAAAGGCTACGTTTTCACCTCACCTTCTTGGCCTCGTGTGCAAGTGGATTAAGAAACAGCTCTTCTCCAAACTGCATGGATCAATTCTATCTGGAGGAGGTGATCTTTAGATATTCAGTACAAGTCATGCAAAATTTTGTTGGTTGAGTTCAACATTTTGAATTGCTTGGTGGATTTCAAGGCTCAAAGTCTAGGTCTAATGTGTGTGATAGGCAGTCACCCATGCCAGTTAGTTGGCCACTGAGATATATACCAACCAATGAAGCTTTTCTAGATAGTTCACCAAGTTGGGCACATAAGAGTAATCCAGGTTTATAGTGATAAGAGAATCTTAAAGATCCCTTTGTCCTTGGTAAGATATATATTAGTTTTTTTCTATTGTAAATTATATTAAGATAGTTTCCAAACTGGTTATAAAGTGTTGTCAGGATGCTAATAACCATTTCCCCAAAATAATAAGTGAACTATTGCAGTCTTACAATAATGTTCGTCTCGATGTTTCTTATGAGAATTGACTCCCAAACTGATGCTAGAGCATTGATCTTGTCTTTTATTTGATCCAGCTATTAAGATCACTGTAATGCTGCTGATGTAAACACCCACATTTTATGGATTATCACACATTGGTGTCCAATTATGGTGACTGTCAGCATACGAGAAACACGCATTTTGCGTACATTACGAACTTCAGCTTCAGAATATTTTGAAGCAGCCACTAGATTCCAAGAAACCTCTTGTATTTGAAGAGATTTGTTTCAAGGGCAGAATAATCTTTCTTCTTCTGTTCTAACCTTGGGAGAAGGAATGAACGATGTGTTCTTGATTACGGCCGTTTTGAACATTCAGTATAGAAAAAAAAAAACACATGGGGAAAAAAACAAAAGCCAGGCTGTTCTGCCTTCCACACAAGCTGCTTCAAGTGTCCTGGTACCAAAACCAACGTGTGCCCTTAGAGCATTGTTTCAAGGCTGGAACTAAATGTCCCCAGATTAGCAATGTTTGCTAACCACCTTAACAGAGTGTCTTGCATGGGGATTGCTTTGTTCTAAGTTTGAAAGGAGATATTTTGTACCGAATGTGCGCTCTCCTCTTATCTTAGCCCAACATTTCATTTGCCAAGTGATAATTGGCACCGGGATAATGAAGGAAAGAACATGGACTTTCAACAGCAGGTTTTATGTGCCTATCGGATATTTTGAATCCCTTCTCATGCAATTACAGCAGTGTAAAATAGTAGGGACGCGGTGTGGCTCAGTGGGTTAGGACGCTGAGCTTGTCAATCAGAAGGTCGGCAGTTTGGCGGGTCGAATCCCGAGTGCCGCGTAACAGAGTGAGCGCCTGTTACTCGTCCCGGCTTCTGCCAACCTAGCAGTTTGAAAGCACGTAAAAAATGCAAGTAGAAAAATAGGGACCACTCCGGTGGGAAGGTAACAGCGTTCCGTGCGCCTTTGGCGTCTAGTCATGCCGGCCACATGACCACGGAGATGTCCTCGGACAAGGGCTGGCTCTTCGGCTTTGAAACGGAGATGAGCACCGGCCCCTAGAGTCGGAAACGACTAGCACGCATGTGCGGGGGAACCTTTACCTTTTAAAATAGTAGGACGGTTTCGTGGTACTGGAGAAGCCAATGTAGGAGGAGAGCAGACAGATCGGGGGGGCAGAGTTAAGTGCATCATCAGCTTAGAATCATTACATTGCCACCAATGGTCCTAGTTCAATCCCTCTTGAATTCTCTTGATCCTTATCTGGCGTCAATTTAGTACGGAACTTAAGTTCACTAGATTCTTGTGTATAGGCTTGAGCATTAAATCTCTGAACTCCCAACTTAACATGGTCCTGATCCTTTGCATGTAAACAGCCTCCATAAAAAAATTACTTCAGTAACCAAACTGCTTAGCCTTCTTTGAGGTATGGAGACCATCAAATCTTTGAAAGCATCCTTGCATCTCCTTCAGTTGGATCCATTGAGTGTGCATCCCTTACACAGCTTGAATATATATGCGAAGGTGGATTTTTTTTTAAAGGATGTCATTCTACAGAAGTACCACCGAAAAATTTTAAAAAAGCATCCCAATTTGTTGTTTAGACCTGGGGTCCCCAACCCCTGGTCCATGAACTGCACCGGTCCGCAGCATGCCAACAAGCGGGCCACACAAACAAGCAAAGCTCCATCCCCGGGATGCAGGCAGTATTCAAAACCACACCCCCTATGGTCTGCAGAAAAACCTTTCTCTATGGCACTGGTCCCTGGTGCCCAAAAGGTTGGGTACCTCTGGTTTAGAATTTGGGGTGAGATTTAGTGTCTCTTCATTGTTGGTAGATTTGGGGAAATCAGAATCATGAAGTATGATTTTTTGTAAGCTTTCCACTGCATGTTCTAAAAGTGGCATCATTATAACCTATCTTTAAGTCACTGTTTTTATGCACGCATTTTTTTTTTACCAACTGTTGTATGTTGGCCGTGAGATGGGTGGCTATATGAATTTGATTAAATAAATAAATAATAGCCATATTTCGTGGGTGGTTGAGTGGAATTCATCAGGCCATTACTTTGGAAACCTTTTTTTAAAAAAATGTCCCACCACTGAACAAGACCTTATAAACAAAAATAAATAAATAAGCACAATAGTGGGGTAGAACCATTTTTCTTGATGTGCTAGTGAACTGTAGGGAGTGGTGGGATTCAAATACGTGAACAACCAGTTCTCTGTGTGGATGCCACTTCCGGAAGTCCATTCTGGGCCTGGGCAACAACAACAAAAATTAGCTACCGGTTCTGTCGAACTGGTGCAAACTGGCCGAATCCCACCACTGACTGTAGGAATTTGTGTCTCTGTGTAACTATTACAGAGTTCAGGATCTTGCTATAGGGTGTAGGCCAACCGATTCTCTTGCTTCAAATAAAATTGTACGTAAAACATGACAGATGTACGGATACGACATGTGTACTTTCCAATCTCTATTCCTTCCCTACTGGTAGCATCTGCACCTTGTCACCAAGAAGAATTTTGGAGATTGACATTTCTTCTGGGTTGGCTTTATTGCAGTCTTCAGGATATGCGTAGTTTTGTGAGCAAGATAAATTAGGTCCTCAAAAGATGTCTGAGATTGTTGTGTGTTTTTTTGTCCTTGTGAGTTTCATGCTTTCAGTTAGAACACAGTTCCCACAATATGTGTGATAGTACATGTCAAACTGCCAGCCCATGGGCCGGTTCATCATATTGAAGCCACGCCCACCCCATTGCCGGCAATGCAAAAAGAGTCGTGATACATCCCGACACGCCACGTGATGTGGCGTGTTTGACACCCGTGCTCTAGATATATAAAGATACAGTAGATTCTTTGACATGGCTGACAAGTGTCAGTTAGATAAACATAATTCTTGTGAGGCCATATGATCCTTTGGTTGGGAAATATTTCTTTCTAATCTATAATCCATCAGTTGCTAGTGCATGCACCCAGGGGTGCAACAGGCTAACTCAGCCTATTTTAACTTGATTTCTTCCATATGCATCGCACTAAAATCTATTGCAGCCAACGTCAGTGAAGATTTTAAAACTGGAGAAGATTAATTTCTAACACAGAAGTAAATTCTGGCAATATTACTGGGATATAACTTTGAACATCCAAAGATTCACTAATAAGCTGACAGAACCGTATCCTGCAAAACTTCCATTAAGTTCAATGAAAATTATTCAAGAACAAAATAGGGAGATTTAATTTTCATTTCATTGTCTATGGGCAGATTCTCAATCATCCAATAATATAGTAGGCTACACAAAAGGAGGGATGTATCTTGTGGAAGAGAACACAAACAACAATGGGTGAGCTTTGCAACTTCCAAGATTGACAAAAAAAGTTGAAAAAAAAAAGCAAGTCATTAAAAGATCCTACTTTTTAGAATAGACCTATCTCTTTCTGTGGCCACCATCTTGAAAAATATATAGCATTGTTATGACTTGGGTATGGGGTTCATTTGATCTATTATCTGGCTAATGTTTGCTGTTGTTTTAATGTTTGCTGTTGTTTTAATGTTTTGTGGTTGTCCCTTGATTGTGTCAATATGTGCCCATGTCAATGAGAAAGGGTGTTGTCTTGGGACACCGCAAACTCATCTTATTCCATTATTTTTCTTAAATACACGTTGAACTCCTGGTGAGGTTGGCTGAAGTTGGTAGTACTATCACCTTCTCTTTGACATGCATCTGTGAGATAATGAGCAGAAACCCTTTCAGCTGTCAAAGAGAAGGATTGGGGGGGGACATGATAACATGGTAATAATGCCAACTTAAGTAACACCAGCTGCCTGCAATTAGTGCAGGTTCGAGTCCCACCAGGCTCAAGGTTGACTCAGCCTTCCATCCTTCCGAGGTAGGTAAAATGAGGACCCAGATTGTTGGGGGCAATAAGCTGACTTTGTAATAATGCCGCTGGGGGGGGGCCGAAAGCCCTAATAAGCAGACATATACATAGAATGAAGGCTATCGCTAAGCACATTGATTTGTGCTTCTTAGATTGTAAGCCGCCCTGAGTCTTCGGAGAAGGGCGGGATATAAATGGGATTTAAAAAAACAACTGTATTGCAGTACTTGACAGGAGGGGATTGACTCATTCACGAAAGCATCTGAGGGCAGGACAAGAATCAATGGGTGGAAGATCACTAAAGAGAGAAACAGCCTAGAGGTAAGAAGAAATTTCCTGAAGTGAGAACAATTAACCCGTCGAACAGTTTGCCTCCGGAAGCTGTGATTGCTCCATCACAGGTCCTCATGTTACCAAGTGCGGAAGGATGGAGACCAATTGCAAGGAGAATGACACTCCTTTACAACAATAGCATTAGATTTTTTCTTTATTTTATTTTAATTCCATTTATATCCCGCCCTTCTCCAAAGACTCAGGGCGGCTTACAAGCTTAGCAGTAGCCTTCATTCTATGTATATGCCTGCTTGTTAGGGCTTTCACACACACCCCAAGCGGCATTATTACAAAGTCAGCTTAATTGCCCCCAACAATCTGGGTCCTCATTTTACCTACCTCGGAAGGATGGAAGGCTGAGTCAACCTTGAGCCTGGTGGGACTCGAACCTGCACTAATTGCAGGCAGCTGGTGTTACTTAAGGAGGCATTAGCCCACTGCTCCACCAAGGCTCAATATCAGTCAATTTCTAGTTTTAATTTGAAAACCTAGTTACGATCTATAAAACCCACAAAACCTGAAGCCCTGATAGTTAAATTATTAGATTTTTTTTTGGTGTGTGTGTGTGTGTGTGTGTGTGTGTGTATTTAAATCTATAAATAAAAATGATCTGGCCTCTGTGCACAAAATAGTTAACAAGTATCTCTCTGTGTAAAATCTGATGCTTAGTGGCTTGGAATAATTACATGGTAAATGAATGGGCGCATTTGAGTGTATGCGTCTTTGGATATCTATCTATCTATCTATCTATCTATCTATCTATCTATCTATCTATCTATCTATCTATCTATCTATCTATCTATCTATCATCTATCTATCATCTATCTAGTGTCTATCTAATAAATCTGTCTATCATTTGTCTATCTAATCTATCTATATCTATCATTTGTCTATCAAATCTATCTATCTATCAATCTATCTATCAATCAATCTATCTATCTATCTATCTATCTATCTATCTATCTATCTATCTATCTATCTATCTATCTATCTATCTATCTATCTATCCTGTCCGTCTGTCCGTTTGTCTGTCTGTCCATCTGTCCATCCATCCATCTCTATCTATCTATCTATCTATCTATCTATCTATCTATCTATCTATCTATCTATCTAATCTGTCCGTCCGTCCGTCCATTCGTCTGTCCATCCATATCTATCTATCTATCTATCTATCTATCTATCTATCTATCTATCTATCTATCTATCTATCTAATCTGTCCGTCCGTCCGTCCATTCGTCTGTCCGTCCATCCATATCTATCTATCTATCTATCTATCTATCTATCTATCTATCTATCTATCTATCTATCTATCTATCTATCTCTATCATCTATCTATTATCTATCATATATATGTATTATCTATCTATCATATATCTGTCTGTCTATCTATCTCATTTATCCTTTGGCTGCAGGAAATTTCTTCCATATTCTCTGGAATGTCATCAGGATTTCATCTTGACTCAAATGAATCTTTCTCATAGTATCTCTCAAGTCATTTAGGCACACGACTAGGAAGATTGATCATCTGCAGTTTTCATTTTGCTTTTACTTCTTACATGGATTCTTCTTACATGGATTCGATGGATCTTCTTCTTTTTCTTTTCTGGGAAGCCCTTTTGTAAAAGTGTCACAGCACCAAATGGAAACAGAATCCGCAGAAAGGCTGTTCCTCCTTGTCTCCTCTAAAACCTCCAAACAATAATCAAAACCCTTCGCCTCTTCACTTTTCCTTATTTCTGCACCCTTACCAGCTCCTTCTGCACTTTGGATTACTACCTCCATTTTAAGCCATTGCGGTTTAGTGGAGAAGCCAGATCGGAGCTCTTATTTAATTCTCGTTCTGAGTAATTGCTTTGGTAGATATAATCAGTGTTAAAGGGAGTAAAGTACAAAATAATTAAAGTAGTAAAGCCTGATGCAATCTCATGAACAGTTGAAGCATAGCAGGTTTTACGACTCTATGAAGGAGAAGCCGGCTTGCTTCTGAGGGTGTCTTGTAAGGTGATGGATCTTTGTATCTTCTTATTGGCAGCTGACCTAGGAAGCAAGTGGACTTAACTAAGGCAAATATGGCTCCTTTCATTCCTAGATCAATGCCTCAATTACATGCTTTAATTCCTAGATACACCTCATAAGACAACCATCCATGTAATGTTCAATTTTGGCGATAGTTTTGGTTTTTTTAAAATCAATTTCATGTCCCGTGGCTTCAAAGTGTTGGACCAGGGATGAAGTTTGTTCTCCCTTTCTGAGTGAGTTTTTGTGTTCTTCAATGCGTGCACTTATACATACATCGGACAGACCAACAGAAGAATAAGTGCACGCATTGAAGAGCACAAAAACTCACTCAGAAAAGGAGAACAAACTTCATCCCTGGTCCAACACTTTGAAGCCACGGGACATGAAATTGATTTAAAAAAAAAAAAAAACTATCGCCAAAATTGAACATTTTAACAACAGAATAATCAGAGAAGCCATTGAGATAGAAAAACGCCCCCACAGCATGAACAAACGAGATGATACCTCTCACCTACCAGCCATTTGGAAACCCGCCTTGATTGACAGACAAGTCCCAACCACCAACAATGATACCAGACCCAAACTCATGATAACATCACATGACATCACCACCACACAACCATTCAAAAAGCAAATCCGAACCCACAATGATAACGACACACAACCACAAAACAGAAACCTAACTACAGCTGCAACATCAGCCACTTTAAACCCCTCCAAACCACACAATAAGCAAACTGACACCCACTATAAAAACATGGCACCACCACAAATACGAAGCCAAACAAAAGCAGCACAACTCACCAGCTCAGGTCTAAGGCTGGCAGCTGAGACCAGCCCATCCACTCAAAACACACCCCCACCCAATCAGAACACACCCACCATTCAAAACACACTCCCACCCAATCAGAACACACCTAATCCCCCACCCAATCAGAGCACACCTCCACCCACAGAACACACCCCCTCTGGCAGTTTAAAAAAGAGGAACAAACAGTCACTACCACATGCTTCTCCCAGAAGAAGGAAGCTGAAGCCACCAGCCTGGGGATGATGGATGGGATTCCGTCGAAACATTGCTCTTACACCTTCAATTCTACGTGGGAAAAAACCCGAATGACCAAAGATCCATATATATATATATATAAAGGTAAAGGGTCCGGTGCTCATCTCCGTTTCAAAGCCGAAGAGCCAGCGCTTGTCCGAGGACGTCTCCGTGGTCATGTGGCCGGCATGACTAGATGCCAAAGGCGCACGGAACGCTGTTACCTTCCCACCGTAGTGGTCCCTATTTTTCTACTTGCATTTTTATGTGCTTTCGAACTGCTAGGTTGGCAGAAGCTGGGATGAGTAACAGGCGCTCACTCTGCTACGCGGCACTCGGGATTTGACCCGCCAAACTGCCGACCTTCTGATCGCCAGGCCACCACGTCCCCCCCCCTCTCTCTCTCTCTCTCTCTCTCTCTCTCTCTCTCTCTCTCTCTATATATATATATATATATATATATATATATATATATATATATATATATATATATATATATATATATATATATATATATATATATATATATATATATATATATATATATATATATATATATATATATATATGTAGGTCTAGAGTCTCGGGTTTCTTCCCGCGTTCCTTTCATCTTCAGAAAGTTGTGGCGACGTTTCGACGAAATCCCATCCGTCATCATCAGGCCGGAGTATTCCTCCTGCTGCTTTCAGGAGCAATGCGTGGTCTGTCTGTTCCTTTCCTTCCAACTGCCGGTGGGGCTGTGTTCCGACTGGGTGGAGGCGTGGCTGCTTTCTGATTGGGTGGGGGTGTCCTCCGACTGGGTGGAGGCGTGGTTGTCTTCTGATTGAGTGGAGGCGTGGCTGTCTTCTGATTGGGTGGATGTGTGGTTGTCTTCCGATTGGTTGGAGGCGTGGCTGTCTTCTGATTGGGTGGGGTGTGTTCTGAATGGGTGGGGTTTTTTGTTGTGTCGTAATATCCTGAGTGTTGTGATTTGGTGTCCTGAGGAGTGGGCTGTGTAGTGGCCTCCAGAGCTTTGGCTTGGCTCCGAGTTCGAGGACCCGCCATGCATCTCTGGTATGGGTCAGTCAGGTTCGTGTGTGCGTTCTTCTGCTTTGGTGATAGCACTTTTGCTTGACTTGTTCTGTCTTCTGTGTGGGAGAGTTTTTGTTCTGGGTGTGGATGAGTCTTGTTGGGGCTGGTGGCATTTGGGGTTGTTGGTTGGTTTTTAAAATCCTTGTTTGCTGAAATTCGTTTGTCTATCAATGCTGGTTTCCAAATGGCATGTAGGCGGGAGGTGTCGTCTCGCTTGTTCATACTGTCTGGGTGATTTTCTATTTCAATGGCTTCTCTGATTATTCTGCTATTGAGATGTTCTATTTTGGCGATTGTTTTTGTACCTTCAAAATTGATGTTGTGTCCCGTAGTGTTTATGTGTTGTACTAGTGAAGATGTGTGATCTTTCTTCTGTACTGAGTTCTTATGTTCTTCTATACGTACCTCTATTCTTCTGTTAGTCTGTCCGATGTATGTTGCTGGACAGGAGGCGCATGGGATTTGGTATATGCCCTGGTTTTCCAGTTCTATTTTGTCTTTGGGATTTCTCAGGATGGTTGATATCTTTCTGTCAGTGTTAAATGCGGTTTTGATGTTATGTTTGCGTAGTACTTTATTGATTTTGTCGGTTGTTCCTTTTATGTAGGGCAAGATGGCTCGTCCGTTGTTCTGTTCTTCTTCTTGGATGTTTTTCTGTTTCGGAGTCCGCTGCTGAATTATATTGGTGATTTTGTTTTTTTTGGAACTTGTTTGCTGTTAGTATGTCTGTCAGGGTGTGTAGTTCTGTTTGTATATGTGTTTCATCTGCAAGGCCTCTGGTTCTTGTTATTAGTGTTTTGGCTACTGAATTTATTTGTGGTCTGGCTTGCTCCTGGAAGCAGCAGGAGGAACACTCCGGCCTGATGATGACGGATGGGATTTCGTCGAAACGTCGCCACAACTTTCTGAAGATGAAAGGAACGCGGGAAGAAACCCGAGACTCTAGATCTACACATACAGACACCCGCGAGAATCTACGAAAACAAATATATATATATATATATATATATATATATATATATATATATATATATATATATATATATATATATATATATTTGTTTTTATAAACCGCCCTTCTCCCGAGGGACTCGGGGCGGTGTACAGAATAGGGTAGGCATACAGAATGAACAATAGTGAAAAACAAACAATAGCAAAATACAAACTGGGACCCCAATTAGAGCTATCAGGCCAGGCCGGACTGCTGGAACAGGTAAGTTTTTAATTCGCGCCGGAAGGTGCGGAGGTCAGGGGCCATCCGGATTTCGGTTGGCAAGCTGTTCCAGAGGGCTGGCGCACCCACTGAGAATGCCCTCCCCCTGGGGGCCACCAGCCGACATTCCTTGAGCGGTGGCACCCTGAGGAGGCCCTCTCTGTGGGAGCGCACAGGACGGTGGGGTGCTGACATTGGCAGAAGGTGCTCCCGTAGGTAGTCCGGACCCATGCCATGTAGGGCTTTGTATGTCATTGTTAGCACCTTGAACTTCACACGGAAGGCAACTGGAAGCCAGTGCAGTGCACGGAGGAGAGGTGTGATATGGGAGTATCGGGAGGCTCCCAAGAGTGTCCGTGCCGCTGCACTTTGCACCAGTTGAAGCTTCCGAGTGGATCTCAAGGGCAGCCCCAAGTAGAGAGCGTTACAGTAGTCTAGGCGAGAGGTCACAAGAGCATGGGTGACTGTACGTAAGGCATCCAGGTCCAGATAAGGCCGTAATTGGCGAACTAGTCGAACCCGGGAGAAGGCCCCCTTGGTCACAGCTCCTATGTGATCTTCCAGGGAGAGCTGCGAGTCAAGGAGGACACCCAGGTTGCGGGCCCTATCAACAGGGGGTAGTAACTTGTCCCCGATGTTAAGGGATGGGATGTTCTGAGTATCCTGGCTTGCCGGTACGTACAGCCATTCAGTCTTGTCCGGGTTCAGTTGAAGCCTGTTCCTCCCCATCCATTCCCGGACCGCTTTCAGGCAGCGGGACATCACGTCGAGGGCATCACTGATGTTGTTTGGAGTTGAGATGAAAAGCTGGGTGTCATCAGCATACTGATGGTACCCTACTCCAAAGCTGCGAATGATCTCGCCCAGCGGTTTCATGTAGATGTTGAACAGGAGAGGCGAGAGGACCGACCCCTGAGGGACTCCGCAAGCGAGAGGCCTCGGGGTCGACCTCTGTCCCCCTGCCAACACCGACTGCGAGCGACCCTGGAGAAAGGAGGAGAACCAACGCAGAACCGTGCCTCCCACTCCCAGTCCCCTGAGGCGTCGCAGCAAGATACCATGGTCGATGGTATCGAAAGCCGCCGAGAGGTCTAATAAGACTAGGACAGAGGAATGGCCCCTGTTCCGGGCTCTCCAGAGATCATTTATCAGAGCGACCAATGCCGTCTCCGTGCTGTAGCCCGGCCTGAAGCCCGATTGGTACGGGTCTAGATAAACCGCTTCATCCAGGATCTGAGGGAGTTGGTGCGCCACCACGCTCTCAACAACCTTCGCAAGGAAGCGAAGATTGGAGACTGGACGAAAGTTATTCAATGAGGAGGGATCCAAGGTGGGCTTCTTGAGGAGAGGTCTCACCACCGCCTCCTTCAAGGCGGTGGGGAAGTGACCCTCACTCAGAGAAGCGGAGATGACCGCCAGGAACCAGCCTCGTGTCCCCTCTCGAGCTGCATATGCCAGCCAGGAAGGGCACGGGTCCAGTAAGCATGTGGAGGAGCTCAACCTCCTCATAATCCTGTCCACTTCCTTCGGAGTCACAGGATCAAATTCCTCCCAGGTGACGTCGACAAGACTGTCCATGCCTTGTTCTTCCAACTCAGCCCAGTTGGAGTCCAGGCCGGTTCGGATCCGAGCAATTTTGTCCAGCAGATATTGGCCGAATTCCTCGGCTCGACCCTGCAAGGGTTCCTCCCTCACCTCTTGGTTCAGTAGGGAGCGAGTCACCCTGAACAAGGCAGCTGGGCGATTATCTGCGGACGCGATGAGGGTGGAAAAGTAGTTGGACTTTGCCACCCTTATCGCAGCGAGATAAGACCTGGTGAGGATTCTTAATCGCAATCGGTCGGATTCGGATCGACTGGATCTCCAACGGCTCTCTAGGCCCCGTCTCCGACGCTTCATTTCCCGGAGCTCCGCGGTGAACCATGGGGCTCGCTGGGATCTGCGCCGGGTCAGAGGCCGCATGGGTGCAACTCGGTCCAGAGCCTCCGTGGCTGCCTTCTCCCAGGCTTCCACTAAGGCATCCGCCGAGCTGTGAGCAGGGAGTGCATGTGCGTCCCCAAGCGCTGCCTGGAACCTATCAGGGTCCATTAGGCGCCTAGGGCGGTACCATCTGGTTGGCACCGCGCACCCACGGCGGGGGGTGGCAAAGGGGAAGTCTAGCCGCACGAGGTGATGATCGGTCCATGACAGGGGCATAACAGTCGTGGCACCCCCACCGATATCATCGCGCCACCGTCCAGACAAGAACACTAAGTCTGGGGTGTGGCCTCTCTCATGAGTCGGTCCAGAAATTATTTGCGACAGGTCCATGGCTGCCATGGAAGCCATGAACTCCCGAGCCAGGTCGGACGATCCTCCCAGGGACGGTAGGTTAAAGTCGCCCAAGACCATGAGTCTTGGGAATTCAACCACCAACCCTGAGAGGACATCGAGTAGCTCGGGCAGGGCTGCCGCTGCACAATTAGGTGGTAGGTATGCCAGCAGCAGGCCCAACTGCGCCCCCGGGCCGTATCTCAGTAGGAGAGACTCACACCCGACCATCTGAGGGACGGTGATCTCTCGCGGGCTAAGGGATTCCCTGATGATAACTGCCACTCCCCCGCCCCTCCCATGGGTCCGAGGCTGGTGCAGCACCCGGAAACCTGGCGGGCAGAGGTCAACCAGAGGGACACCACCCTCTTGGCCCAGCCAGGTTTCCGTGATGCAAGCCAGGTCCGCGTGCTCGCTCTCCACTAGGTCACGAACAAGGTGTGCCTTGTTAGCTACGGACCTGGCATTCAGGTAGACCAGCCTTAGCATAGGAGGCTGCACACCTTCGCTCCCGGGTCCTCCGGGGAAGTACAGAGGGTCGGAGCGTCTCACCGCTTGTACAGAGCGGAGATGACACTCCCGGTGATGATACGGCCCTCTGTTTGTGCACCTTCTGCCGTTCCCCACCATCCTGGGAATAGGATGTTCGTCAGTACGCCATCGGTTATTGTCGGCGACTGGTCCTCGATTCTCACCATCGCGAATGGTCGTAAGCCTGGCCTGCGTTATGGCACCCGGAAGGCCTGCCTTCTCCGAGCAGCCATACTCTTTTCCCGCCCCCCTCCCTAACCCGACAAAAAACTTAACAAGAAACTTAACCAGGGGCCTCTTGTTGGTCTTGTGATGGAGGCCCCTGACCCTGCCTGGCCATCTCTCAGAGGCCCAAAGGTCGGGCCCGTCATCGAGGTTTGATGTAGTGAAGGCAGGACGAACCCAGGAGAGGGGGGAACTCCTGAGGGCGAGTAGGTCTATGCAAGAATATTGAAGACGCATAGGGAGCATCGGGGAGCATTGGGAAGGCGGTCCCCTGGGTGGAGCATTAGAAGGAGGGTCTAGTCGGGTAGGTGGGTATCTGGACCGTCACCCAGCCACTGCCACTTGGTTGGGTGAACCCCAGAAGCAGGCCACTCCCCATCCTCTCACGATGGGTTGTGATTCTGCTTCTGGGGGTGGTCCAGGACCCACTCTGGGTGAAGCATACCCCATAGAGCTCTCACCTCTATGGGGCTGCAGGTGTAGGACAGGCCACTCTGCCACCGTGGCTTGCACCCAGGCCCATCATGTCCTGTGGGGCGAGGGAGGGCAGGGGGGTTCAGAGCTGGAGGAGGCCAGATGTTGAGTATATCCAATTCTTTCCCCACTTTTACCTATTTTTAATAATTTCATTTATTTTTGTCCATTTGGTCCCTCCCTCCCTCATTTGTTTCCTCCCTCATTCCATTTTTTCCTTCCCTTCCTTCCTTCCTTCCTTCCTTCCTTCCTTCCTTCCTTCCTTCCTTCCTTCCTTCCTTCCTTCCTTCCTGTTTCAGGAAAATATTTTTTGGGGGAAAAAGCCACCATATTTCTCACAGTACATTCAGAAGACACTGATCTTTTTAGATATTTTTTTTTAACATCATGAATGAATGTAAAAGGTTGATGCGGTAAAGAATGATAATGTGACAAAAGAAAAGATAACTTGATCTGACAATAAGAAGATGAAGAGATTATTAGAATTATTATGTGGAATTACCTGTAGTTTGTTTTCAACAGAAAAAAAAAGAATGGCAAGTTTTGATCCAATTGGCCATTTGGCCCTAGTAAAAACCCGTGCAAAAGTGGCATCAAGTTTGTTGAAAGTTTTATTTGTCCAAAGATAAGGGAGAAGAGCGAATTGCATGGAAAACAGGCACCGGGGGCTAAAATGCTAAAATTTTATCTGTGTTTTCTTTTTTTTTATTACCTCGTTTTATTACTTTTTGTGTTATGCTGCTGTGTAATCATGTTTTCTGGGTAACGCACAACAAAGCTAAAAATATAAAATAAACAGTGGCAATAAAGCCATAGCTAAAACCAGCAACAGAGATTTTTTTTAAAAAAAAAAAAAAAGTGGTCATGCATAATAACGACATCACCAGTAAAAATCAATGGCAGGCATAAAATGTACAGACCTCTGAAAATATGAAACTGTTTCTGAAGGATCTTGGAAAAGAGGGCCTTTAGTGGTTCCCAAAGGACTGCAATCTAGACTTTTTAGAAGTATTTCTGGGAACGATGTTCCTCAGACAAAAGTGGTCACCACTGAAGATGATCTTTGTGTAGGAGAAGAGGAGGCAGAACTAAGGAGCAGAGTGAAACACCCCATCCGTTTAGCGTCGTTGTGTTTCCACAACTGCACCAAGTCAAATCCTTTATGAATTCCACTGAGCCTTATCTCAATGGCAATTGAGTGTTGGACTTTAGTTGACCAGATTCTTGCTTGGGGGAAAAAAAATCTTCTAGGTTGCAGCCTTACAAAGATCCCGATTCTTTGTCTTGTAAGCCAACGAATTCACCTTTTATAACAGGATCTCCGGAAAGGGTGTTAGAGGTTCTCCTTATGATCCAAGATGGTAAATATGGGATACACCCTGTGTAACATGCGTGGGACACTAAGGGAGATCAGTCAGGCTTAGCTCTTGAATAGGCTATCTCAAGAAAATTGAGAGTCAATGTCATGCTGTGATTAAGGTGGTTGAGTTTGAATATGGCTGAGAAAACCAAGGGTTAGTCTAATCTCAACCTCAAAATTCACTAGGTGATCTTCAGCTGATCATACAGACTCATTGTGAGGACAACATATGCAGAAATAAATAGTACATAAACTGACTTGGCCTCCAGCAGGGAAGCCAAGATAGAAGATTAGCATAGAAAATAAAATAGAATAGAATAGAGAATAGAGAATAGAGAATAGAGAATAGAGAATAGAGAATAGAGAATAGAGAATAGAGAATAGAGAATAGAGAATAGAGAATAGAGAATAGAGAATAGAGAATAGAGAATGGAATAGGACAGGACAGGACAGAACAGAACAGAACAGAACAGAACATAATAGAATAGAAAATATGGAATGGAATGGAATGGAATGGAATGGAATAGAATAGAATAGAATAGAATAGAATAGAATAGAATAGAATAGAATAGAATAGAATAGAATAGAATAGAATAGAATAGAATAGAATAGAATAGAATAGAATTCTTTATTGGCCAAGTATGACTGGACACACAAGAAATTTGTCTCTGATGCATAAGCTCACAGCGTACATATATACAGCAAGTAATAGATCATAGACCATAAATCACAGTTACTGTATAATAGTTAATAATAAATTACAAATAATAACTGATAAATCATCAGAAACGAATAGGAGAAGATAGTAGGAAAGATGAGAAGATGAGAAAAGATGAGAAGTGAGACAGTGATGTGGGGATTAAGTGTTCGGCAGAGCGATGGCAGTTGGGTGGGGAAACTACCTTTATATCTGGTTGTTTTGCCATTCACTACTCTATAGGTGGCTCAGTGGGTTAGGACGCTGAGCTTGTCGATCAGAAGGTTGGCAGTTTGGCGGGTCGAATCCCAAGAGCTGCATAACACAGTGAGCGCCCCTTACTCGTCCCAGCTTCTGCCAACCTAGCAGTTTGAAAGCACGTAAAAATGCAAGTTGAAAAATAGGGACCACTATGGTGGGAAGGTAACAGCGTTCCGTGCGCCTTTGGCGTCTAGTCATGCCGGCCACATGACCACAGAGACGTCCTCGGACAAACGCTGGCTCTTTGGCTTTGAAACGGAGATGAGCACCAGCCCCTAGAGTTGGAAACGACTAGCACGCATGCGCGGGGGAACCTTTACCTCTTTACTCTATAGGGGCATCCTGAAGGGAGCAGTTGGAATAGATTATGTCCAGCTTCTGAGGGGTGTGTGGATATTTTGTAAGCCCTCTTCCTGGGTTGTGCAGTATACCGGTCCTCAATGGAAGGGAGGCTGGTGGTGATTTTTTTTTCTGCAGTCCTAACGATCAATTGAAGTTTGTTCCTCTCCTGTTTGGTTGCCTTACCAAGCCAGACACTGTACTGAGGTGCAAATGATAATTAATATCACGATTAATTATTTGCAATATTTGTTTTTATCACCATGCACATGTATACATCCGAACTAGATTGTGGTTGTTGTTTGTTTTCCCTCTGGGCCGCATGTGTGTGTATGCATAAATTATTCTATTTATTTATTTATTTTTGTTACGTTTAGGCAGGGCATATTGGAGGAGGTTAACCTTTGAGAGCTGTATGCAATGACATCTCATTTTAATGTATGTTGATTAGTATACATTTAAAGTGGCGATAAAGTTATTATTCTATTCTACCCTTCAAACTGTTGCCAAGAATATATATATATATATATATATATATATATATATATATATATATATATATATATATATATATATATATATATATATATATATATATATATATATATATATATATATATGTTTTCTGAGGTTTTCGCGGGTGCCTGTATGTGGATCCTTGGTTTTTCGGGTTTTTCCCCGCGTAGAACTAAAGGTGTAGGCGCAACGTTTCGACGGAATCCCATCCGTCATCATCAGGCTTTAGCTAAAGGCTTTAGCTAAAGCCTGATGATGACGGATGGGATTCCGTCGAAACGTTGCGCCTACACCTTTAGTTCTACGCGGGGAAAAACCCGAAGGTTTATTCCCTTTGTGTGTATCGGAACACAACAAAAAAGGGAGGAAAAAAAGCAAATTGGACATAATGTCAAACAAAACTCCAAAAATGGGCCGGACAAAATTATTGGCACCCTTAACTTAATATTTGGTTGCACACCCTTTGGAAAAAATAACTGAAATCAGTCGCTTCCTATAACCATCAATAAGCTTCTTACACCTCTCACCCGGAATTTTGGACCACTCTTCCTTTGCAAACTGCTCCAGGTCTCTCTTATTGGAAGGGCGCCTTTTCCCAACAGCAATTTTAAGATCTCTCCACAGGTGTTCAATGGGATTCAGATCTGGACTCATTGCTGGCCACTTCAGAACTCTCCAGCGCTTTCTTGCTATCCATTTCTGGGTGCTTTTTGACGTATGTTTGGGGTCATTGTCCTGCTGGAAGACCCAAGATCTTGGATGCAAACCCAGCTTTCTGACACTGGGCTCTACAGTGCGACCCAAAATCCTTCGGTAATCCTCAGATTTCATGATGCCTTGCACACATTCAAGGCACCCAGTGCCAGAGGCAGCAAAACAACCCCAAAACATCATTGAACCTCCACCATATTTCACTGTAGGTACTGTGTTCTTTTCTCTGTAGGCCTCATTTCGTTTTCGGTAAACAGTAGAATGATGTGCTTTAGCAAAAAGCTCTATCTTGGTCTCATCTGTCCACAAGATGTTTTCCCAGAAGGATTTTGGCTTACTCAAGTACATTTTGGCAAACTGTAATCTTGCTTTTTTATGTCTCTGTGTCAGCAGTGGGGTCCTCCTTGGTCTCCTGCCATAGCGTTTCATTTCATTTAAATGTCGACGGATAGTTCGCGCTGACACTGATGCTCCCTGAGCCAGCAGGACAGCTTGCATTCCTTTGGAACTTGTTTGGGGCTGCTTATCCACCATCCGGACTATCCTGCGTTGCAACCTTTCATCAATTTTTCTCTTCTGTCCATGACCAGGGAGATTCGCTACAGTGCCATGGGTTGCAAACTTCTTGATAATGTTGCGCACTGTGGACAAAGGCAAATCTAGATCTCTGGAGATGGACTTGTAACCTTGAGATAGTTGATATTTGTCCACAATTTTGGTTCTCAAGTCCTCAGACAGTTCTCTTCTCCTCTTTCTGTTGTCCATGCTTAGCGTGGCACACACAGACACACAATGCAAAGACTAAGTGAACTTCTCTCCTTTTTATCTGCTTTCAGGTGTGATTTTTATATTGCCCACACCTGTTACTTGCCTCAGGTGAGTTTAAAGGAGCATCACATGCTTGAAACAATCTTGTTTACCTACAATTTTGAAAGGGTGCCAATAATTTTGTCCGGCCCATTTTTGGAGTTTTGTTTGACATTATGTCCAATTTGCTTTTTTTCCTCCCTTTTTTTGTCGTGTTCCAATACACACAAAGGGAATAAACCTGTGTATAGCAAAACATGTGTTCCTGCAATACTTTTCTGTGAGAAATACTTGATTTTCTGGAAAAAATTCTGGGGTGCCAACAATTTCGGCCATGACTGTATATATATATATATGTTTTCTGAGGTTTTCGCCGGTGTTTGTATGTAGATCTTTGGTCATTCAGGTTTTTTCCCACGTAGAATTGGAGGTATCAGGGCAACGTTTCGACGAAATCTCATCCGTCATCCTCAGGCTGGTGGCTTCAGCTTCGTTCTTCTCCCATATAAAATACGACCTTACAAGACGTTGAGCTCAACTCAACTCAAAAAATACACACCTGTGATTTGAAATGAAATTAGACAACTGGTGCTGGATTGAAATAATGCCATTGTATCAGCCAAAAATCTAACTGGTTAAAAAAAAAGTGTTGCTAAGTCAAGGACTACTTTTATCTAGTCTGCCTTTCTCCCAGTTACAGACTCTCACTTGTCCTGGAAACACACAATTCAGATTGACAAGGGTCCCGTTGTTCAATCCAGTTTCCCCTGAGTAAACGGCAGCATGTTCCTTAGTGTACTGCATAGGATCTCGTTGTGTGAGAAAAAAATGGCAACTTGCAAGAAGCAGAAATGCTCAAGACCGCCTGGGAGTTGAAATTAACACTGGGGTTTCCACCAGCAAGTCTGGACTACTTTAATAATCCTGTTATTATTATTATTTTTTCTCAGTACGAGTTGCTGTTAGTGTTTCAATTTAGACGAAAAACAAACAACATTTTGGCTAAGCTGTGTCTTTTTGCCTTTTCAAAGGGACTATACCCATCTGATGGGGGACGTTAGGGTTTTTAATGGGTTTTTATACTGTTACTGTTTTTATCTGGGCAATTGTTTAATTCTCTTTTAATTTTTGTATTGTCTATTTATATATGCCCTGTTCACCGCCCTGAGTCCTTCAGGAGAAGGGTGGTATACAAATGTAATAAAATACAAATACAAAATACAAATCTGTTTGACCCATCTATTTGTACAAGCCGGCCTGGCCTGATGGGGATATGTTGGGGTTTTAATGGGGATTTTTAATGGGGATTTTTATATTGTATATTGTTACCGACTGTTTAACTGGGCTATTATTTAATTCTTTTTTAATTTTTGTATCTCATATTTTTTATGTATGCCCTGTTCACCGCCCTGAGTCCTTTGGGAGATTTTGGCAGGTTTTGGTCTCTTGAATCTCATCGAAACTCTTCCCAAGTATATGGGGCGAAAAAAAATGTTAGAAGCTGCTGAAAAAAAGATCTGAATTTCCACTGAAGGACCTGGAAAAGGAGACGACTCGGAATCATCCATATTAATTCAATAACAAGTAAAGCATAAACCAATCTTCCCGGTAGCAAATAATCCTTCTCAGTAGCAAAAGAAAGAAATAAAATCGTCTTTCAAAAAAGAAACTCCAGGCAATATTTTAGATTAGATTTCAGTGAGTTCGCGTCGCTGTTTGCTGAGCACAATATAAAACTCTTCTGGCACTTTCGAAAGCTGTTGTGTCTTTTGTGGGCATCCTAGGATGATTGTAGAGCAAGAGCAAAGCTTGCTGTCCCGTTCACATCTTTTGGAATCGTGTCTAAATTGTTGTATCTTTACACGACCGTGGCTGGGCACTCCAGCGTAAACCTTGCATTGCAAGAATATCAGAGACATAATGGCAATCACACAAATGTCACTCCGCTTCACAACGGGATATGAATTCGATTCGATGGTTCTGCAATTCCGCGACGAGTCCACGAGGCTAAAATGTTGTTTGACTTGTCAGGCTCCAAAAAGCAAGGGAGACACGTTGAGATTCTCTACGCAATTTCCTTTATTGTTTTTTTCCCACTTATAGACAGACATCTTGCTGAACTAAAGCAAAATGCTCGCACTATTAAATGTATACTCTGGGAAGTCTTAGAGGGGAGTTGTCTTAGCCCTCTTTCTCTAAACTGCAATGTCTCTCGTCCATGGAGATTTTCAGTCATCTAGGTCTTGGTTGTCCCAAGGTATTTTTTTTTCCAGGAGGCAACCATCTAGTCAGAGCTGAAGAAGCTTCTTGGATGAGAAGCAAAACATCTTCAACGAAAAACCAAAATGCTCAGTGGCCTCCTGAAAAAAAGCGCCTTTGGGACAACCATGCCTGGAGGACTGAGAATCTCCATAGACGTTTAGCTATGCGCTTTGGGATGAACGCCCTTCGAATGGCGTGGGAGGACGAACGGATTTCCAGAAAACATTGCAGACTCCAGGAACTATTTGCACTTCAGTTTGAGATTCAGACAACCCAGACAAATCCCCAACACCCTGCACCCGCCTTCAACAGTGACAGGACCCAGGGCAGAAAACATCCTGCAGCCAAGATGGCTCCCATTTGCACCACTCAGGTGACCCTGAGGACACAGGTCAACCTGCAAATGGCCTCAATGACCCTCTAAAAGAAGGCAAATGACCAGCAGTCTGCAAGGAGTATAACTCCTTCCCTTCCCCACCATCCAGTCAGAGCTGAAGTAGCTTTATTTATTTATTTTATTTTATTTTTATTACATTTATATCCCGCCCTTCTCCGAAGACTCAGGGCGGCTTACAAGCTTAGCAGTAGCAGTAGCCTTCATTCTATGTATATGCCTGCTTGTTAGGGCTTTCACACACACCCCAAGCGGCATTATTACAAAGTCAGCTTATTGCCCCCAACAATCTGGGTCCTCATTTTACCTACCTCGGAAGGATGGAAGGCTGAGTCAACCTTGAGCCTGGTGGGATGCGAACATGCACTAATTGCAGGCAGCTGGTGTTACTTAAGGAGGCATCAGCCTACTGCTCCACCAAGGCTCTTCTTGGATGAGAAACGAAATGTCTTCAAAGGAAAACAAGAAAGTCTAGTTGCCTCTTGAAAAAAGCACCTTTGGGACTGCAATGTCTCTTGATCCTCTGGAGTGCAGCCCCTCCCTCCTGGGAATCCAGACCACATTCCACCCCACCAACTCTTCTTTGCAAGCTCACGAATGCTTCAGCTGATGTCACTCTTCACGGACATCTTGTTTTGTGAAACCGTTCTTCCTCCAATCCATTAGCTTTAGGCATCTTCCTTCTGAATGTGTTCATATCACACTCAACCTGATGCCTATCGAGATCTTTGCTTCTTTGGCAGAAGAGTATCATAGGAATCTCTTCCTGGTCTGGATTTGTAAGCTCTGTATCTCCTTTTCTCTCATCTGCCTTTCCTATTCCCTTGTACCGATTGCACGACATTATTATTTCTTCCGCCAATGCAACTCTCCTAGATATGATGCTAAAGGTCTTCCGTACTCCTGGATTCCAAAAAAAAAAAAAAATGCTTTTATCTGGAGCTACTGGAAATTGAAAGCTGGAGGGCCTTCTGTCTTGTCAAAAGATGTGCTGTGCCTGTTTTTTCCCCTTCCCCCCCTCCTGTTCTGGTTATCTTAATATTATGATGAGGATAAACTGTGAGATGATGAGTCAAAATCCTCCAGAATGATCACACCACGAGGATTTATTTTTTATTTTTATTTTATTTTTTTCTGTGAAGAAAAGGAAACGGTATGTTCAGCCATGGAAGACATCTGCCAGATTTATTTATTTTTTGTATGTTGTTTTGCAAAATGAAAGACAAACATTTTTAAAAAAACAACACAGGATTGGAAGAGAAATTGACCAACACAACTGAGATGAAAAAGGAATTTGGAAATTTAAGTACGGTACACACACACGCACGCACACATATACGGTATATAAATTTCTAAATTCATATACAAACATACATACATACATATACATACACATACACACACACATACACACACACAATATCTGTATACAGTAAAGATTCTGTTTATCAATCTATTGGGAGAAGACGTTCCATTAAAACTAGTAGCCCATTAAACCCAAATTTAGACAATTAATGCCATTTGCATAAATTTACCTCATTTACACAGTCAGATAATCTTCTTTAAACCAGATGGTATCTTTTCCCTTCTGTCAAAACTCACTGCAACCAGTCCTGGATGAGGGAGGAGAACAAACATAGTCAGCGTGCTATTTATTATTTTTTTGCTTATTGCTCTGCCCTAAGTGGAAACACATCCCCCTTTTTTTAAAAAAAAAATATTTTAAAAATATTTTGTTTATCTTAGTCAAATGATTCTCATCTGAGA
The DNA here is from genome assembly GCF_964194415.1 of Vipera berus. Taxonomy (NCBI): domain Eukaryota; kingdom Metazoa; phylum Chordata; class Lepidosauria; order Squamata; family Viperidae; genus Vipera; species Vipera berus. Next base: position 99,049,969 of record NC_138207.1, on the reverse strand, counting down.
AAAAATATGTTGTGAGACAATTCCGCTCTTGGCCTGGGGAGTTTTAGAAATGTCGCTTAATTATCCCGTGTGCTAATTCTGACTTGGCATTTTTGAGTGAGTCAGTTTGCTTTGGTAAAGGTTCCCCTGCACATGCATGCTAGTCATTTCCGACTCTAGGGGCCGGTGCTCATCTCCGTTTCAAAGCCCAAGAGCCAGCGCTTGTCCGAGGACGTCTCCGTGGTCATGTGGCCGGCATGACTAGACGCCAAAGGCGCACGGAACGCTGTTACCTTCCCACCGGAGTGGTCCCTATTTTTCTACTTGCATTTTTACGGGCTTTCAAACTGCTAGGTTGGCAGAAGCTGGGATGAGTAACAGGCGCTCACTCTGCTACGCGGCACTCGGGATTCGACCCGCCAAACTGCCGACCTTCTGATCAACAGGCTCAGCGTCCTAACCCACTGAGCCATCGCGTCCCTTTGCTTTGGTAGGGTCTGTTTATTAAGAGTGGTAAAGTGGGCTGCAACCAGTTGAAGCTTCCCTTGACTAGTAAAGTTTTTCTTCTCTGCTCCGCTGGGGTCTTTTCAATTCTTACAAAAATAACATATAGTTATCGCCAGCACAGGTAGAGAGTTGACCTAGATAACCCAACTATGCAGGTAAGGTTTTCGAGTCCATCTTACTTTGGCAGAGTGTGTTTCAACTATGAGCATTTCTGCAAGATATGCAGAAGAGTATTTTTCCAACCCTGTTTCTTCCTTAAGTTATGAGATGGATTGAAAGGCAAGGCTGTGTGTTCTACCACGAGACGCTTTTTTTTCCCCAAAAAAATAAATAAAAATAAACTTATTTTGCAAAACGCTTTTAGGTGGAGGAGGAATTTCAATGCAGCGGTTTTCCAGTGCATGCCAAATCTCATAATTACCATCTCATCTCTGCATAGATTTTGTTTAATGATATATTATGTGACCCACAAGTCCTTGAAGGAAGACAGTATGTTGTTTTGTTTTTGAAAACATTGAAACGGGGAGATAAATAAATTGGGTAGACCTAATCTTACCAATCCATTGGTCAATAAAACAGGCATGGTAATGAAATGTTACGGGTTTGGGGTTTTTGCCACCCGTGTTTCAGTGAGAACCAAGATTGCATGAAAGGAAGTGCAACATATTTATATTTATAACTGTATCAGTAACAGCAACACAGCTTTTTTTGTAAAAGAAAAAGGTGCTGGAACTCACACATGTCATACAACCCACCTTGCCTACCTTACAAAGCTCCAAACAAAAAAAGGTGCCGGAACTCCGTTCTGAGCGTTCTATGACAAAAGAAGTCCTGGGCAGAGGTGAACTCAAAGGAGACAGTATGGCATCCACAGACACTCACAAAGAGCAGAACTGGCCCTTACACAAAACTTCAGGACTGCTTTAACTTAAGGGCTGCCATCGTCTGAAGTTTTCAAATGTATATTCATATTTCTCTCTGCCCATATCCACATATAATCTTGAATTGGTTTTCCTTATTATCCTTCCAATAGATCTTTTGTGTGTGTGTGTGTGTGTGTGTGTGTGTGTGTGTGTGTGTGTGTGTGTGTTGTTCTCTCAGTACACTGGGACTTTACGAGCCCCAAATTGCATTTTCAACTAGAGCCCGGCTCTTTTAATAACCTGATCCACCCATCCATCATTTTATTTTTATTTATTTATTTTTATTTGTTTTGGTCTCAGCTCTCTTCCAATTTTTGTTCTCTCCTCACACCCCCCCCCATGTTGTCTCTTAAAGGCTGATGCTCTCTAATGCAGGTTGTGCAAATTCCAGGAGGTTGCGTTCAGTCAGAGCGACAGCAGCCACAGCCAGCTTAGCAAAGTCAGTTATTTTATTTTTTCTTCTTCTTCTTCTTCTGCTCGCCTTTTCCGTACTGATCCCGCATGAGAAAAAGCAGCTAGTGGCATTTCAGAACAGGAAAAGCTTCATTTAGCATGCCGCTATCAGCAGCAGGTTTTTGTTGTTGTTGTTGTTGTTGTTGTTTTTTGTGGAGACCCAGTAAAAGAACATTAGCATCCCTAACCTTACTGTTCAAACCCTACTTTGCATTCCGTAGGGCGGCCTGCTGCACACAGAGCAGTGTGCCCATTACTGCATTCTCATAATTAATATCGCTTCCAGTTTAGTCCTTTGGAGTAGAATGCCTGAGGACAGAGCTGCTATTTCGTTTTGTGCAATGGACAGGGTTGCTTTGTGTGTGTGTGTGTGTGTGTGTGTGTGTGTTTAACCTGAGGTACTCCAGGATTTGAGGGAGGGGGGGAAACAGAAAAAAAAACTGCTGATCCATCAAACTCTGCC